>NC_065879.2:70183458-70783458 GCF_932274485.2 Patella vulgata | reverse complement strand
AGGGAAATTTTGCCCGGACAGCGGCACTACGGCCTACTCTTATATCGAATTCCAACTGTCAAGGGATCTTTTACGTGCACGCCATTGTGTACACGGGACCTCGGTTTTTCGTACCATCCGAACGACTAGACAGTGTCCTTGTCAGACCCTCCATCCTGCAGCTCCTTTACATCAAAGATACATGGGAAGTTCATTTAGCGTCTGTTTCCACACAGTCGACTAGTATTAGTCTTAATAACACAGTTTAAAGTCCGCCTCCATACATGGTGATATCGTAGACATTTAATAAATGAAATGAAATGAAATGTGGTTTAACGTCCTACTGTTCTGCTCCTAAACTGGGCTAATGAAGACGGGCATACGCCTTACAGTGTGCTATGAGGGAAATTTGGCCCGGGCAGCGGCGCTACGGCCTACCCTTATATCGAATTCCAAATGCCAAGCGATCTTTTACGTGCACGCCAATGTGTACACGGGACTAGACAGCTGTCCTTGTCAGGCCCTCCGTCCTGCATCACTGACAAGGGGAAACCAGCGTCTTACCCACTTAGCCACGTGATTCCCCAGACATTAATAATATTCCCAAGTATGTTACTGTCTAGTTAGAATGCCGCTCACGGAAATATTTGGAAAGTTATATAATCCATGAAACACTTTGATTTTATTTTATTTTTCTTTGCAACAAGTTTTATAATCACTCAATTCGGATTTTAATGGTAAAGGGCTGATAAGTAATATTAAGTATGGAAGCCTGTAACTACCATTGGTAATTTCTACTTTTCGTCCCTTCAGAACGCGACAGTTGAACAGTCAGGCCAAATTTGAGGCGACAGCACGCTTTACAAGACAAAAAAAATCGACTCGAAAATAAGAAATAAACACACCGCAATAATAGCGCCCCTCGTTTTGTCTGACTTCTACTTTTCAACTTGCATTTTGACTTGTGCAGCGTGACTTTTGTCACATTTTTGTATTTATTCATGTCAGTAAGACACGTATACCAAGCCAAAATGCAACTCGAAAAGTAGAAATTCGGAAATTAACACACCGCGATATTAACGACCTATCATTTTGGCTTGATGTCGCGCTGTCGACTTTTCTAGTTTCGCTAGGTCACACTTGAATACGTGCAATCATGGCCAAATGGATAATACTTTTTACATAAAAATATCCTATTTTCGAGTCGATTTTGGCTTGTATAGCAGGCTGTCGTCTCACATTTTGTCGTATCTTCTACTTTTCGACTTCCACGTTCTGAAGGGGCGGAAAGTAGAAATTACGATTGGTAGTTATCGGCTTCCATAGATAACTCGTTTCGTCGTCGTAGCATGACAAATTATGTTAAACTCTATGAATAAAGAAATACTGGTATTGTAATAGAAAGACAGTTGACGTATTATCAAATATTACTAAATGGACAAGGAAGAAAAATACCTTTAGCTTATGAAACCAATTGGCTGTTGCTAAATACATAATACATCAACTAATGTAAATTGATACGAATCGGGAATATCGTGCACACCTCCCTACCAGACACCCCACTGACTTTCTTTATGCTTGTATATATTTTTTAAAACATCAACACAATAAAATAAATTTGAGTCTAGACCACAAAAATCCATAATAATAAATTCTTAATCTGTAAAATGCCATTTATAATGGTGAATTTTAGAAGAGTGGTCCTTTAATCTGTCGAAAACGTTAGAAACAATATGGCACAGGAAATGAAATGAGGGTTAACTTCCTGCTCTGCTGTTCTAAGCCTCCTGGGCTAAAGAAGACGGGCATACGCCATGCAGTGTGATATGAGGGAAAGTTTGACCGAACAGCGGCGCTAAGGCCTACTTTAAGCAAAACAATAGAACACATAGTCCATTAAAATGGCATATTCAATCAAATTAAATACAACATTGATACATTTAAAAGTTAAGCCAATGATGATGAGGATGGTGCCGATTGTGATGATCAAATGGTACATGACTATGGCACATATAATTGAATTAAATACAACATTGATATATTTAAAAGTTAGGCCCTTCTATAACGATGATGATGATTATTGTGCCGATTATGATGATCATATAGTACATGACTATGGTACATATGATGGAATTAAATACAACATTGATATAGTTAAAGATGATATTTAACATATCGTAAACACATTAAATACACTGTCTATACTTCTATACCCATATAAAACTTCCTGCATGATTCACAAATATACACAATAATAAACACACAGGTTTTACTATATCAATTCTATATACCTCAAATTATGCTAAGTCACTTCCTGATCAATGATTCACAAATGTACACAAATCCCTTCACGATTTAATGGGACATTCTGCTTTAGGTTTGCCCACCGCTAAAATATGATTAAGATTAGAATAGATAGGAAGCAATTCTTTGAGCTTTTGTCGTTATGTGTCACATTATAGTTTTACTTCTTTTAAAGAAGATACTAATATTAGTATAAATGGAAGTCACTTTTTTTTCAATTCCCGTTTCTAGCGAAATATAGATGTCTTGACATCCTGTGCTTAACTTTAGTGGTACAAGGTGAAGGCCATGGTCAAACTTGTACATGTTTTGTGATTTTGCTTTTTTGAAGCAACTATCCCTTTAACGGATAAATGTCTTGGGTCTGGTTACGATGATTGTCTTTTACACAAACAACATTTAGTGAGTCTTTTGATTAAACAAACGCATTCGTGGCGGAATTTTACGTTCATGGTAGCGTAAACCACAGGATGGGCCACAGGGTTTACAAAGAACGATCGAAGAAAAATGTTGAACGCGACCAACTCGGCATCTTCTAAATGATAATCGAAATCCTTCTTGATATTTTTCATTAGCGCTAAGCCAAGATGTGGAAGAAAACTTAGGAAAAACACTGAAGTCACCGTAAAGGCGATAATGGTTGATTTTGAAGTCCTGCGACCATTCCGAAGGTTGCCGGTGCTAAAGCTAAGTGCAGTAGTTAAATCGCCTGGATGGGTGTCCTCGCAGGTACTGACTTGAAACTTAAAAGTTTTTGGTGGCTGATGTCCATGATCACTACTTGACGTGTGGCTCAAAAGACGGCCTCTTTCACGAAAAACTTGACTTCTAAAAGCTTTCCGCTGCGAAACTCTCCATATTAAACCATACAATATACCTAAGATGATGACGAAGGACACAAAAACGACTAACAACAAAACTTCATAAATAATTGGGAAAAGGGAGTCCTTCATGGCGTCACTTGTGGAACAATCAGATCCCAGCAGACCCGGGACATGCGTCCAGGCCGATCGCGTGCCATAGATCAAAAATGCCGGGACTGTGAACACAATGGATAGGGCAACAGACAGAAATATTAACTTGCGTGCCAAATGTGGTATAATTTGTTTTTTCAATGGACGACATACTTTGAGATATCGATCGATGGCTATTAGAAGCAATACTTGATTGGAAGCCATGATGGGAAACGCGACCCATGATCGCATGAACTTGCACAAAATGGAAGATTCAAACGTAAAGAAATATCTTAAATCGAAAATCTCAAACGGCATGGCAATGGATGACGTCATCAAATCAAAACAAGCTAACGCTAAAAATAGTGTTGTTTGTGTTGTGGCTTTAAATTTTCGCGAAAAGATGTAAATCACCAATGAATTTCCTACAATGGCAAACAACATCATGCAGCCAATCAGAATCATCGCCGGAAGCAAAAGGTGCGCACGCTCATCATTTATAATTTGAAGTTGATTGCTGATATTTTGTCTTATTTCCTCGCTCTGTGTAGTCGTGTATTTTAACGTTGTGCTGTATGAATTAATGGCTAGTGTCCTGTAAGGGTTCTCCATTTTTAGACCATTAATGATAATAAATGTATTTACTAAAGTTCATTCAATAATGTACACTAGCAAGATATATCCACCTTTATCACCTTGCCAACAAAGTTTTGTAGATATTGTTGTATTGTCACTTATGTGTCAATGCTTACATCGCATTTGTGACCCACCTTTTAATCACATAAGATTCAATAGCAATACTGTCGGTCTTATCCCATTTCTCACAGGTCCGTATTACCAACAGTACGGACATTAATCCAGGCGGATTGTGGTAACACAACTTCTGTAGATTTAGTGCACATATTTTAAATAATAGTTATTTCGCCGTATGAAGTATTTTCCGATAAAAATGTTGTAACAGTATTTCAATACTTTTGAATAAAATAAACAGAGCGTGTTTACTGTTAATAATATATTTGCTTAGTTGTTACTCTAGCAAGGAAGATGGCTATTAAAGTGTTCGCCACTGATCCAGCGCTATACAAAGTGGAGCGTTAAATGAATTATTATTGCATTTCATTGCAAATGGTTTGCATCAATCAGAACCTGACGACGTAATTCGAAAGATCATTTGGTAACCGGAGCCTTGACGACGAGTGCAGGCTTTTAAGAGCAAATGCATATTACCCTTATCTGCACACAATTGAACAATCTGTCAGTCAAGTTACACAAAATTTTAATTCCACTCTGAACGTAATAACACCCATTATATTACACTTGTGTTTAAATCTTCATGCGTTTGAGCAATAATTATCTTGAAATGTAGTTCATATAAAGCAGTACATGTTTAATCCAAGTTCCAACTATCGCTCCAATTAGTTATAATTATCGATTGATGTCGCACACGATGCAGGGTATGCAACACTTGCTAGAACACCCAATACCACCCCGTGTTATGTTTTATTAAATCAGTTATTCAACGATTTGCAGAACACCTGATAACACCACGCGTTTTTCCACGTTTGTATTTCATCAGTTGTCCCAGTAAACAAGTTTCCAAAACACCTGATACCACTTCCCATTTATGTCAATGTTCAGGTAGCTAATGTTTTTGGTTGTACCATTGTATTTGCTTCATCCGAGAAACTCACTAGTTACCAGAACTATGTCTCCACTTCTCTTAATAATAATGTATGAAAAATATTCACAAGTAGTTCATAATATCAAATCACGAGTTCGGCCAATTTTTAATGTCAATCAAAGTTCAAATATAAACTGCAAAATGTCCCACGCTTAGGTCTGTACGTGCGATGATAGTCTTACTTTCTCAGAAACGACTCTCCGAGTTACTACCTGATTTTGACGGATTAACCGTGTTAAATATTGCTGATTTACCCAGCATTTTGACTCATCTTTCGATGACTTCCCACAGTTGAGCATTTATCCCACGACAAAATCATTTAATACTCCAGAATCTGAAATATAAAAAGATATTTATATTTCTTAACTGAATAGACAGGATGTTATTAGAGAAAAATCAGGGTTATTCAATTGATCTATTGTATATTAGTCGGCAAATGACGCATATGTCAATGTCATAATAGTGGTGAATAACCATGGGTCATAATTTACATCCAGCAAGTCACGCTACTGTAAGGAAAGTTACGCTAATGTAATTCAAGGTCGGACCTTGATTTGATCAGGTCCCTATGAATAATACAAACACTAATATTATTATATCAACTACAGAAGCAGTAGTTGATGTTTTGCATTAATTAACTATGTGATGATTTGGCAATTTATACTTTTATTTTTGCTGGTCATTATATTACACTTAGCAAATATGTTTACGCTTTGTAGTATATATAATTTACCCGTTTTGAATCTATAATGCTATTTTTGTGGTTATTACAAATATTATAATTACAGATAAACATGCGTGAGATAACCTACCTTTAAAATGTAAGCAAAACGGAAATTATGTATGTAAGGTGGATGACACATTTCACTTATTCATCACAATAATATATAGGTGAAAAAAAAACGGATGTTGGGTGCAAACACAACTAGGTCATTTATAGACTAACATAACGAATGGATGTTGGCTAAAACATAACTAGATCATGGGTAAACGGTGGATGGGGTTAATAACCTTAATGCTTCAAGCCAGAGAGAGAGAAATGGGGTTTAACGTCCACTCGACACAAACTAGGTCATTTCGGGACTAACATATGGTTTTTAATTTTATTTACATAATTCGCTTGCGCGTAGTGGTCTTTAGCAGTGGGAGGAAACCGGAGGACCCGGAAAAAACCCACGAGGTTGGACAGGCGACCCTACTCCTTGCCACGTACAACCGGGGATTCGAAACCACGCCAGTCGACTCAATGACATACTTTATGATACAGCGCGCGCACGCTAACCATTCAGCCATCCACCCCCCCCCCCCCCCCGCTTCAAGCCAGATTTGACACAAATCCATTAAAGGCTGTAGCCTCACAGGGTTTTTCGAAGGGGTTGGAGGTGGGGGGGCGTAACTCTGAAAAGCTGAATAGCACTAGTGTTAACCCATTTTTTTTAAATCTATAAAAACTATAACCTTCACTGCACCCGCAAGGTTTTCGGAAAAGGGAGATGGAAAGTTACAGAACGCTGAATGTTGATTGAGTTCGTCCTATAATGATTACAATGCTTCACAACAAATTGAAGAAAAATTAGTCAGAAAGTGTAGCCTCCATCGCGTTCACACGCCAGTTTTTGACAGACCGAGGGGCCAGTGGTGAGGGTGACCGCATAATGCACCCACACTGAAATGTGTGTGTATAAAAATGTACCATAACTGTTCATCATCAAACATTTAGCATTCCATCTGATCGACTGGTGATTTTTCTCACATCTGAAATATATTAATGCACATGTACATATATTCAAGGTTGAGAATTCAATGGAAATCACGTCGAAAATATCGAGGCCAGTGGCAAAATTCGCGCGTAGGCGAAAGGAAGTAACTCGTATTTTATTGCAACTAAGATCCCCTAATCGGTGTTGAAAATTTGTCAAAATATTTTAGGGCATCGTTTTGTTTGCATGTCACTTCTTTGACCTTTGAGGTTAAACCTCTTGCAACCCTTCTCATAATCGAGCGTACAAACTGCTTTATTGTGGTGAACGTACACCCTGTATTTCTATGACGTAAACAGTGACGCTAAGACTGGTATGTAAAAAAGTTTTTTACTTGGTTCATAAAATCAACCTACGATTAAGGGCAGATAATTTGAATTCGTGAACAACTCGTGAATGGACCCAGGGGTTAGTGAAGTAGAACGTAACGATACCACTGGGGATACTGAGGATGGGCCAGTGGAGGCTTGTCAGAGAGCAACTGGTGAATGCTTTGATTTTATCCCAACGCAAGAAAAACGTTGCACGTCTCCCAATCATGCGTTTGATATATGCTTCGTTTACACTGCCAGGTTTTGTTAATAAATCGTTAAGTTGTTTGAGTCGTTCGATTAGGTAATTTGGAATGAAAATCCTAATGTTGAATTTGGATCAGCTGACAATATTGTTTACAGGGTAAACTGTTACACCCCACCTACTTCTTCCCAGATAAAATCTGGAAATCGATCTGGGTGGTTTCCAGCTTTCTAATATTAGAGAATGGCATGACACTTTAACAAGTTGAGAATTGTGCCCAATCAGTATTCCGTGTACAGTTCAACGACATTGTTTGCCCCCTGACCACCATCGTGACAGTAGTAAATTTATCAAGACACTTTAGCAACCTTTTAATTACAGAAATAAATTTGTGTTATCTTAAAAATGAATAATATGTTGTTATCATTATTATTAGTTCAAATCCATCGCAGAAAAATCAATGATGTATTAAGCACTCCAATGGAGATTATCTCGGACTACCGAGACGTGGACAGGCTTGACCATATTATAATATGGCTAATAAAATGTCAAGGCTTTTAAAGATACATTATGGGAGATAAGATAAAGAGATGGCAGTTCTCGCTATAATAGTTAAAAACTAGATAGTGTAAAGGTAATTTGCTAAAAATTTCAGTCAAATTGATCCACTATGAGCCGAGAAAGAAACCGGTGAAATTTTTGCATAGTCTCGGTTATCATTACTAAAATCATTAATATAAACAGCATAGTCTCGATTATCCACTTTTTCTGATTTAATTATCTTTGGCCGTTAGCGGCATATAGGAATTTAATCCAGCCTACATCGAAGGCTAGCCTTGACATCGAGAGTTTATTATGGTCTGGATAAGTTAATTAATGTCTAATTGATAATTTAGATAACATTTCAGGCCTAAAGAAAGACTTGTAATAAGCAGATTTTGCTCTTGCATAATGCATGTTTAATATCGTTTGACTGTATCTTTAACAATAAACTAACATCCGGTCACTCTATAATTTCCCGGAGAAGAATATGTTTCTCACGATACTTGGATATGAATTGATTTAAGGTAGAGTGATAACACCGACATCAATGGTCAGCAAACAATAATCTAATATCCGTCAATAAGTTTTCCGCAACTACGTGATTTCAGACACATGTATTATTGAAAATCATATATAGGATACAATATACTCAATGATAGCGTGTTTACACACACGCACACCCACACACACATAACACATAGTTGATTCCAATAATTCCAGGGAGAGAGAGAGAAAAAGGGGGTGGGGGAGGGTCACCGTACATCATTATCGAAAAGTTAATTCCAATAGGAGAGAGCAGGAACGTTATTACTGTATCCATCAGTCGTTTTAATATTACGACTATCTGATTCCGTTCGTATATGGAAATCGGAATGTCAATAATCAAACACTTCTAGAGATGAAAGAGAATTGAACATGTAATATTTGGATGGCAATTTATCAAAGTTTTATTAGTGAAAGGAGCATAACTGATGTCGACACAGATATAACATTATATTATGTTATATTTGACAAAATGGCGCCTCTCTGATTGATAGGGCTTTTTCCCCGCTCTATACAATATTGAAATAATAATTAAGCTTCCGTCTCTAAATCCTTACGAAAATCATAGTGGTGAACGGGGTCGAAAATGCATAAATTCATGAAAATGTGGCGTATAAAAAGATACTATTCCAGAATGAAACCCCCTGGGAGGCACACAAACAAGCGCACATCCTACTAAATTTTATTTTTAACTTTTCTCGGTTTGCTTAAATAGAAATAAAGTTGAGCAATGAACTACCGCTATCTATCATAGGTTACATCATATCATAATCATTACATTGAAAAAGTATCGTATCTCCGGAGTTGTGTATGTAACGCAATTAAAAAAGATAAGTTGCCAGTTACCCGGGCCGATAGTTTAAAATGATAGATCTTAAATACATTTTGGGAAGTGAGAATGATAAAATTAATTCATGAGACGGAATTACAACCAAATTCCCTCTCGTGTAGCTGAATAATGCCAACAATGTTTATACAATCAAAATATCTCTCAACCCTTAAACACCATTGTCGCCTTTTTGGGTCGTGTTAGGGCCTAAAATAACGTGCCTTGGGGCACGGACGTGCTTCGAATTGAAATATCTGTGCTTTGAAAATAAGAAAACCTTGCTCTGAAAAAATTGGTGCAGTGCCCTTAAAAAATAAACGTAAGTTAGCGATGCCACTTGATCCCTAATGAGTGTTTCCTTTTGTGGTGGGCAGTTGCACTAATTATAACAGATCAGATCAGACCAGCTGGCATTCGATCGACTCCCTGACCAGTCAGATTTTTCATTAGGCTTAGTATCCGATCCGCTGCGTCCTTGACTGTCATTTAACTTTCACTATGAAAATGTTTTAACGTTTTTCTTGAGAAACTTTAAACGAATTTTTGGTATTATCTGCGATTTTAAGTATTGACATCACTCCTCAGATTTTTTTATATTTTGTACCCTTGTTACTGACAGAATTTGAGTTTTGATGTTGATGTGATGATAGAATTTGAATTATAATTCAAATGATATCGCAACAAAAATGTTGGGTTATCTTCCTAGTGCTGAGTTTTTATGCGAAAAGAGAGCTGTGCATAGCCAAATAAACTCCAAACAGTGACAACGTCGCTCAGAATAAAGCAATTTGAATGTAAATTTCAATATACGAATTTTGAATAATCTATTTTGAAGGTATTATAGCAAGAACGGCTAGTTATTTGTCTAAATCTTACATAATGCACCTATAACGATATTTCTGGTCATGGTTATGTAAATACAAACTAGTCAGCTGTCAATCATATTTAGCGGCTCTTATTTCAAATAACTTGTACACTATTTACAATACGGCTTTACTATAAAGCTAAAAGCAAACACGGAATCATGGTCGGATTAAGCTGATGCAGCGTCTGTGTTATAAAACATGGAAGTCGAGTGTTTCAGCTAATAAATCGAGTTCAGGTTTTGTGCAGCTTGCATCGCCTAGATACCACATTAAATATTATGATCGTCATTTATTTTGTTTTATTCCATTGCAATTTAAACTACTTTAAACATACATTATGCAAGAGCTAAATCTGTCAATTGCAGGTCTTTCTTTAGGCCTGGAATGTTATCTAAATTATTAATTAGACATTAATTAACTTATCCAGACCATAATCAATTCTCGATGACATCGCCATCCTGTGATATTTACTGGATTAGAACCCGAGCTGCTGCTTCTGATTAAATCAAAAAATGAATAATCGAGACTATGTTGGGGTTTTTTTATCGTACCGACTTTAGTAATGATGATCAAGGCTAGGCCCAAAATTCAATCGCTAAATATTCGGTTCAGGGTGGATCAATTTGTCTGAAACTTTCAGCAAATTCCCTTTACATTATCTAGTATTAACTATTATAGCGAGAACTACCAGCTCCTTATCTAATCTCCCATAATGTATCTTTAATCCAAAAGTTTAATCCATAGAGCAGTGATTCTCAATCAGTGTGCCGCGAAATTTTGAACGGCACACTAAGAAAATGTAAAAAAACCCACGTGATCCCAATTGAATATTCACTGGCGTCCACTGATAACTTCATAGCTGTGTTTTCTTCTTTTAGTTTGAGTCATTCTATATGTCTATGACTAGTCTCTGTCTACGGATGTAATTCGTCTGACTTACTAAATGTTTTTATTTAGCAAAAAATTCAAATATGTGTCATATATATTTAGCCAGGTGTGCCGCTATATTTTGTCATGTGTTCCAAGGTGTGCCGTTTGCAGAAAAAGGTTGAGAACCACTGCGCTAGAGGAATGTCAATCCAAAAATGATTCAATTCCGGTATCTGCTGCAGACGATAAAAACTGGATATGATCAAACATTTATACCTTAGCCAAAACGGCTGTAAACATATTAGTCAAAACGACCCAAAATTTGGTCAAAATTGCCAAATTTACAAAAATATATTACTAGATTCTTATTACAGAAAAAATAATTAGGATGGATAGAGCTGTGGAAAATTTGATATTTTGCGAAAAATGCAAATGACGTCCAGAAACAGTGTTGGGATAATAAACCGATTGAAGAATATAATTGGCTACATCATAAAGGCAGTACCAGGAAGTGTAGAATCGCTCAATAGGAATTAATAGCGGACAAGCATTACCTTGCTAATAGGTTTTCCAGGCACTGTATGGATTTTATATTATTATGTAATTTAATCACATATTTTGTTTGGCTCATTATATTACACAAATCATGACATATTTTGCTTCTTGTAGACTTTGAACACACACACATACACTTTGTACACATAAATTAAGGTGACTTTAACATACACTTATAGACAGCTAGGAACCACCAATAAACAGAAACATATTACCAGACAAGGTAGATACGCCCACTAGCAACACCCTTTGTTAATCATAAACTTTAACATCAATGTTCCGCATTGAACTTTACATGGAGGAATATTTTCTGAACTGAAGAACCCATTTACACCACATGAAGTTAAATGTATAATAAAATAGTTCCTCGAACCGATAAGGTATTTAAATAAAATTAAATTTGTATTTCATTCACGAGTTATCGAAACAAGCCAATGGCTTATATAGATCGGATTGAAGGGTGACCCTTTCAAGTTTAAGGATCTAGGCATATAATCGATGGTGACTAACTCTCAGTAGAATTTGTCTATTGTGAAATTGTGAAAAACCTCTTCGCAGTACAGCGTTTGAAAGTTTTGCTGACGGTTGCAATAACGCAATTTAGAATATAGGTGAACAAACCCAGCAATTTTGAAAACTAAATCTCAAACTTGAAATGGCAAGGGGAAATAAAAGTGCAAACAACGGATGTGACTTGATAACCCCTTCCCCCTCTTCACTATGAATTTCGATATAATTCCTCCTCGGCACTAGTCAAATAATCTTAGCAAAAACCTCAAATACTTAACTGGGATCTGTAAAGTGTTCAAAAGGATTGTAAACGACAGACCGTGGTATCAAAAATCCCACACATAAAAATGAAATACTGACAGACATATCCGCCCGGATTTTCAAACCCTTCGCGTATTCTGAGGCATACATATATATTTGTAATCGTTTTGATTTCAGCTTTATGGTCAAATAAACATAGCTTACTGGACAATAAGTGTGGTCTCGAATTTAATTGCCAGTATAATGGCATGCGTGGGGTAAACTGGTAGGTGTTATTGACAGAGAATTCCACGGTGAAATGAATCAAATTTGATGAAGTGAGGTTAATCGTCCTACTGTTCCGCTCCGACTGGGCTAATGAAAACGGGTATACGCCATTCAGTGTGCTACGAGGGAAATCTTACCCTGACAGCGGTGCCATGACCTTCTCTTAGATCGAATTCAAACTGTCCAGGGTTCTTTTAAGTGCACTCCAATGTTCAATCTAATTAAAATATAGATCTATATTTCATTTCGTTTTTTATACTTTCGATGGCTTACACTACATGTAGATCTAATAAGTTTTATTTTACGATCAGTAGTGGAATACCGCGTTTTATCAGTGAAATAAAAGTGTTATTCCACTCGCTAGCAGTAGCCCATGTTGTTTTTACCTAAAATGATTGTAAAATCATAAAATAAATAGAACATTTGTCGTTTTGTCGTGAATAACATATTTTATTATCTCTAAGCAAGAAAACGTTTATATTTTCACTCATGCTACGCATTCGTGAAAATATAAGTTTCCTTGCTTCTCGATGAAATAAAATATGTTATTCACTCTAAAACGACAAATATCCTCTATATAGTGGGAGTTCACGTTCTATGACGTCAGGTACCAAGCAAGCGACATGTGACCCGATTACGTCAGTCATTCGATTAACCAATTAGCGACCGCCATGTATTTTTTTTATCTACTTTTGCTTTGTTTTGATTTCTATTGCCGCTAATGTCTACCCACAGTTCCGCGCAAAAAAGGTCAAACGCTCGATTCGACAGAACATTTGATTGGCTGACCCCTCATTTCAAGCAGAACACGAGTTAAATAACAACGCTTCCAGATCCAAGTGTAGTAAAGACAAGTAAAATCGCAATTTTGAACTATAAAAACGAAACGAAATTGGATCTGTGTTTTAATCAGATTGTCCAATGTTTACACGGGACCATAGGTTTTTAGTCCCATCAGAACGACTATTTCAGGGCTATTTCATAAATATGTAATGTTTATAGATATGAAGATTAGGGTCTGGACAACCCTGACCCCTAATGAACATACATACTATAGGAAATATAGAAGCCTGATGTCGCAGTGTCACTCCTTCGCCTAAAAAAATTGCGACAGATGTCAACGCAAGAACAGTAGCCCTACTGTTGGTAATAAATGAACTTGTATGAGGGAATATGGCCCACTTAACATAATCAATATATAAATACAGGATCTATGAATAGATAACGAGTTAGTGTATTAAAATACCACCCCGCTGTTGTTTTGTGAATATTTTGAAAGGACAATATGATAATGATACGTATGGGCCACCATAGTCCACAGAGCTATACTCACCTTTCAAGATATTATCATTAATTATCATTTATATCTAACACTGCCTTACATTATTCCTCAAATCAATGAAAACACACGTCCTAAAGTCTATACAGTGCACATTTAACTCAAAATAGCCGTTAAATATCCCTTCCTTTACGCCATCCCAGATAGAAACACAACTGTTTGCATTTGTCATTAATTGATAGAGGCTGGGAGTATATATTTTCTTTCAGCTAAACCTAAACAAACTACCACGCACGAACACGACTGTAAATACTTCATTCAGTAAACACAACTTTACAAAATGGATGACGATTATTACGTCACGCGTGAAAAGCCTATTGGAAATAAGGAGAATATTACATTTATTTTGAAAGATTACATGTATTGCGACATCTTTTCTGTAAAGATCTTTGAAAGATACTTTGACATGTAATTGTAAAACCGATTATTGTTAAAAGCTTTTCATTGAATCACGGGTCAAATAGATATCAACCATTTAACAATAGAATAGAATCCAGTAGAAACTTTAAATTAGTAATTTTAATACTAACATACGGTTATTATGTACATTACTATAATTATGTATAATTAATTTTAATACTAACATACGGTTATTATGTACGGTACTATAATTCTGTATAATTAATTTTAATACTATACGTATGTACGGTACTATAATTATGTATAATTATTTTTAATACTATACGGTTATTATGTACGGTACTATAATTATGTATAATTAATTTTAATACTAACAGACGGTTATTATGTTCGTTTGAAAGCATGGAAACATTAATTAGACCAGACTGATGTGTTTGAGTCCATGGTTTGAGTCATTTGGGATCCCTGCAACGGGTTGGGAACGGACATATTTGGGTCTGAGAAAAGGCACTTTCAGCAGTAAAAAAGGGCACTGTCGAAAATTAGGGGTTGGATCCACCTCTGGACTTTGTTCATGATAATGCAAAAAGACCGAATAATCTAGCCAATGACCTTTTATTCTCAAATGTTGACAAGCCATCCAGACTAATAATTATTTGTAGAATATTTATAATCGCATTGTTGCGCATCCTCTCTATTATCTCGTTGTTCTATGTGTATTGGCGTTAGTGGCCGCACCAATTTCTCCCATAGCCCGTCCACCTCTTGGTCTGCATGCTTCGTGGAGAACATAATATTCGGTGAGTCTTTATCCAGTGTGCTATAAGATAAGTGTTGTTATCTCCGAGTAACCTTGACTAGCGCGGACAAATGGTATGGCGGAGTCTAATCTGGTAAAAGGCTTTCGTAAATCCATACTAAATGTACCCAATGATTTTACGCGAGAAAATTAAAATTCCCAAGTAGCATTGCCCCTTTAAAATGGCCTTAGTGTTTGTTTTAGCGCACCCTATATAAATAGAGATGATTGTTATCGTGGTTTTCCCATATGACGAACACCATTATGCAATCTAACACATCAAGATCTGATAAACATACCCTATTAAACACATCAAATTCTTATCTTAGAATAAACATGTCGGATCGTTCATAATTGTAACGCTCAAACTGATAAATTGTTAACTATCTATTTGTAAATTTTCACAAAAGAAAAGAGTTATAGTTTAACGTCTCGTCAACACAATAGATCAGCCATTTTCAGACTAACATGAGATAGGGCCACCCCTGTTAAAATTTAAAACTGCTCTAATTAATTAAGAGAGAGGGAGGGAGGGGGCAACGTTCACTCGACAAAAACTGGGTCATTTCAGTACTAGCATTCGGTACAATTTTATTTCAATAATTCACTTCGATGGGTCTAGCAGTGGCAGGTTTAGCAGGCGATCGTGTTCCTTATCACATACAGGCTTGGGATCAAAGCCAGACCACTTGACTCATTAGGTCAACCCACCCCCATAAGGAAATATAATTTAACAACAATGGTCAAATAAATAATAAACATACCATCATAGATAAACATACGACTAACCATTCAATATTACTAGAGCTATGACATTACTTACCATCACAAATATTTAGACGGTTTGTTTGAATACTGCCGTGTCCTGCTTTTATCACCGGTGGTTCGAGACTATAATATTCTTAATCAAACAGCCCACTCCTTCACTGTAACGGATTGGAAAATCATACAAAATAAAATGAAAACAAATGGGGTTTAGCGTCCTGCACCCCAAACCAATGAAGACGGGCATACGCCATGCAGTGTGCTATGGGGGATTTGTTGCCCGGGCAGCGCCGTTCATACTAACTCTTATTTCTAATGCTTTTAGATGCATGACAATCTGAAAACGGGACCTCGGTTTTCGTTCCATCCGAATGACAAGACGTTTTCCTTGCCCGGTCCTTCACCCAGTACCGATTCGAAGCGGAAACTATGCCGGGGACAGTAAACCCACAAACAAACTTTGTCATTATATAATGGATAAAGATGTCATTCATTTTGGTTTTAGTTACTTGTATTTTTAGATCCTGCGTGAATAAAAAAGGCAGTTTTAATTTTTTTTATAGGGGTGCTAATTTATCGCTGTCATAAGTAACCTTACACATTAAAGTCTGGATTTAAAGATGTCCCCTCCCTAACATTACAGGGGCGGATCCAGAGGGGGGGGGGACGACCCCCCACCCACCCAAACCCCCCTGCTCAGCTACATAATTTTTTTTGTAAATCAACACTTTTTATGAGAAAGGTTTCTCGGCCGTGTGCTTTATCCTTTATCGTCAGATTTGGTACAGGATGGGCACTCAAAGCACGTGATATATAGACATTATGTGATATCACAATTAATGCTTTGCATTCATATGAAATTGAATCACAATATCATTGTATTAATTCATAATAAAAATTGACGTCAAACGAGGTGTTGAATTTATCTGTTTAAAAAGCTCAATGTGTATGCATATAGGCCAAAATGACGATAGAGACCATGCGGGAGGAGGGGGGGATACATTGTCTCAGGAACATGACACCCTCCCCCCCCCCCCCAGCAAAAATTCCTGGATCCGCCCCTAAGTAAAATGTTTAGAGTGTAAAGTTAGCAGTTAGCTCACAAGACAACAAATTATGAAAATTTATTCAGAAGAGCGTCCGGTTCATCAATCATTAACCATTGTTAAACCCTATATACGCAGTTAGATTACAAGTAGAGGGAGAGAGAGGGAGAGAGAAATGAGGTTTAACGTCCACTCGACACAATCTAGGTAATTTCGGGACTAACATATGGTTCAATTTTTATATTTCGATAATTCGTTTGCGCGTAGGGTCTTTAGCAGTGGGAGGAAACCGGGGGACCCCGAGAAAACCGACGAGGTTGGACAGGCGACCCTACTCCTTGGCACGTACAACCGGAGAATCGAACCCCGCCAGTAGACTCAATGACAGACCTTATGATACAGCGTGCACCTGCTATCTATTCGGCCATCCAACCCCTCTAGATTACAAGTAGAGGCGCATTGTCGATAATAGGTATTTGTATACCCTGTCTTGTGTATGTCAAAGACCTCTGATTTTTGAAGAGCCACGGTGACTAGGTGAGTAAGACGCTGGCTCGCTATCCTGGAGGTCGCGGGTTCGATCCCGGTGTTAACCGAGAAAGTACATCGGGGTTTTCGGTCGTGGCTTCCTCTTTTAGGTGGTGCAGGAAGGAGGGCCTGAGAAGAACAGTTGTCTAGTCGTTCGGATAGGACGAAACACCGAGGTGCCGTTCAAACATTGGCGTGTACGTTGGAATGAATTCGCTGTACGTTAAGTAATAGTTTTCTTGGAAATCGTAGATCTAAGTCCTTTCGGGGTGAATGAAAATTTCAAATCCTTGCAAAAGGTTTCAAAAATGGGCAAGAGAAAATAAGGGGAAAACTTTGTAAATATTATACATGTATTATGTGTTTGTCTTATAATCAAAATTGTCATACACATTACTGAAGGATATTTTCAATTTTGGGTGAAAACATATATGGTTATAAAACAAAAATGAAAAGCTAGCGAAAAAAAAAACCCGGAAGCAATTGTAGGCATTGTATCCTATCACTACTTGAAACTAGTGGGGCTACTTGATAGGAGAGAATCTCGGCCTAATGGTTTGCATAGAAATTACCAATCAATACAAAGCGTCAAAAAGTAAGAGCAGGGGGAGCCGCACCACACAATTACATAGAAGCACAGAAGACAAGCACGCGATCGTAACGAAACTCGGATACTGTAAACCATACCAAATACAATCAAATCAAGTAAGTAGACATGGTTTTGTACATCCCGGCTGGCATATATTGACTCATACTACAATAATTCACAAAAGTTAAAAAAGGGAAGTATTTCCAAAAGAGTGTATTATTTTAGTATATCATTATCAGCTGTACGAACTTATAAGAAATGCTAGACTTAGTATGCTAACGAAAAAATTTGTTTAAGTATTAGTTACGTGTTTTTCGGGAGTAACTATTTTGAGGAGCCGCGGTGGCTCGGTGTGAAAGGCGTGGATTCGGTCACCTGGATGTCCCATGTTCGATCCGTGTTGGCCGAGAAAGTTCATCGTGATTTACCGGCGTACCAGTGGTGCAGGACAGAGGAGCTGGCAAGGGACAATGTGTAGTCATTCGGATAGCATAAGAAACCGAAGTCTCGGATACATATTATTGGCGTGCACGTAAAAGACTCTGGACATTTGGAATTGGATATAAGAGAAGGCCGTGGTGCCGCTGTCCAGGCAAATTTTCCCTCATAGCACACTTTGTGGCGTATACCCATTTCATTTCGATCTATGTTGCCACTTATAATGAGACTATAACAATTTATCGAATTCCTGATGTAATACTGACTAATCTTTTAAACATGGCAAAGTCCAAGGCATTAAGGCGTCTAACTCTGGCATTTCAATTGAGTGTAATATATTGTGCTCACGAGATGTTTAAGTGTTTCTGTGGGAACTATACCAGGTTTTTTTGTAATTTTGTTATACAAACCTGATGAGATACAGGTATTCAGGTAAACAGTTTGAAGAAGCGTGCACCATATCATAAGCTATGGAGATTTCAATTATCTTGATGTAAATTAGATTACATACTTCACAGCAGCACGAATACACTGGGGTGTTTAAACGTCCGGTTTAAACTTGAACAGAGAAGAACAAATTCCTTTTATCATTAAAGGGATAATATGACCGTCTCAAGGTTTTTAAAGGGACAACATTCACGCTTAAAGGACGATTAATGGTCTAAAGGTCATTTAAGGGGAAATATGCCCGGCTCAAGGTTTAAAGACCATCAATGCGTCTAGGAGTGCACTAAAGAGTCATTAATGAGATGACATGCACTTCTAATGGTAAATGAAGATTTGGGAATCTTCGCCGGTTTTGATTTGACCTTACAGCAGAGAGGGGGAGAGAGAGAGAGGGGGGGGGGGTAATATCCACTTTACGCAACCGGACGACCCGGAGAAAACCCACGAGGCTGGACAGACGCCACTTAATGATAGATTTTATAATCTAATGCACACGCGTTAACCATTCGGCATTAAGCCCTTTGTAAGAGTCTCGGGACGGTACTTGGACTTTTGATAATCAGGTGAATCTGAATTATTTTAGGAGCGATAATGCCCCTTTAAAATATGAAGAAAAAAACCCAAAAAAAACCCCAAAACAACGTCATACTATTTTAAACAATTCTAGAAAACGACTTATGTTGTAAGACAGTTCCCAGAAAAAATAAAATAGATAAATTTAGACTATTCCACTTAATATTAATTGATTATTATAATGTAGAACAGTGGCCCTAATTACTGTGATTATCACACAAGATACTAGTCTCTATCATCCAGACGAAAATATTCTACGAATATTAGTCTGGATGCGGTGTCAGCTTTTGAGAATAATAATAGATCATTGGCTAGATTATCTGGTCTTTTACATTATCATAAACAATGTCTAAGGTAGGTACTAGTCCTAAACCAAGAATTTGACGCGCATGAAATTAATTTATGAATGCCATTTCAGAAAATCCATTTGATTGCATTGTCAGTTCAATACCCAACTCTCTATTTTTTTTATTGTAAAATTTCTCTCTTCATCGGTCATATCTATGTTTATTTAATTAATCCTAATTCGAGGTCACGATTCATGTTTGTTTATATTAATGCAAGAATTATGGGATTTATTGGTGACCGAGACTGTCTGGATGCCTGATACTGATTTAAGTCTAGAATTGCATGTCTGTTTCATGCTGATAAATCCCGTTTTTATTAGCCCAGTCGGGGCAAGAAAGTATGGTGTTAAATCCCATTTCATTTCATGCATGCTGATAAAACTATAACTAAGATATGAGTAACAACATCGTAAATTATTACATACCATAATGATACGAACAGCTAATTTTTTTATTTATTATTTTTTATTTCACTATGATAATATAAGATCAAATAGATTTAATGATAATCAACTTCATAATTAAGATATAGATAAAGATATTATTTATTATTTTTTATTTCACTATGATAATATAAGATCAAATAGATTTAATGATAATCAACTTCATAATTAAGATATAGATAAAGATATAGATAAAGATATAGATAAAGTACAGCTACCTCCAATGTCATAGTGATGTGAATAGCCATAGTAACCAGGCGCGCAACTTCATGACTCATTATTATAATTATAACATTATATAGGTAATCCCATGAACACGCTATTGCTATTTATCTAAAATCATAAATGCGATAATCTGTTATCCCTTGTGGATACAGGATCCACTGCATCTCGGTGAGTAAGTCGCTACATTTCATTTCATTTCTCCAGGTGGATACTCCACCATACCGGTCCCAGATACATACAAATGAATGTGGATGTGGCAATCAGTATCAGACACGACGCTATAAAGTTACATAATTATATTGTTCTGAATATTTCTCGCAAAGAACTTGCCAGATAGGTTTGATCGTAATGCTTAGGGAGGTATCTAAAATATAATAAATTACTCATCCCTGATCATTCCTTCTCTTTAACGCCCACTGTTTGTTAAATGAATTCTAAATTTGTTTAGTTATGAGGAAAATATATAAAGCAATAACAAGAAACATCTGAAGCTAGAATACATCAAATTTATTGTAATTGCTAGAATAGATCAGTCATCTTTGAATAAACAAAATGAGGATGTTTAGCTCGATCAATTTGCCAACACCTTGTTTTAGTGTTACCCCATTCATACGAACCGGTTCTATCATTAAAACGGCAATAATATTTTGACTTCTTACACTATGGCAAGTATATTTCTATGCAAGAGGCGGTGTTGTCGGTACATCGCTCCATGTCTCATGAAGCTCCAGGAGTGGGACGACCATGAATAAATTTATTTCATTTTTTTTATGTAGGCGTGGCCGGTATTCGCCCCCCCCCCCCCCCATGCCCTTATCTGACTACGCAAGGGTTAAGTTAGATTTAGAAATCCTATTTTTTGCATGGTTCTTGCACAGGTGGGGGGTGAGATGAGTCAAAATTTTCATGTTCCGGCAGACAATAATTATCTTGGCGGTCCTGTTTATTTTCCTCGTTTCTTACCTCTTCAAAATATACTGTCAATCCCACTTTACGTGAGGTACTTATAGTGTCGACTTAGATGTTTCTGTGAGTATTAGAATGAGTAGATCAAAATAGCTTTTGTCAGTTTCTGTTTGAAGCAGTGACTTGTAGCTAGGTTCGATTCTGGTGTTGGCAGTGAAAGTTCCTCGGGATTTTCCAGCTGCACAAATTCAGACTTCACTTGCCAATTTGGCAGGATTGCAATTCCTACTTGTGAACGGCAATAATTGCGGAGATGACAATGAAACTGCATGGCTTCTCATGGATCCGACAAAAATCCAAGGTTCCAGGTATAAATTCTTAAAGTACATAACAGATCCCTTATCAATCGGATCCCCTCCCCCTCCCCACGCCTCTCTATGGAGCACATAGAAAAATATCCCTAATCC
The DNA here is from genome assembly GCF_932274485.2 of Patella vulgata. Lineage (NCBI taxonomy): Eukaryota > Metazoa > Mollusca > Gastropoda > Patellidae > Patella > Patella vulgata. Next base: position 70,761,749 of record NC_065879.2, on the reverse strand, counting down.
TTCCTTTTCTTTTCCGAATTAGTTGCGGTTGGCATATATGTATGTTTATTTAATAAAAATGAAATTAACTGGTGCAGACAATAAGTCGCTGTGATAATAAATGGTGTGAAAATTGACGGATAGGCCAAACAAAGGTTCTTCATATAGCATAAACCCTGTTATAAACATTCAGCTTCTGAAATAAATAATATTAGCCTTGATTTTTAGGGCCCCTTCGTTAATATAACAATGGTTTCGCTTGACTGATCAATCGTTTATTGTTTTTGTTGATTAAGAGTTGAAACAGTTCGCAGTGGTTATAGGTGGTCACGCCTCGCTGGTGATGACCTCTTTGTTTATACAACGGATGATCTAACAATTACTTCGATTGGGAGAATAATTGTGAGTAAGTCACAAACATCCAGTATAAATAACCATTGTTTCGGGGCGGCTGGTAAATCGGAACGTAAGATCACCAACCGAGCCGTGATCACCCGTGGTCAGTGATTTTTTGTTATCCAGTTGCAATGGTTTAACAAATATGCATCTGGTTGACTAGGACTACTAAGGACAAAGACCAAAAATATAATTCACCCACGAATTTGAATCTGGTCGCTTATTCGACGGACTCCATTATTGGTCACACATATTAACGCGAGGTCCAGTTAATGTCGGATAACATCATTGTCCCCGACCAAACCGGTGAGTATACTGTACTGAATTAATGATATTTTCCTTTTGTTAAAACACATCGATTTTTATTATTCAATGAAAATTCCTCAAGAATAATGTAAAAACTGTCAACTCCAATTTTGATTGATATATCGAAACATCCCCATTAGATGTATATATATGGAAGTTCAAACGTGAGCGATATATGATTTACAATGCGAACTATGCTTGACTTCTGTGAATTGTGTTATTATTAAACAATTTACAATTGTGTGTAATGTCGGATACTCCATCCATCAATCTTATGTTTCACATTTTTACCTAGTTTTTTTTTTTTAGCTAAACCTGAACTATAATAAAACCCTGTTCACTGCACAAATCATCAAAAGTGTGTGGATGGTGGACAGATTCTCATATTTAGGCAATAAGTTTTATAATGGTAGGCCCTATACTACCTGCTCGTATGGCCGTTGATATCCGAGTGAATTTTGGCCATTATGGTTTATAGCCGTTATGACCACATCCCATATAAACTACATGTTGGTTTACTGATGTATAGGTTTTACATGTCCGAATTCGTTAAAAACATTATTTTTTTAAAAAGAAATTGAGTTTGTGCACGTATTCTAATATGTACAATTGTGAAACCGTTTTTTTTTCGTACAATCCCAACGACTAGACATCGGCTTGTCAAGTCCGTAAGCTCTACCCTGATAATTATTATGGTTATATTTCTTATATTAAACTTGAACTAAACAGTTAAGAAATAGTTCCATGCAACTATATGTGATTTCAGATGTGCCAGAAGGAATGAAATAACTAAATAGCAGGAAACCACAGATATAGAACAAAACAACTTGTAGGCATCACACAAGACACAGAGATAGATGTAAATTGTAGTCTAAATACAAATTGCGCATTATAATAATATAACGCTTCCTTACGTAAGTTGAACTAATTCATATTGTATATTTATATAGCGTAAAAATGCACCCAAAAGCAAATAGGTATATTATATACGCAGTGAATAGAACGGCCAATTCCATAGCATTGACGAAAAAAGTGATTTAAATGTAGGCTGAATGCAACAATGTATTTACTAATGGCAAGTGTCTTTCACAGGGCATGCTTACTTTTAAACATACATATATGCCTGTTTTACGTTGGTAATTTCATAAACGAGATGAATTCTCGTTTTTATGGCCCTGCCGACATAACATTCACAGTGTTTCTTTCAGGATACTACTAAAAATGCCATCAAGAACGACATTAACACCTATCGAAAAATCAAATTAAAGAAAGGTGAGTATTTTAGATTCTCCTGGTAATAATCCGGATTATCAATGGTCATCAAAATGTGTCATAAACCCAGATTATGACCGATAAACTGTTACAATATGTTTTTGATGTTGGAGACTCAGAAAGTATAAAAGAACCAAGCCGTTAATGAGGGTTTTATTTCATTATCGCCCATATGGCGCATGGGGGGGGGGGGGTTATCCCCTTTAAGGAAAGAGAGGTGACGCAATTGCGACAACACCTGGTCTATATTATAATTCCAACAACGCACCCAATACGAGAATTTAAAGAGGAATTTTGAGGGGACTGAAATAGCCGACCTGTTCGTCACGACTTTTCCATTGAAAACACATAATATTGTTATAGGCACAACAAAGATCGTACCATATACTTCAAAAGTAAAAATAAATATTCCATTTTAATGTAAGGACTGTTATTTTGTAATTAAGCACATTTGAGTATAAAAAATACCTTCTAAAAGAATGGACTGGCTTGTACGAAAATATTGCAGAATTATTATTACTATATATGTCAAAGAGAGACAAAGATGGGGATGTACAATCAATGGAAACCAAAGTAAACTTAAAATAACATATTGATTTGAATAATTCTAACCCTGATGTTGTTTTTTTTTTGGGGTGGGGGTGGTGGGTGGGGTGTTCTCGTTTGACTGTGCATGGTGTAACACCCCATTGCATATGTTCGTCGTCCCCAACCCGCTCTGTAAACAAGTAGGGCTTTAAACCCAATTTCATTTCTTATTACTCATAATTCTGTTGTTTTGCCATTATCTGTTTCTGGCAGAAACATTGTCACGTGACTTCTTCCGCAAATCGATTAGCCTGATTGGAATGATAATTTTGGTTGATATTCGACCGAATAATAAACGGTTTTAATTTAACGTTTAATCACCACAATTAGCACATTGCTATATATAGTAACCTTAGTGCAATTATCAGTGGAAGAAATATTAGTATATCATACAGCATACAAAACAATCGTCATAGTTCATTAAAAGATAGTTTAAAATTGGATTTAATAAGGTGAAGCTAATATTTTATCTCTCTTATTAACATGCAATGCGATAAACGGTTAATAGCTATTAAACATAATAACACAGTGGTTCCCAAGCTTTTGTGTACCATGTCCCAAATTATTTTGTGCCCCCTCCCCCCGCTCCCCCTCATTGACGTGAAAACAAATTGAGTTTTGTAAAATAAAATTAAATCGTTCAAATAAGATGTCGATTCCTTCCAATAGAATAAGATTATGCAAATAAAATAATAAAGAATCAGAAAATAATTTTATATAGTGATCAGATGAAAAATTAAAAGTGAAGTTTATCTTATTGACATTTTCAAATCCCCCCCCACCCTCAAAAAAATGTTATGCAAATCGCCCCCTTGTTGGGCGTGCGCCCCACGTTGCGAATCACTTATTTAACACAACTAAGGCTAACAAAATTTCTTTGGTTTTCTTGATGATTAAATAAAAACAACATTGGCCTCGATGTTCTTGGATAAACGAGTTATTCTGCAACAGCGGACTGACATTCTTAGACAAAGAAAGATGGAGTTACGATTCCAATAGAAAGTAATCGAAAGTTGGAATGGCCATGACTTACAGGATTGATTTATGTTAATAATTTTTTAATCGGTATAATGCGTTTACAATTCAAACTCTTGCAGATGTATGGAAATGGCGATATGAGATCAATGGGAACTTTAAATGGCCATAATTTACGTTAGGATTGCCGATTTAAATAATTTTTGACCATTATTTTTTTTTAACGCCAGTCGGGAGCTTTAGATTATGGCCTTATGCTCTACATGTATACTAAAGAGGCGTTATCACCCTGACAGAGGAAATAAATATATGCCTAGAATAGTGTGTCTTTTATCCTACATGTAATTCTTATAAAGACAGAAAAACACTCGACCTTGACTGAATACTTTAAATGACACTTTAAAACAGTTTCTCAAATTTGAGAGATTTTAATAGTTTTGTTATTTCCGATTTTTGATAATAATGTTGATTAGTTTCCCCGGGAGACGCGGAAGCCGACAAAAATCAGGCGTCAACAGGAAATAAATAGATAATTGCGGAAAACTGATGTCATTGTCATCGCCCAACGGAAGATAAGAGTCGAGGAATAAATAGATATGCAGTTAATATAGAACATTGGGTTAATTTGAATTATTTATGGAGAAGATTTACTCTAGTTAATGTAATACGGTTTGCGATCTATATACAAGCATAATAAATACCGTATATACCTAGTCTGCAATACCATTCTCGGTGGGCGCGGACGTTAAGCCTGAGAAACCAACCAACAGTATTGCGTAATATTCGGCATATGTTGGCTTTTTTAACAACATTTTAGGAATAAAATTATTCGTCAATAACTAGAAAATATTTACGGGATATTTCAGGTCTGGTTCAGATCTAGTCCCGAAATGACCAAGTTTGTGTCGAGTGGACGTTAAACCCCATTTCTCTCTCTCTCTCTCTCTCTCTCTCTCTGGTTCAGATCCTCGGAGGTAATAGATGAATAGGGTCCTGATTACTCCCTTTGTATTGCGATAAAAAAGGGGGAACTGGAATTCTCCTCCACATAATGTACACATAATCATAAAAGAGAGCAGTTTGTCAGTCCAGGCAGAATTCGTACAAGACGGTAAAACACACTACAACCGACTGCTTGATTAGCTGTTCGACAAGGTTACCATTTGAAAGCTATATCATTTAAAATATATGTTAACGAATGTAAAGAAGTTGAATACATGTACTTGAAATACATGTACTTGATACAGAAATAAAACTCTCTATCTTACAATAGTGTAAAAAAAATTATATTTTTAGACATACGACCAGGCTTGTAACTTTTATTAATGTAAATGTTTATAACGTCCATGGTATCAGTAGGGCATCGAATTTCATTTAAAATTTTATTTTCCGCATACTTTAAAGACATGAGTAACGATCTGTGATATCACTATAAGGGCACTTAACAAGCGGGGTTAATTTGTGTACTTTTCGAAAATACGTATATGATAGCGTGTATTTGACAGAAATCACGATTTTCAGTTTATGTTTCCGGTGTATATGATATATACTACACACGAGAACAATTTATAATACCTATATGTCATCATTGATGAATAATACATTGTTAACTTCCTATCAAGCGATCAAAGTGCTAAAAAATTAGTTTAGCGGCCCTTGTGATATTTGTCCCGTGTACACATTGACGTGCACATAAAATATCCCTTGGCAGTTGGAATTCGATATGGTAATAGGCCATAGCGCCGCTGTCCGTGCAAAATTTCCCTCATAGCGCACTGTATGGCGTATGCCCGTATTCACTACCCTATTCGGAGCAGCACATGAGATCGTTAAACCCCACTTCATTTCAATTTTGATAATTGTACTGATGCAAGAGAATCTTTAATAGAACAATGAGCGAGTAGACAACCAACCACACCAGGCATTTGATTCGCGTAAATCTACTTTAAGGCGCGAAAACAGAGGTTAAATATTTGTTGCAGCTCTGGAGCCCAAAGTGGAACCTGTCATATCCGGATTGATATCTTCCCTATTGTTATTTTAATTAGAAGCGACATTAAGTACATATACTTTAAACTGTTCGGTTATATGCTCCATTATTAAGAGGACGATGATAATTCTGTTCAGCTCGTTGTGAACTTTGCTTAATAAGTTGTTGGTATACAGTATATATGTTGTTTTTTTTGTTTGTTCCTTTGATTTGAACCTTTTGTTGATTGCAAATAACATTTTTTTTTTACACTGATTAAGGATATTGGCTTAACGGTGGTGGTGAGTCTTTCAAATCTTGGAATCCATGACTTCGAAATCGAATATAGTTTTCATAGATTTAAAGATTAACGTCACCACTCTACCCGACGGTTATCCTATAAATGCCAGAAACAAAAAAGGGTATAATATATTTGCAAATGAAATTACTAGAGGTCATGTTTTTCTGTCTCATTTCAGTAATGCGTTCTTTTTTCGATTTTTAAAATGGATAACACAACAGTGGCAGTTGGAACGTTCTTGAATTCAGTTCCGTCAGAATTACAGATACACAGTGATATAAAAGCAGTTCTTCTGATTCCAGTTGTTGTTGTCTGTGCTTTGTGTATGGTAGTTGGAGTAATCGGTAGTTCATTGGTGTGCTTTATTTGTGGATTACGACTGCGTAAAAATGTGACCAATACTTTTGTTCTGGCATTAGCTTCCGTGGACCTCGTGAGTTGTGTCGTCTGCATACCATTGGAGATCCTAGAACTTCGTTTGCCGTATATGTTCGATTTTCCTGTTTTGTGCAAAATTCTTAGGACACTCAGATCAGTGACCACCATCACTTCCGGTCTTATTCTCGTTGCCATCGCGATTGAACGTTACAATCGTATCTGTAAACCCCTGAACAAACATATTCATGTTTCGCAAGCAAACAGGGCGTGCATTGCCGTTCTTATATGTGGCATAATCTGTTCATGCCCCGCTGCTGTTCTTTTCGGAAAACAAAAAATCGATTTGGGAATCGATGAAGTGGGCGTGGAATGTTCCATGGATGATCAGCTCTTGGAAACATTTTATCCGTCCGCATATTACATTTTCCTGTTTTTGTTATATTTTTCTACGTCACTGGCTTTGTGCATTCTGTATTCGTTAATAGCTGCGAAAATATGGAAACGTCGAAAAGTACTGACGAATGTTCGAAACCGATCGCCTTCTATCCCAGAGAGTGTCATCTGCGACACAAAATCCGTCAGTTCCGGTGATTACACGTCACACGCAAAAATTGTTGAACAAGTAGCCATGAATATCCAGAAAGGAAAATTTGCAACATTAACGCGTTCTCCGTCGACTTTAAAACGACGCCGCGTCTACAGCCGAAAACGTACCACGTGCATTATGTTCTTTATGACGTTGACATTTATTGTGAGTTGCCTCCCTTACATACTCATTTCGATCTGTCGAACGATTATCGAAAGCTTTGAATCGAATTTAACAAATACCGAAGCAGTCTTTTTTGAACTCGGTCTCAAAACTTACATAATTAGCAGTGCTGTTAATCCGTATATTTATGGATTTTCAAACGGACAGTTCAAGCAGGAATGCTATAAACTAATTATTGGTGTTTTTTGCAAAACTAAATCCATAACTCGTCAGAATACGACCAATAATAATAGTGCTAAAATGGCCGTGAGAATAAACACGGGGGAGAGTGAAGCCTAACGCTTTGACATATGTGAATTGTGTATATTTTGTATATATTTTGATGGAAATATTATAATTGTTGTACATGGAATATATAAATACATACAATGTATGTACCCACGGTTGAACGACAAATTGTTTCGATTCCGTGTGAAAGGTTAACGACTCATCGTGCACACAGAACTTATGGAGGGCCACATTGGACATCATAGGACATCTTGTACGGTAATTTAATCTTGGGAAAACAGAAAGGTAATACTGAGTATTTTAATGCAAACAATATGTTCATACAAGCTTAAATGCCAATGTTCGAAAATTTCGCCTCGAGTGAAATCAGTTTTTGCGCGATTTGTTTTGTTTAGAAATTATGGAGGGACACAGTGGACACTATGAAGGATAATTCAATGTTTGAAGAACAGAAAGTTAAAACTTAGTACTTTAATGCAAACCATATTTTCATCCTCAGTGTTCGAACATTTCGTCTCAAGTGACGTCATTTTTTTTTTGTGTGTGTGTGTGAATTTTCTTTACAACAATGTGAATGTTTCAGTTCACGAGGGATTGCACGATCGCACGATATTGAAATGCATCCTCTATTGTAAATAGTGTAATTAGACTTTTATCTTTCCAATTCCTTTCTTCTGTCGTTCTTTTCTCTATCCTCTTAATCTTTCTTTCAATCTTAGAAGCTTCTCTTTACTTTTTTTTTTTTTATCAAAACTTGTTATTCTCAAAATGACTATAACACATGACGAAATATAAATTTTAAATATCGCTTTTAAATATAACAATTTAATAAAAAAATATTATTTAAACAATATTTAAATAAATTTAAAAATTTATTTTCTTTTATTTGATGTAGTTTTTAACTTCACCTTATTTTAATCACTAATTTCATATTTTTTTTATTTTTTTTAAAAACAACAATTTTTTATCCAACCCATGATTTTAGTATTTTAATGAATAAAATGATAAACTCACGATTTTAATTTTAAAGAAAAAGAAAATTAGATTAATAAAGATTTGACCTTACTGGATTTTGTGTATATGAAACGACTGCTATGACAACTCATACCTTATTTGAAAAATTACAGCATGTATATGTTCTTGTCCATTGGGCATTTCTTATAAAGATAACTTTTAATCGTTATTCGAAGTTTAAGAAATGGTTACATGAAATACTTATATTTGAATCAGTTTGTTATATTTTATTCGAAGACAACGTCGACAATAAATTATATACTTTTGGTTTAATCTACCTTTTTGATTTGATAAAATATGTCTTGAAATTTTTGGTTATAGAAACTGAGAAATACTGGCGGGCTTGATTCCATTCCAGCGAGTTACTTATATTATTTAACTGTTTCTTCTCCTATTTGTTTTCCTCTCTATCTCTGAAGTAATGTACATATATAATTTGCCTGCCCGACCTGATTTTTAATAAAGGTTATTTATTGTTAATAAAAAGTCTAGATATCAAAGTTAAAAATTATTGTTGTTGTAAACGAAAAGTGCCAGCTTTCAAAGGACATCGGTTTAAGTATGGTAAACCATATAGGTCGGCTGCGGATACTCAATTGTTATGGTCACTGTATGCATATAAATATTGTGTAGGGATACAATCATAGCAATCTCCACGTATGGGCTCACCTTACGAACTAGACACAAGACAACATTAATTCATTTGCTGGTTACGAATGTAGTGCAACCGTTATTTATAGTCTTTCTCCCCCCCCCCCCCCTTTTGCATGGCGATTTATGTGGATGTATTGGTGTAGAATCGGAGAAAGGGCTTGAATATACATTTTCTGTCAGGTTCTGGTGACTATTCATGATTTTGAAGCGGAAGGATAAGAGAGTTAACAGTTTATTTTAGTGACGTTACTGGCTGATCCTATACATAACTATATGAAAATAGAGCTCCCTCCTCCCCCCGTCTCGGTTCTAAGGCTATTTTGGAATCCATACCGTGATTCTTCCTTGTTCGCCAAAATGAATCATTTCTTGCCACATCCGACACAAATTTATAATAATCCAACACTATTTTCATGTAGAATTTAGCGTTTCGAAAACACAAACAAGATTCGTTTCAATAGATCCGGCATTATGAAACTCACGCCTGCGCAGTCCGGAGGTCACGGGTTGATAGCTGCGCTCAGCCAATATCACAAATTTAGGATTTGAATGTTAACATCGACGAAAATTCTTGCTGTACTTCAATAAATGGACAAAACTGCCAGTATTTTGAAGATACATAAACAATTATTACATAAAATCGATTAATACATAATTGAAGTACAGCAAGAATTTTCGTTCACAATAACATTCCATTTCTAAATTTGGAATATAGACTGAGCGCAGGCGTGAGTTTCATAATGGCGGATCGATTCAAACGAATCTTGTTTGTGTTTTTGGAGCCAAAATCTACAGATAAGTTGCCCCTTTGGATAATTTTAAGTTAGAACATGGAGTCCAGGCATTTTAACTCAGTTCCGCATTATCCCGGGTTTAATGTTCGGTCGAGACGTGTATTATCACCCAAAAAAATCCCAGTACGATATCAGTGTTTTCACTGGAAAATCCCAATGTATACCCAGTTATCATAGGTTTGGTATCACAATACCTTTTCGGTATAGCTGATCCCATTTCCATACAAATTTTGGTGATTCGTCAATATTGGCGAATTAAAGATAGCGGCCAGTTTTGGCTGGAAAATTCGAATTTTACTAAATGATCATATTCGGTGTCCAAATATGCGTTTTTGAGTTTGCTGATTCAATTTTCGTACGTATTTTCCTATTTTGGTGATTTAATGGTTCGGTTGGGTCAATATATGAGGAAATCCCATTTGAGATTGATGGATTAATGATATTCGAGTCTGCCTCCGATCAAAATGAAAATGAAATGAAATGGGGTTTAACGTCCTATTGTTCTGCTCCTATACTGGGCACTATCGCCTACTCTTATATCGAATCCCAACTGCCGGGGGATCTTTTACGTGGATTCCAATATATACACGGGACATCGGTTTTTCGTCTCATCCGAAGGACTAGACAGCTGTCCTTGTCAGGCCCTCCGTTCTGCACCACTGACAAGGGGAAACCACGTCGGAAAATCTGGATGAACTTTCTCGGCCAATGCAGGGATCGAACACCCGACCTCCAGGCTAGCGAGCCAGCGTCTTAACCACCCAGCCACCGTGGCTCCTGCCTCCGATCAAGTATCCTCCATCAAGTATCCACTAAATTTCATTTGGACTCTCCAGTCTACCACTTATCTCACTCACAGCTGACTGCGGAAGCAGCGTAGCAGGCATGTCGAAAGGGGCCACACCCAGCTCACTGCGAACGATGCGTAGTGGGCGTGTCTTATTTTGGTCACCAACCTCCAAAATTGACCCAAGCTTACCAAATCTATGGAAGCACGCGGTAAATTTATTTCACAAAATTATTTCTTTTTGTGATATTAAACGTCTAGACCGACCGACAGTAAACCGTAGTCGGCATTTCTATAGCAGCAATTTCAAGCACTAATATTATCTTGCCTGGACTATAATTCAATTATAAATTAAAACAGCAATACACATCTTTAATATGGAAATATAGCCAGATATATAGATAAAGCTTTTGCTACAAAAATATATCAAAATGGCTTGTAAATAAATATACACAATTAATCTTTGCAATGTACAAAAAGGTGAACTTTTAACAACAAACACCCAATACAAGCCTGTGGCCGATCAAATTTTCCACGATAAACAATTGCTGTTCCTTTCAGATTAAATACGAACTGACGGATTCGTATCTAGTAAACTTTAATTTAAATCTGTTTGCACTATTAAAAAATTTTGATTTTCATTTCCCCAATGTATGTAAACCTTTCTAATATTGGGAATATAAAAGCACTTGTGGGCCTGTTATCAAATCAGATACAATACGAGACGATTTCTAAAAGTAAATAATATTGGTCGATCTGCCTTTCTGTGATATTCAATATGCATTATGTAAGAATTAGATAAAGAGCTGTCCGTTCTTCGTATAATAGTTCAAAAATAGATAATGAAAAATGAATATATTAAAAGATAAAAACTCTGCCTACATCAAGAATCTTATCTATACATACATACCAGCACGGTATGTACGTCTATATACCATCTTCTAAAATAAACTCTTAATAGTACCACTTATTAGCTTGGAAATGACCAAACGTACCTTCCAGTAATCTTCAGTTCATTTGTGGAATTCACTACCGCTCTATATACAAAGGAATCAAAGTATATCTGCATTTTCAAAAGCTCCTCTGTTCATACAACATTATGGATGAAATAGGACCAAAATGTATAACTTTGCAAGCGTAACTGGAACTTCTAATATTAATACGAGTATTTATTGCCTTATATAAATTTGGATATTATAGGGATTGACCATAAGTCCACAAAATTCAACCCCCTGTAAATGTCTGGATAATGATCTCTATATACTTGCCGAAAATTATGGTAGCTGATCACCGAGATTATCAAGACACGCATGAATTATGAAATTCCTTAAATGAATAGCCCTTTTAAATGAATGAATGGAATGGGTTTTACGGTTTACCAACTGTCGATTGTTCTTTCGTGTGCACGCCATCGTGTACACGTGACCTAGATTCTTCGTCTAATCTGAACGACTAGACGCTGTCTCTTGCCAGCCCCAGCCTCTTCCCGTCCTGACCCACTGACAGTGAAACCACACTGGAAAATCCCGGGGAACCTGGATCGAATCCCGGACTTAATAAGTAGTGAGCCAGCGCCTTACCATGGCCCCCGTATCCCTTTAAAACTGATCTTGCTATCATTACTACAGGCATCAATAATTTGGCCTGGGAACCTCGGTGGCACCAATCTGATTAAAATACAGATCGATATTTCGTTTCGTTTTTTTATACTTTCGATCGTCTACACTACATGGAAATCTGACCAGTTGTTTTGGGAGGTCGCATCTGAGGTCATACCAGCGGCTTTTGACCCTATCGCGTCAGACCAATCAGCATTGATGTTTCTAGTGGATTACCCACAGTTCCGTGCACCCACATGCCAAAAGCTCGTCGTAACAGAACGTTTCATTGGCTAATCCCTCACATCATCCACAACACGTCAATGATAATAACTCTTCCAAATTCTAGTGTAGTAAAGACAAGTAAAACGAAATTTTGAACTATACAAAACGAAACGAAATAGGATATGTGTTTTAATCAGATTGCGGTGGCACAGTGGCACTGAAATTAAATATGGCAAGGACTCGGTGGCCATTTTTAATTTCAGTGGCCATATTAAAATTCAGTTTGAAAATAATTACATCACAGCTCCCCCTCTTTTGATTTTTCAGTCCGTGTTTACTTTTTGGAACAAAATAACCCTTTGAATTCTTTGCACACTCGCGTCTAAAAGTAAGATTGCCGAATCCGTAAACTATAGCATTTCCAGTATTACTTATCAGATACGATCTCAGAAACAAGTTAACCGCGACTTTCGAAGATAACGATAGACTCGGATACCAGGTATCCCCATGGACGGTTCGCGTAATGGCTATTACCAAATGTGGTAGAAAGCTGAGAATATAGACCATGGTTATTGTGAAAATCATTGCAGTGGCTTTTCCGGCTTGGAGTCCGGACTTACTAATACGGACGCTGGTCATTGACATGAGCATCGACCTTACCGATTTTTGGGGTTCTGGTTTCACCGGGGGTTTGATAACAACTCCGTCTCGTTTGGGTTCTTCAGATGATCCAGAATCAAATGCGTCGTCACCATGCTTTTTCACCGCTTGATTTAATTGGGCTTTAAACAGCAAAGATTCCGTGGTCATATTGATTTTCAATTTAAAAGTAATTACACGAAGTTCCACTTAAGGCCATTTTATTAAATTTTAAGATTTCAATGTCTGATTAATTCTTCTTGCAACAGAATAGTCTTGTGAATATTTTTGCACACTCGCGTTGAAAAGTAAGATTGCAGAATCCGTAAACTATAGCATTTCCGGTATTACTTATCAGATACGATGTTAGAAACAGGTTAACCGCGACCTGCGAAGATAAAGATAGACTCGGATACCAGGTATCCCCATAAGCGGTTCGCATAATGGTTATGACCAAGTATGGTAGAAAGCTGATAATATAAACCATGGTTATTGCGAAAAGCATTGCAGTGGCCTTTCCGGCTTGGAGTCCGGACTTACTAATATGGACGCTGGTCATTGACTTGAGCCTCGACCTTGCCGATGTTTTGGGCTCTGGATTCACCGGGGGTTTGATAACAACTCCGTCTCGTTTGGGTTCTTCAGATGATCCAGAATCAAATGCGTCGTCACTCAACTCAACGGATTGAGTGTTTTCCATTTCTACTTTAGGCTTAATAGATAGCAAGGATACTTCTTTTTCATGACTCTGAGAACCTGATTTTGAACTCCGCAGGGACGCTTTCAGAGAGTCCTTTCGCTTATCACCCTTAGATTTCTGCAGCCAGATTCTAATACCAATCAGACCATATAGGCAACCCAAAGATAAATGTAGAAACCTAATGTGTACGAACTATTTTTCATTCCATCTGCTACGTTAAATTACAAGACTCGGCCATGATTCCACCAATCCAATTACAGTCGAACACACGCACGTAATCTTGGCCTTGTGGTAGTTGAAGGACATTTTGTTTGGTAGACAAATCTTGATGAATCTATCCACTGCTATGGCGAAAAGAAGCACCACACTGCTATTGTTCATCCAAAATGTGAAAAATCGAGAGAACTTGCAGAAGCTGTGGGAGGTGAAACGGTAGAAACTAACCAAGGTAGCGATTTCTGTTGGCATGGTAATGACACAGTTGACCAAGTCAAATAGAGCAAGTGTAGTTATAAAACATTTTTCGGGAGTCCTCCTCCATTTGAAGCCATAGATGTATAATACCAGTGCATTGCCTGAAAATTTGAAATAACGAAAATAAATCTCCAATATCGTATAAATTTCACCGACAATGCCGGATTTACCTATAGACTTGTCAGACGGAAGCCTAGGGCCTCAAAATATAGGCGACCTCCGGTTAAGGCGTATCATAAATCTTTATTTGAAAAATCCAAAAAACATGATTTCGATGAAAATGACAATAGTTGGATTATAAAAGCCCGGCAGAGCGGTCAGAATGTATGAAAACTAAGTCCTTCAAACTCTTAATGCGTTTTCAAAGTTTAAGGGACACGGACAATGACGCCATGTAGAATTGACACTTGACACGCAACTCCTTATGAATAACTAAATAATCCCATTAACTTTGAAAACGCAATGGAAGCCGGGATTTTACCTATTATTCCAAGCACCATCATAATGACCACATAAACAATTGGTATTATCATCTTTTTGGCCATGTCAGCATTCTTCAGATCTATAAAATTCATATAATTGTTAAAATTATATTTGTTGCCAAAACATTTTACATTTTAAGGGCTCGAGGCATCTTTTAACGCCTTAAGAGTCCCTATCGAGCTAACAAGACGTCACTATCTTTTATAGGTAATAGAGAAACCTGATTGACTTAATCAAATCCGATTGAATCCGAAAGAGAGAGAAATGGGTTTAAACGCCCACTCGACACAAACTAGGTCATTTCGGGACTAACACATGGTTCAATTCTATTTCAATAATTGGCTTGCGCGTAGGAGTCTTTAGCAGTGAGAGGAAACCGGAGGACCCGGAGAAAACCCCCGAGGTTGGACAGGCGATCCTACTCCTTGTCACGTACAACCGGGAAATCGAAACCACGTCAGTTGACTCAATGACAGACCTGATGATACAGCGCGCATGTTGATTATTTCTTAATTAAATGTTAAATAATTAGTCGGAGTACACATTTAGCCGGTATTAAGCCGTGAGAAATTTGATATTTTTCCGAAAATGCAAATGACGCGTCGAGCTTTTAAGTAAAGTCTAAAATTATCTACGTGCAGGAAAAATCAATTTATATGCGGATTTATAAATGCATTAAATGTTACGATTTGATATGAAACAACACTGTACCGAGGCTTCAGATATTCTGAACGTGTTAAGAACGTCTCTTTGATTTCTAGGTATTATTCGCCAGTTCGCAAAACGACTTCCGATTTACACGATATACCCGGGCAATAATTGTACTTAGCTTATAAACCAAATTCCCCGTTATGGTAATCGTATAGGCAGGCGTGCATGTAACCAAAATTATCCGTGTAGAAGCCGGCCTCCCGCAAACGCAATGACAACGGCAAGCGCACCGCTGTTCTGGCCTTTGAGTACATCAAAGCAAATTGGTCCAACCGAAATCTAAATCTATGGCCATCCTGAATTTTATTCCAGATAGATTGTAACTGGAGCCGAGATTGGTTCGCGCCAGAATAATGCTGGCAGCCTCGAAATTTACGGGGTCCGACTTCCAAAAACAAAGTCACATACTAACTCGAATTTTTTTCTCAGACTTAACGGTTTTTCACCTTTAACCCTCCCCACCATAATAGTCTGCCGGATTTAGATTATTTCCTGGAAAAAACGTCCCATCAAAGCAAACTTGGTCTCAAATGAAAGGTGGGGTCCGTAATTATTCCAGAAAAAAATGACCCATCATGATCGCTGGGAAAATTTTTTTCGGGCGGGTTCAAAGGTCAAGCTTGACTAATCAGGGAAAAGCAGTCAATATCTCAAAAACTATCAATGTTAGACCCTATAAATGTATTATCAACATATGGGAACTCTATATCTCTGAGTCGGATAAAGCAGTTTGCATCCACCTATGACGTCACATAAACAACCAATGCAATGTCAAAACTACAAACAGTCATAACTTCGCTCAGAATAAAGTAATTTGAATGAAATTTTCAATATATTTATTTTGCATTATCTATTATCTTTCTATGAACTATCAAACATGAACAGCATGAGTGTGTGTATGGGTTGAAGATCTGCCTTTAACCTGTCCCAATTCTATCAATTTTTTTTCAACAAAGAATTGCCCGTAGGGGTCTTTAGCAGCGGGAGGAAACCGGAAGACCCGGAGAAAACCCACGAGGTTGGACAGGCGACCCTAATATTCTTGTCTCCTTGTCATGTACAAGCCGTGAATCGAAACCACGCCACTTGATTTAATGATAAAAATCTTGATGCAACGCGCTTGCGTTAAGCATCCCCCTACC
The DNA here is from genome assembly GCF_932274485.2 of Patella vulgata. Taxonomy (NCBI): domain Eukaryota; kingdom Metazoa; phylum Mollusca; class Gastropoda; family Patellidae; genus Patella; species Patella vulgata. The sequence continues at coordinate 70,745,367 of NC_065879.2, read as the reverse complement.
CAACCAACACACACGCCAAACTACTAAGATGCCCACGTATTATTATATATACTCTTCAAAAAAAAGTAGGGGATATTGAAATGCAAATACCTATACAGGTTGAGATATGATAAATAGCCATGGACATTTGACATGCTTTGAGGTTCACAGATGAAGAATTTATCGCCCCAACATAACCACTGAGCTGCACATGCGACACGCATTAGCGCCATACACGTGGAAGGGGTTCATTGTCAAATTTGACACTTCAAGGAAGGGTTGATGAAAACCGCCGCGTGCTGGTTTATCTATCCATAAGATTTACTGTTTAGCGTATCTTTGCTTTAGTGTGTTACGTTTAATTTGACCGGGAGACGTGTTCGTCAACGTCAACCGACAACACTTCAAAAATTGGCCGTGGCACTGCAAAAGGACTGGGTCAGATTGGCCAAAATCGTGATTGGACGGTTGATTAGGAGCATGCCACGACGAATTGCTGAATGTCTGAGGATTGGTGGAGCAATTACTCATTATTAAGACAAAAATCAAAAACGTCCATTTTTACTTTTGACGGTGTATCTCTTTGCGAGTGAAATGGGGCCGTCAGATATGCCGCCCATATGAACTGTTAATGTTCATGTGTAGGCAATTGGCCTGTTATTAACATACACTGGTTACCTCTAATAAAAACAGCAGTGCATTTCCGCAGTTTTGTATTGTTTCTGAATATCCCCTACTTGGTATGTTTTGAACATAATATAACAGAACACAGTTCTATGGATAACAATCATTATCTGTTATTATCGTTGAATGTAAACAGCAAAAAAAAACCCAAAACGTCAGTACGATTTCAAAATCAGAGAGGCTTTTTAATCAAATCATTCTAGAAAACGCATTTTTTTGTGAACAGTATCTCGACACATCAGTGATTAATTCATCACAATTCCAAGAAATTACGAGAAGGTTTAGAGTCTGTACACAGTCTATACATCAGTATCTGGTGTGTCCACCGCGAGTGTCAATAACCGCAGCGCAGCATCTGTAAATGGAGTGTACCAGACGATCGATGAACGCCATTGGCACCTGGAACCACACTCTCAGAAAAGCCTGGCGCAAACCATCGACTGTGTTTGATCTCGTAACGACGTTATTAAGTCTCCTCTGAATTTCATCCCAAAGATGTTCAATCTGGTTAAAGGACAATATTGGTGTCAGTCATTAATACATATGTGATAGAACTGGTTAAATACATTCCAAATATAATTTTAACACAGAGATCATTGCTACGGGAGATGTGTAACAAGCACGAGTTGTCCTTCAATATAACTGACTGAAGTTTATGTATGCTAGAACATGATACTAGATGTTATATCCTACATGTAACTCACCATCATGTGGGTTATCACGTATAAGCTGGGAATCGAAACAACGCCACTTGACTCAGTGTCAGACCTTATGATGTAACGCATACGCGTTAACCATTCGGTCACCCAACCACCCCCCCCCCCCCCATCATGTTTATGAACGAACTCATAGAATTATAAAACTATTATGTTAAAGGCGAAGTGGCTCTATTCTCAGTTACACCATTTTTTTTTCAATTTTATTATTGTAGTCAAAATTGAAATATATTCGTCTGCGCCTGATTAGTACATTCTAATTACTTCCACATTGTCTTCTGGGATATGATATCCATTGTCCATTACAAATGGCGCTCGAAACCATTATATCCGTGAGGTACACGACTCGTGTACTGATTTGAAAATATTAATTTTTTCTTAAATATTGGATATTGGGATCCCATATTTTCACAACAATATCGATTGAAATGAACTAAAATTGAACTACAATTCGAGTTTTTAATTTTGAATATTATGGACAATATTGAGTTAGAGATTCATCTCCTGTTAAGATAAAATACAGCAAGTCAATTATAATAAGAAAAAAACATTTTTAATAAAGCAATAAAGCAAGATGGGTAAATAAAGACTTTTCTACAAAAATACATCAAAATGGTATGTAAAAAATATACACAGTAAACCGTTGCAATGTACATAAATACACAAAATGGTGGACTACAGCAAACAATTGCTGTTCTTCTGGAATTAAATTCGAACATCTAGTAATCTGCCTTTCAAATTATTTTCTCTAGAAAGCCTTATCCCGTCTGGGTTTTTCGACTCAGCTGTCTTAAAGACAATAATATCTCGTTAGGATTAGAAAAAATCAAAGTTTTTGAAAAACCCTATCAAACTTTGTTTCCATTTATCCTAAACAGAGCAAAGCTATTTAATATTTAGAATATAAGAGCAATCATAAAATGCCGAGTTGTAGATCTGCTATCATAGCCAAATACAACACTGAAAAATTATAAAAGTAGATATAACATCGACAATTTATTAATTTAGTCCGCTTTTCTGTGGCTTTAAAGCCATAGTTGCATTCTTTATTAAGTCATATGTTTAAAAATTGTTAAAATAAATCCTATAAGCACATGGAATCTATACACAGTCCTACTCTGTAAAAGATTAATCTTATTAATCCTATAATTCACTATTGTTAATTGAGAATTTTGCAAATATATCATGTTCAAGTTGAAACATCAACATTGAACTTTGCCAATTCCATGGAGCGTATAGAAAACAGGTACGGTAATTTTGCTAATAATATATCATGTTTAATTACTATTCTAAGTGCTAGAATGATTCCTATAATTCTATAGTAGAGTTTGACATCATATTAAGCAATAGATATAGTAATAATTATGTAATAATTACAAACTCCTAACATCTTCTCAGTAAATCTCTCTATTCGCTGTGCAATGGGCCGCCATGCTATTTCACCGCTTGATTGAATTGGGCTTTAAACAGCAAAGATTCCGTGGTCATATTGATTTTCAATTTAAAAGTAATTACACGAAGTTCCACTTAAGGCCATTTTATTAAATTTTAAGATTTCAATGTCTGATTAATTCTTCTTGCAACAGAAAAGTATTGTGAATATTTTTGCACACTCGCGTCGAAATGTTAGATTGCAGAATCCGTAAACTATAGCATTTCCGGTATTACTTATCAGATACGATCTTAGAAACAGGTTAACCGCGACCTGCGAAGATAAAGATAGACTCGGATACCAGGTATCCCCATAAGCGGTTCGCATAAAGGTTATGACCAAGTATGGTAGAAAGCTGATAATATAAACCATGGTTATTGCGAAAAGCATTGCAGTGGCCTTTCCGGCTTGGAGTCCGGACTTACTAATATGGACGCTGGTCATTGACTTGAGCCTCGACCTTGCCGATGTTTTGGGCTCTGGATTCACCGGGGGTTTGATAACAACTCCGTCTCGTTTGGGTTCTTCAGATGATCCAGAATCAAATGCGTCGTCACTCAACTCAACGGATTGAGTGTTTTCCATTTCTACTTTAGGCTTAATAGATAGCAAGGATACTTCTTTTTCATGACTCTGAGAACCTGATTTTGAACTCCGCAGGGACGCTTTCAGAGAGTCCTTTCGCTTATCACCCTTAGATTTCTGCAGCCAGATTCTAATACCAATCAGACCATATAGAATAATCATAGCAAGTGCAATTGCCAAGAAGGCAACCCAAAGACAAATGTAGAAACCTAATGTGTACGAACTATTTTCCATTCCATCTGCTACGTTACAGAAGGTCATTGTGATATCCTTAGTAATAGGTATCGTCATAATACCGTAAATTACAAGACTCGGCCATGATACCACCAATCCAATTACAGTCGAACACACGCACGTAATCTTGGCCTTGTGGTAGTTGAAGGACATTTTGTTTGGTAGACAAATCTTGATGAATCTATCCACTGCTATGGCAAAAAGAAGCACCACACTGCTATTGTTCATCCAAAATGTGAAAAATCGAGAGAACTTGCAGAAGCCGTGGGAGGTGAAACGGTAGAAACTAACTAAGGTAGCGATTTCTGTTGGCATAGTAACGACACAGTTGACCAAGTCAAATAGAGCAAGTGTAGTTATAAAACATTTTTCGGGAGTCCTCCTCCATTTGAAGCCATAGATGTATAATACCAGTGCATTGCCTGAAAATTTGAAATAACGAAAATAAATCTCCAATATCGTATAAATTTCACTGACAATGCCGGATTTACCTATAGACTTGTCATACGGAAGCCTTGGGCCTCAAAATATAGGCGACCTCCGGTCAAGGCGTATCATAAATATTTATTTGAAAAATCAAAAAAACATGATTTCGATGAAAATGACAATAGTTGAATTATAAAAGCCCGGCAGAGCGGTCAGAATGTATGAAAACTAAGTCCTTCAAACTCTTAAAGCGTTTTCAAAGTTTAAGGGACACGGACCATGACGCCATGTAGAATTGACACTTGAAACGCAACTCCTTATGAATAGCTAAATAATCCCATTAACTTTGAAAACGCAATGGAAGCCGGGATTTTACCTATTATTCCAAGCACCATCATAATGACCACATAAACAATTGGTATTATCATCTTTTTGGCTATGTCAGCATTCTTCAGATCTATAAAATTAGGAGGTAGCGCCATCACCATAGTAACATTGTCAAATACCTCTGACACATTCAGCGTCGCCATTTTCGTTATATTTTCCATTTTACCTACAATAAAAAATCAAAATAGTTCTTAGGGGAATGAAATGGAAGCCGCAGTGGTTCAGTAAGTAAGGTTCGACTCCGCGGTTGACCGAGGTTGTTTCCCGCATAGGCAGTGGTGCAGGATGAAGGGCATGAATAGGACAGTTGTCTAGTCGTTCGGATGGAACGAAAAACCGATGATCCGTGTAAACATTGGCCTGCACGTAAAAGATCCCCTGGCAGTTTGAATTCGGTATAAGTGCAGGCCATAGTGTCGCTGCCCGGGCAAAATTTCCTTCATAGCACACTAGCGCATATCCGTCTTCATTAGCCCAGTCGGAGCAGAGCAGTAGGACGTTAAACCCCATTTTATTTCATTACCTTGATATCTAATTAAACAATGGCGTGTTTTCTTAGAATCTAACACAACCATCCACTCGGGAATTCTCGGTAATCTCTGTAGCCTCCGTTGCATCTCGAGTTGTATTCCTAGAAGCAAGTGATGGTTTCCCAATTGATATTATTACTATTTCCGGACAACTTATGCTCTGAACAATATACGTTATGTGAAGTCGACTAAACAATTTCGGGGGTTGGGTGATCAAATGGTCTAACTGCGTTTCAGATCATAAGGTCTGTCATTGAGTCAGTAGAGTGGTTTCGAACACAAACTTATACGTGACAAGGACTAGGGTAGCCTACCTAACCTCGTTGGTTTTCTCCGTGTCTTCCGGTTTCCACCCACCACACAAGTGAATTAATGAAATAAAATTGTACCATTTCTTAGTGCCGAAATAATCTAGTTTGCGTGGAATAGACGTTTTTTAGAGTTGGTTTGCTTCTTATTACATTCTTTTTAACTACTTGAAAGTATAACTTTGTTTTATTAATCCTTGTTTCTAAAGATATATCTGTTGAGCAATCGATGAGATGAATTTTATATTGCCATAATAACAAATATTCATATAATTGTTAAAATTATATTTGTTGCCAAAACATTTTACATTTTAAGGGCTCGAGGCATCTTTCAGCGCCTTAAGAGTCCCCTTGCATACTACAATATTGTGAAAGTATCATCTCTAATAGGAATATAAGTTCAATCTTTTATAGGTATAGTCTGGCGGTGGTACCAGAGTTGCAGGCCTTTGTGGAACAAAATTGCCATGGAAGCAATTCTTTGTTTTACGAAATGGGGGTGATGTCTAGTGTTCCAGAAAAAAAAGCCCCGTCGATCGGGTCATGGGAATTTTTTTGACAGCGGTTTGAATTTTGAGGTCCTGACGGCCAAGATTTTCGCCTGGAATTTGGGGGTAAGCTAGGATATTTGCATATATGGCAAAATTCCTATGTGTATTTATCGAACAAAGGTTACAATATACGAATGCAATAAATACTTGATCTAAATAATGAACTTCCACGCGTGTTCGATGACGTCATCAAGTCAAAATCCAAGATGGCGGCCAAAATTGCGGAAAATACTCAAAATGATCATGTAAACTCAAACTGACCTTCTAATATATCGTTTTATATGTTTTCGGGGTCGTAGATGACGAATATACCCATAGAAATCCATTAGAATCATTGTGTGTGATGCTAAGTCGATTCAGTCACCCGCTGGTTTTTCTGATTTCTACAATGGACCGCCAGAGGAGTCTACCTGGTTACCTACTGACTGGTATTGATCAGGGGGAAGGAACAACATGATGAGTTGGCCTCTATAGGTAAAGAAATCAAATATTCTCGGCATTCAATATCAACATCATGAAGCATTGAGAATCATACTCACATGAAATCTATGCGCTGTCCAATTCCTCCATTCCATCGTCAAGATCGACAGGCTCAGAGTTCATACAGTCCGCACCATGACAGCCACGACAGGCTTTAACACATTTTAGTCCATTTTTTCGGCAAGTACACATCTGATTTCCACATTGATTTTTTGTGGATTTACATCCACACCTGATGAAATTGAGAACGCTATCAGGTGCCACAGGTAGATCAGTCTTTATTGGTTCTAGTCCATATTGTCCGCGAAACCACCCCCATGCCAATGGATCCTTCATATTTTCATCTCGTGCCCTTCAAACTGAAATCTGTAGGTTGACTATGAGCCCGTGGTAAAATGCCGCCCGACTTGTGGGTGGTACCTTCTGTGGATCAATGCTTTTCGCGAAAATCTTGGCCGTCAGGACCTCAAAATTCAATCCGCTGCCAAAAAAATTCCCATGACCCGATCGACGGGGCTTTTATTTCTGGAGCACTAGACATCTACCCCATTTCGAAAAGCAAAGAATTGCTTCCATGACAATTTTGTTTTACAACGGTGGTACCACCGCCAGAAATAAAGAAACCTGATTGGCTTAATCAAATCCGATTGAATCCGAAAGAGAGAGAAATGGGGTTTAACGTCCACTCGACACAAACTAGGTCATTTCGGGACAAACACATGGTTCAATTTTATTTCAATAATTCGCTTGCGCGTAGGAGTCTTTAGCAGTGAGAGGAAACCGGAGGACCCGGAGAAAACCCACGAGGTTGGACAGGCGATCCTACTCCTTGTCACGTACAACCGGGAAATCGAAACCACGTCAGTTGACTCAATGACAGACCTGATGATACAGCGCGCACGTGCTAACCATTCGCCCCCCCCCCACCTCCCCGTTTGAATCCAATTCGAGAGATTGTCTAGCGTTAGTATGTTGATTATTTCTTAATTAAATGTTAAATAATTAGTCGGAGTACACGTTTAGCCGATAGTAAGCCGTGAGAAATTTGATATATTTCCGAAAATGCAAATGACGCGTCGAGCTTTTAAGTAAAGTATAAAATCACTTACCTTTTATCTACGTGCAGGAAAAATCAATTTATATGCGGATTTATAAATGCATTAAATGTTATGATTTGATATGAAACAACACTGTACCGAGGCTTCAGATATTCTGAACGTGTTAAGAATGTCTCTTTGATTTCTAGGTATTATTGGCCAGTTCGCAACACGACTTCCGATTTACACGATATACTCGGGCAATAATTGTACTTATCTTATAAACCAAATTCCCCGTTATGATAATCGTAGGCGTACATGTAACCAAAATATCCGTGTAGAAACCGGTTTCCCGCAAACGCAAAGACAACGGCAAGCGCACCGCTGTTCTAGCCTTTGAGTACATCAAATCAAAGTGGTCCAACTGAAATCTAAATCTATGGCCATCCTGAATTCCAGATAGATTGTACCGAATCGAACGAATTTTTTTCTCAGACTTAACGGTTTTTCACCTTTAACCCTCCCCACCATAATAGTCTGCCGGATTTAGATTATTTCCTGGAATAAAAGTCTCACAAAAGCAAACTTATTCTCAAATGAAAGGTGGGGTCCGTAGTTATTCCAGAAAAAAATGACCCATCATGATCGCTGGGGAAATTTTTTCGGGCGGGTTCAAAGGTCAAGCTTGACCAATCAGCAAAAAGCAGTCAATATCTCAAAAACTATCAATGTTAGACCCTATGAATGTATTATCAACATATGGGAACTCTATATCTCTGAGTCGGATAAAGCAGTTTGCATCCACCCATGACGTCACATAAACAACCCATGCAATGTCAAAACTACAAACAGTCATAACTTCGCTCAGAATAAAGTAATTTGAATGAAATTTTCAATATATTCATTTTGCATTATCTATTATCTTTTTATGAACTATCAAGCATGAACAGCATGAGTGTGTGTATGTTGAAGATCTGCCTTTAACCTGTCCCAATTCTATCAATTTTATTCCAACAAAGAATTGCCCGTAGGGGTCTTTAGCAGCGGGAGGAAACCGTGAATCGAAACCACGCCACTTGACTTAGTGACAAACCTCTTGATGCAACGCGCTTGCGTTAAGCATCCCCCCAACCAACCAACACACACACACCAAACTACTAAGATGCCCAGGTATTATTTTATATACTCTTCAAAAAAAAGTAGGGGATATTGAAATGCAAATAGCTATGCAGGTTGAGATATGATAAATAGTCATGTACATTTGAGATGCTTTGAGGTTCACAGATGAAGAATTTATCGCCCCAACAGAACCACTGAGTGGCACATGCGACACGCATTAGCGCCATACACGTGGAAGGGGTTCATTGTGAAATTTGACACTTCAAGGAAGGGTTGATGAAAACTGCCGCGCGCTGGTTTATCTATCCATGTTTGCTTTCCTATCGGTTCATGCACAAGAATTACTGTTTAGCGTATCTTTGCTTTAGTGTGTTACGTTTAATTTGACCGGGAGACGTGTTCGTCGACGTCAACGTCAACACTGCAAGAATTGGCCGTGACACTGCAAGAGGAGTGGGTCAGATTGCCCCAAATCGTGATTGGACGGTTGATTAGGAGCATGTCACGACGAATTGCTGAATGTCTGAGGATTGGTGGAGCAATTACTCATTATTAAGACAAAAATCAAAAACGTCCATTTTCACTTTTGACGGTTTATCTCTATGCGAGTGAAATGGGGCCGTCAGATAAGCCGCCCATGTGAACTGTTAATGTTCATGTGTAGGCAATTGGCCTGTTATTATCGTCAGATATCCTCTCATCGTCTCATATAACAACTTTTCATCTTCAACTGAATTATCAGTGAAATGAAATTTGTCTGTTATCGCTCGTTACTTCAGTCAGTTATATAGAAGGACAACTCGTGTTGGTCATGTTTGACGTCACTTCCCGTTTCTTCACGTGCTTGTTACACATCTCTCGTAGCAATGATCTCTGTGTTAAAAGTCCCGAGTAACTCTGGCGGTGTGGGCACGGGCGTTGTCATGCTGGAAAACGTTGTTTCGATGACATGCTAAATGTGGTATGTGATCGGTGTAGCGCACTGCTGTGATGCCGCCTCTTCTCCCACGACCAATATTTTGGAACACCACAGGACCCACTCTCAGGTTCAGGCAGATTTTTACCCCAAACCATTATGCTTGGACCTTCCCATGAGTCTCGTTCCATGACACATTGGTCAGAATAACGCTGGCCACGTCGACGCCATATTCTGGTCCTGCCATCTGCAGTTGATACGCAATAGCGACTCTCATCTGTGAACAGAACAGTTCTCCATTGCCTGTGTCGCCAGGTTTGGTGTTGTTGGGCAAACTGTAGTCGTTCACATCGAAGGTGGGGGATGCGAATCGGCCCACGGTAAGTTTTACGGTAATGGATGTTCTCTCTGGTGAGACGTCGGCGCACTGTATCGGTACTGATGGATCTTCCGTGTGTTCCCACTGTCTGACGTGCTGTCTCAGATGCTTGCGTGAGGGGATTCTGCACGTGCTGCCGCACAACATGGCGGTTTTTTCATCTTGTGGTAACCCTTGGTCTACCAGTTCGGGGGCGATCATCCGTGGTGTTGGTGGTCCGAAAGCGTCGCTGAAGCCTGTAGATGGTCCGAACATTGACCTGGAAGTGATTGGCAACGGCTTGGACAGTGTGGCCAGCATCGAGTCTTCCAAGCGCTTGGTTCTTCTGAGCTGTCGTGAGTCGTGACATGCTGCCGACGTTGTTGTGTGAATGATTCAACCAGGTATGGGGGGGGGGGCGTTTTATAGGGCTGGTCCCGGGGAACAGCACGTGCAGTATGAGTTACATGAAAATCATGGAGAACATATTACCATCTCAGAAGTCAAGTTGCATTTTTGAGAACATTTCCTGGGTTCAATTCTGTGTTTGGGAAGGAGTCTTATTGTTCAGGTAAAGTTGGAGATGTGGTCACAAATATACAATAAAAACATTTGGCAAGTTTTGTGCAATGCGTCTATTCAGAGCAACATACCAACTTGACGATTCTTTTGCTGCTTAGAATATATAACGCTTTCGCTTTTTTCCTCATTTGTAAATTTGTTTGCTTGATAACGACCAGTGGCGGCGCCAGGGGGGAGGGGCAAGGGGGGGGAATTGGCCCCCCCCCCCCATTAATCTGGTCTGCCCTCTGTTTGCCCCCTCCCCCCAATAATTTTAGAAAATAAAAAAAAGTATTTGTGATACGTTTCGGTAATCAATACCTTCTACGGTGAATAAATTCCACATCCCCACTCAATCATAAACTTGCATGTTGTAGAGCATTTCCGACAGTCTATTTTTCAAAATTTTCTTGGCGAGGTCCCCAATGGACTCGCTACTTTGGCGCTCACAAGGGGAATTCGTTAATTCGTTGAGGTTCGCAAGTCCGTTCGTTTGACATTTTGTTCTCTAGTCGGATATAAACTAGTGGTCAGGCGACGAACGGTATCTGGGCAGATCTATTTATCTCGACGATCGGTGCCTGACAGAATACTGTAAGACAGCGTTTCCGGCAGTCTATTTTTCAAAATTTTCTGGGGGAGGACTCCCTACTTTGACGCTCGTGAGTGGGCTTCGTCGTGATTCGAAAGTCCGTTCGTTTGACACTTTACCTCATCGATCAGTGCCTGAAATACTGCCAGGCTGTATTTCCGGCAACCTGTTTTTCAAAATTTTCTGGGGAAGGCCCCCTAACCCTAGTTGAAGCTCGTGCCTTTGCCCCCTTAACCTTGGACTTTGCCCTAGCTTTGCCCCTCCAATCACCGACGGCTGGCGCCGCCACTGTCGAAGCGTTGTGTTTATATTTATACAGATTTCTCATTTTGTACTTGCCTGTGCAAAGTTCCACCATAGAAAAAATAACCTATGGGGTTGTCCTAAAATGACCGAGGTAGTGTGTCGACGAAACGTTTAACTCAATTCTATTTTATTTTTAAAAAATTTAAAGGAGCATTAGGTAAGATTAGATAAAGAACTATCGCTATAATAATTAAAGAATAGATAATGACAACAGAATACGCTGAAAATTTCAGTCAAATTGCTTCACTTTGAACCAAATTATTAGTGATTCTATTTTAGGCTAATTTCAATCGTCATTACTAGCGTTGGTAATAAAAAATGTCTCGATTATCTATTTTTACTTTAAATAATCCATCACAAAAAGTATTTAAATCTACTTATACAGAAGCCATCTGATGGCATCGGGAGTTGATTATGGTCTGGATAAGTTAATTAATGTCTAATTAATAATTTAGATAACAGTTCAGGTCTAAAGATAGACCTCCAATAGACAGATTTAGCTCTTGCATAATGTATGTTTAGATAATGAAACATTTAACGGCCTTCTATCACAGTGTCTGCAAGGGGCGGTGTCTAGTTGTTTGTATAGGACGAAAAACCGAGGCCCCGTGTAACGATAAAGAAGCCTTGTCCGGACAAAGTTTCTGTTATAGCACACTGACAGGAGTATGTCTGTCTCAATTAGCCCAGTCGGCGCAGAACAGTAGGACGTTAAAGCCCATCTCATTTCATTTGTCACATTGTCTCTTTAAACAATAAATATCAGATATTAATTGAAGAAGTTTGTGACCATATTCTTTATGAAATAAGCCAGTGAGGAGCATAGGCGTACGGGGAAATTTTGGACTGGGGGGGGGGCGGTGGTGGTTGGTGCCCCAAAAATGTAGTTAGGTTCTTAGTATGTTACATAATAATCATAATATCTCTTTTGCGATGAATAAGTTCTTAATTCTAAATCATCAATAAAAGAGAACTAAACTCCACTCGACACTGACTAGATCGTTTCGAGACTACCTTTATTAATTCACTTGTGCGTAGGGGTCTTTAGCAGTGACAGGGGGGGGGGCGAGCCCCAGAGAAAACCCACGAGGTTGGACCGGGGACCATACTCCTTGTCGCATATAAGCGGGAAATCGAAACAACGCCACTTGACTCAATGTCAGACCTAATGATGCAACGCATACGCGTTAACCATTCGGTCACCCAACCACCCACCCACCCCATCATGTTTATGAACGAACTCATAGAATTATAAAACTATTATGTTAAAGGCGGCGTGGCTCTATTCTCAGTTACACCATTTTTTCTTTCAATTTCATTATTGTAGTCCAATTTGAAATGTATTCGTCTGGTCCTGATTAGTACATTCTAATTACTTCCACATTGTCTTCTGGGATATGTTATCCATTGTCCATTACAAATGGCGCTCGAAACCATTATATCCGTGAGGTACACGACTCGTGTACTGATTTGAAAATATTAATTTTTTCTTAAATATTGGATATTGGGATCCCATATTTTCACAACAATATCGATTGAAATGAACTAAAATTGAACTACAATTCGAGTTTTTAATTTTGAATATTATGGACAATATTGAGTTAGAGATTCATCTCCTGTTAAGATAAAATACAGCAAGTCAATTATAATAAGAAAAAAACATTTTTAATAAAGCAATAAAGCAAGATGGGTAAATAAAGACTTTTCTACAAAAATACATCAAAATGGTATGTAAAAAATATACACAGTAAACCGTTGCAATGTACATAAATACACAAAATGGTGGACTACAGCAAACAATTGCTGTTCTTCTGGAATTAAATTCGAACATCTAGTAATCTGCCTTTCAAATTATTTTCTCTAGAAAGCCTTATCCCGTCTGGGTTTTTCGACTCAGCTGTCTTAAAGACAATAATATCTCGTTAGGATTAGAAAAAATCAAAGTTTTCGAAAAACCCTATCAAACTTTGTTTCCATTTATCCTAAACAGAGCAAAGCTATTTAATATTTAGAATATAAGAGCAATCATAAAATGCCGAGTTGTAGATCTGCTATCATAGCCAAATACAACACTGAAAAATTCTAAAAGTAGATATAACATCGACAATTTATTAATTTAGTCCGCCTTTCTGTGGCTTTAAAGCCATAGTTGCATTCTTTATTAAGTCATATGTTTAAAAATTGTTAAAATAAATCCTATAAGCACATGGAATCTATACACAGTCCTACTCTGTAAAAGATTAATCTTATTAATCCTATAATTCACTATTGTTAATTGAGAATTTTGCAAATATATCATGTTAAAGTTGAAACATCAACATTGAACTTTGCCAATTCCATGGAGCGTATAGAAAACAGGTACGGTAATTTTGCTAATAATATATCATGTTTAATTACTATTCTAAGTGCTAGAATGATTCCTATAATTCTATAGTAGAGTTTGACATCATATTAAGCAATAGATATAGTAATAATTATGTAATAATTACAAACTCCTAACATCTTCTCAGTAAATCTCTCTATTCGCTGTGCAATGGGCCGCCATGCTATTTCACCGCTTGATTGAATTGGGCTTTAAACAGCAAAGATTCCGTGGTCATATTGATTTTCAATTTAAAAGTAATTACACGAAGTTCCACTTAAGGCCATTTTATTAAATTTTAAGATTTCAATGTCTGATTAATTCTTCTTGCAACAGAATAGTCTTGTGAATATTTTTGCACACTCGCGTCGAAATGTAAGATTGCAGAATCCGTAAACTATAGCATTTCCGGTATTACTTATCAGATACGATCTTAGAAACAGGTTAACCGCGACCTGCGAAGATAAAGATAGACTCGGATACCAGGTATCCCCATAAGCGGTTCGCATAATGGTTATGACCAAGTATGGTAGAAAGCTGATAATATAAACCATGGTTATTGCGAAAAGCATTGCAGTGGCCTTTCCGGCTTGGAGTCCGGACTTACTAATATGGACGCTGGTCATTGACTTGAGCCTCGACCTTGCCGATGTTTTGGGCTCTGGATTCACCGGGGGTTTGATAACAACTCCGTCTCGTTTGGGTTCTTCAGATGATCCAGAATCAAATGCGTCGTCACTCAAATCAACGGATTGAGTGTTTTCCATTTCTACTTTAGGCTTAATAGATAGCAAGGATACTTCTTTTTCATGACTCTGAGAACCTGATTTTGAACTCCGCAGGGACGCTTTCAGAGAGTCCTTTCGCTTATCTCCCTTAGATTTCTGCAGCCAGATTCTAATACCAATCAGACCATATAGAATAATCATAGCAAGTGCAATTGCCAAGAAGGCAACCCAAAGATAAATGTAGAAACCTAAGGTGTACGAACTATTTTCCATTCCATCTGCTACGTTACAGAAGGTCATTGTGATATCCTTAGTAATAGGTATCGTCATAATACCGTAAATTACAAGACTCGGCCATGATACCACCAATCCAATTACAGTTGAACACACGCACGTAATCTTGGCCTTGTGGTAGTTGAAGGACATTTTGTTTGGTAGACAAATCTTGATGAATCTATCCACTGCTATGGCGAAAAGAAGCACCACACTGCTATTGTTCATCCAAAATGTGGAAAATCGAGAGATCTTGCAGAAGCTGTGGGAGGTGAAACGGTAGAAACTAACTAAGGTAGCGATTTCTGTTGGCATGGTAATGACACAGTTAACCAAGTCAAATAGAGCAAGTGTAGTTATAAAACATTTTTCAGGTGTGCTCCTCCATTTGAAGCCGTAGATGTATACTACCAGTGCATTGCCTGAAAATTCCAATAAAAATAGAACTAGTAATATATAATTGATATGGATTCCTCTTGTGAGCTAAATTAATGAAAAGAAAGTCAATTCAACACTCTAATTTCAAAATGCACATCCAAGCCAATCATCTCTAAAATGGAAACACAGGGATCCTCAAATGTGTGAGATCGCTGCTTTAAGAGAAATATCATTAGGAGACACGCATGTCTGAATTCTGAATGACCAAATCCCCAAACTCAGTGACATGACAATAACTCCATGTAAACTTGAAGCGTGGATTAATAGATTGCCTCCTTATGACTAGCTGCCTACTCCAAATATGTTTGTATGACACATTTTTGCTGCGTTTCCGGAACCCCCGTCCCCATTTTGAGGACGCAGTGAGAAGCCGTGATTTTACCTATTAAGCCAAGTACCATCATAATGGCTACATAAACAATTGGTATTATCATCTTTTTGGCCATGTCAGCATTCTTCAGATCTATAAAATTAGGAGGTAGCGCCATCCCCCCTCTTACTTTTGGTGTCACCATAGTAACATTGTCAACCATCTCTGACACATTCAGTGTCGCCATTGTGGTTGCAAAATTTTCCATTGGACCTACAATGAAAAAAAAATTAGATCTTATGCGAAATCACCGTAGGCTGCTGATAACTCAACAATGGCGTTTTTAAAAAAGAAAATCTAAACACCCTACAGCTCGATACTTCTGGATTTTCAGCAATCTCGGTAGCCTCCGTTAACCACCAAAAATTAATTTCCTGAACGATATATACGGCTTTGTGCCATAGGTATACGTGGTATTTGAAGATTTGGACTGTTAAACTTCTGTCCCAATTTATCCATGACACTGGAATAAAATAGTGCCTTTTCCCGAAACATATCGGATTATTGCACAAAATGTATATATTTGTCGGGAAAAAAATGGTATCTTAGGGTACATTTGGGCGTGTTGGTGCCCCCTCCCATCCCTTATCTACAATCACTCTCTCTCTCTTTCACATCAAGCACACACACACACACACACACACGCACACACAGACGCAGATCACTGACGTACGCACACGTACAAGTGTGAATGAACGCACATACATGCACGTAGGGACCCACACTCACTCGCGCACATAAAATAGTGGAAGTTCTTCGATCCAGTTTCGATGTTATAGTTAAAATGATTTCTTTTACGAGGGAGAGGAGTTCAGGAACGAGTGAGGGCTTTGGCGTTATGGAGTCGAACAACAGAGTCATTTAAATCCATGGGCCACACTAAAGCAAACAAATACCTTTAACATATGAAGGAAGGATGAATCAGCAATTCGAACTTTATATTATCTCGAAATTACGATTTAGCTATGTCGTAATTACGAGATAGTTGACTCGTAATTGCCAGATAATCAGAATATTTTTTGATCATTTGATTGACCCTAATGGTCTTCCGTAGATTTTCGATAATTACGTAACTTTAAAGTTATATGATATTATTTAAAATTAATTACAGTTTTCTTGGTTAATGTTATAATGTTTCTTTCAATCGTCATAAATGGGCCCTGGAAACATTTTAGTATTTGCAAACTAAAGCCGACGCCAAGCTTTTAAATCGTTCAATAGTCTCAGTAGCCTATCTTTAGATCTACTATATCAGTATTATCACGGACATACAGATGTATATATAGGAAGTCGTTCATGTATCAACCCTTTCAGCGGTTGTAGATGTCTTTAATAATTGTCTACATATTAAGTTCAAACCACACTTTATTGTCGCATTGATGGTCATCAATCATCATATAATCAGTGCAACACCATATGCTGGCCGAATCTTATCTCACCATAAAGCAAATCGCAATATCATTTTTTTTTAAAAAGAGCATAGTTCGATAATCTTATTTTATTTCAACAGAACTCATAATTTTGTTCATTTGTTTTCAGTATATTATTGATTGTACATTAAGTCGTGTAAATTAACTTTAAATGACTATACCGTCCCTCCTCTATAAAACTAGCAACTACACAGTAATAATATTTACAAAGTGCATATATATCATATTATATAAGCTTATATTAAAGAAATATCAAACAAACAAACAATAAAGAAAGAAAAAAGGGCAAATAAACATACATTCAGGGGACAACAGTAAATAACAAGAGTTCATAGATTTAACGTGTTTTACTAACTCCTTTCTGAAGATAAAACTTGAAGACGCGTGTTTCACAGTTTGAGGTAATGAATTCCAGAATGCAGAGGCGGTATATTGGAATGTTCTTGTCATTGCCTTTTTCTTACTTTTTGAATTGCTAATTTAAGTTGACTTTCTGATCTCAATGTCATGGTAGTTTCGGTCAATTTAGAATTTTCACAGAATGTGTTATATAAATATGATGGTAATTTGTCCCTTAGAATTTTGAAGGTGAGCATTCCTTGGTTATATTGAATGCGTTGGTACAACGGATTATTTTGTATAAGGCAGAAGATTTCTTGAAAATTAATGTGGGGTTTGCAGATATGGCTTAAGTAAATCACAACTGATTCTGCTGGATGTATACGATTTCATGGTATTATTTTTTTAAATGAGTCGTCTTATTTCCAAACTGCTTTTCAGATAGCTACATTAAATTATTTAATCAGCTGAATTTGACAAAGTTTAGCATTTTAAAAGGTATGATGTGAACTGAATTCATGGTAAAATAGAATTTAAAAACAAAGCAAAACAAGGAAAGCATAAAATCACTCACCTTTTATCTACGTGCAGGAAAAATAAAAAAGAAATCCACAGGTTTCTTGACAGTTATAATTTATATACAAATTGATAAATGCATTAAATGTTATAATAATTTGACATGACAAGATACTGTGCCCACGCTCAAGATGTTCTGTAAGTGTTAAGTGCGTCTCCGATTTCTACGTAATAGTGGCCAGGTCGCAAAACGGCTTCCGATTTAAATAGTATAGCCGGATATTTTCAATTATAATTATTATTCATTACGTTCTGTACAATGGTTGTATTGAATTGAATAAACAAGGGTGTTCATTTTCAGATTAGAATACTAGTCGCCCGACCGCATAATGACTAATTATGTCACGAACAGTTCCTTATCAACATTATTCCCCGTTATCAGAATGGAATATAGAACAGTTTTACCTTGACTCCGTGTATAATGGGGGGTTGGATGGCCGAATGGTTAGCACGTGCGCGCTGTATCGTAAGGTATGTCATTGAGTCAACTGGCGGGGCTTCGATTCCCCAGTTGTACGTGACAAGGAGTAGGGTCGCCTGTCCAACCTCTTTGGTTTTCTCCGTCTACCCCGGTTTCCACCCACTGCTAAAGACCCCTAGGCGCAAGCGAATTATTGAAAAAAATTGAACCATGTGTAAGTCCCGAAATGACCTAGTTTGAGTCGATTGGACATTAAACCCCTTTTCTTTCTTGTATACTACATGGTTACCCGACTGGGAGTGAAATAGGGTTTAACGTCCTACTTTTCTACACCAACCGGGATAATGAAGACGAGCATACGCCATGCAGTTTGCTATGGGGACATTTTGTCAGGACAGTGGCTCTACGGCCTACTCTTATTTTGAATTCCATCTGTCAAGGATTCTTTTACCTGCACAGCAACGTATAAAGGGACCTTGGGTTTTCGTACTATCCGAACGACTAGACACTGTTCCTTGCCAGGACCTCCGCCCTACACAACTGACAGGGCGAAACGACGCGGGAAACTTTGACGGCCCTCTGAATCTAACTTTTCGTGGCATATTTGGAGACAATAATCAAAGCTGTGGATCGTATGACGTGCAGAATTTATCCAGTATCCCTAGTAAACTGCAATGCAGCTGTTATCTTGTATCTTTGCAAACAATTTAAAAATACATTCCCGTGTACAAACTGGGAGATTTGGTGATATATTTGGTCTAAAAACATATTCAAACTAATTAATTTATCATAAATTTGCTTCAAATCCTTCTCAAAACATTGTAATTGTCAAGGAATACCCTTGCTGTAAACAACTGATCAAAAGAGATCATGTTTGTGTCACGTGACTTACGGGTGCGAAGTCGGAGGAGAATTCATTGCATACACAAGACGGTGTTGTCTTTAATCGCTGACTATTTATTACAAATATCGAATCCTAATTAAATTCTCGGATTATCCACTGCTCGCGTCTTTTTCCGTGATTTTTATCTCAGAAAGTGTTGTACCTCTAACTATTCATAAAGTTTATCAACATGTACATCATGCGATCAATCCCCGCGTGCAACCTTTGACGTCACGCGTGCAAATATTCCTAATCGTCGGGTTGTCGATTAGAGAAACCCTGACATTTTTGTCCTATATACGCTCCATGGGTGTTTTTCAGGGAATCCAGTATTTTTCTGGTAAGATTGGATTTCTCTACTTTCCATATATACCAAAATTGCCATACTTTTATTGGAAATAACCACCCGATAAATACTTCTCTGGGCACCTATCTTTAATTACTATTAAAGTAGCAATTCATTGTCCGAATTGATATCTCGCCCATCTTAAGTGAATCTGATTAAAACACAGATCCTATTTCGTTTCGTTTTTTATAGTTCAAAATTTCGTTTTACTTGCCTTTACTACACTAAGATCTGGAAGGTTATATTTTTGGTGAAGTGAGATTAAGCCAATGAACCAGTCTGTTACGGCGACATCTTGGTGTGCCATGCACGGAACTGTGGGTAAACGCCAACGCTGATTGATTAATCAATGTCTGACGTCATAGCGTCAAAAGCCGCTCCTGCGACCCCTGACACGACCTTCGAATGCAACTTGTCAGATCTTCATGTAGTGTAGGCCATCGAAAGTGTATAAAAAAACGAAACGAAATATAGATCTGTATTTTAATTAGATTGATCTTAAATAGCAGCTCCCAGAAAATAGCACTACGACATAATTCACAAACACAGCCTTTTTTTATGACATCTGAATTCAATCTTCCTCTGCCGTAAACAAAAGACATCTTACTCTTATTTTCATCACCTGTGAAACAACATTAGTCAACACAGTACTTTGGTAATTTTCTGACAAACATATGTTAATTGTTATTTCTATAGTTACATGTGCAATGATGGGTATAATCATTTTTCCTGCACAGCGGCATTTCCGCAGCTGCCAAGGACTCTCTTACGCCCACAGTAGTGTGTAAACGAATGGGCCATTACACTTGATCCCTTACAAAGTAAACAACTAGGTACACGTTCCTTGTCATCGTTGTAGTAGGTCCATCTCATAGAGAATTACTCCAGATGGCAACAGGGCCACTAACCGATTTAAATTTAAATGTAATACTGATGTCAGTCCCCAAGCAATAGTAATGACAACTTCGGTTTTTTTGCATCCTTAGCGGTACAGCAATGGAAATGAAATGAAATGGGTTTTAACGTCCTACTGTTCTGCCCCGACTGAGCAAATGAAGACAGGCGTACGTCATACCGTGTGCTATTATCTCTTCTCCGAAAATAAATCCCTCGGTCGTGCCACAGGGCTCTGTTCTTTGTCAATTTCTTTGTCTCATCCACATAAATGACATTGTGAATGTACACATCGAATGTTCAACTCTTCGCTAAATGGCATAAGTGGAATAAACAGATCAATGGCATTATTGGAATTTGCCCATTGTTTAAGTAAATCGCAAATCTGAAGGGACATACATTTTACTTCGTATTTCTGACAATACAACCTGTAAATTGGGTAATCAAGTTAAAGATACCGAACACGTTCTCTTGACTTTGCTCCTATTAACACAATAAACAATCTCCCGTCTACTCTTTGAAACACTGCTATTCTACTGAACGGAATTGACAACAATGAAACTACTGTAAACATTTTTTTTTTCCGAGCCGTCCAAACTATAATAGTACAGTTCATAATTTGGTCGAATTAGATACACACACTCGCTGTATATGTTTCCACCAGTGTACAGCCTTCATTTATAAAATGTAAATACAGGTATCTATATCTGACAGGGTGAGGGGTCTGATATAGGCTACGACTCTTCCTCAGTCCCTATCAAGATATATAATATATATAAATGGGGTAGGAACAGTTCTCATTGACAGGCCAATCGCTTGATAAATTTTTTGGATCTCCAACCTCAGAAAAGGCATTAGGTTCCTTTATTCATTTTGCCTCCTGAGAGTAAATTGTCATCACGCTACTGCTGAATTTGCATTTCAAATAGGCCTACAAAGATACATTTTGGCGGTTTTAACTGAAATATCGACAGAATTGTAATATTTTTGCCAGAAAGAACCAGAGAGTGGGAATATTTTTTAGATTCTGATGGAAAATCTAGCCGCCAAGGAAACTTTTGACCTATTTTCTTTATTTACAAAAATTGTTGCATGGGGGCAAAATTTCACTAAATTGTAAGGGGGCATATGCCTGCCAGAAATTTGTTATGGATTGAGCTAACAAATAATGTGAACGATTGATCGACAGGTAGACGGCATATGCCCACATTAAAATAGGGGTGCATAAATTCAGATAAGAACTCTAGACCTGTACAGGCACTAGTTGCAACAATATACTTCACATAAAAAAAGAGAGATATGGGGTTTAACACCCACTCACACAAACTAGGTCATTTCGGGACTAACACATGGTTCAATTTTATTTCAACAATTCGCTTGCATGTAAGGGGTCTATAACAGTGGGAGGAAACCGGAGGACCCGGAGAAAACCCACGAGGTTGGACAGGCGACCTACTCATTGCTACGTACAACTGGGGAATCGAAACCTTGCCAGTTGAATCAATGACAGACCTTATAATACAGCATGCACATGCTAACCATTCGGCCATCCAATCCCCCACGTTCACATAAATGTGCGAATATCATGAAATAATTAACACAATCTCATAGTCATTTCCCAACTAGAATAAATAATTTTATTAGAATATAAATAAGATAATGACATAATGAACATAACCACCATTATAATATAGTCTTAGTATCACAGAAGAAGAGCCGGTTACATACCAAATAATATAAAGACAGCAGACATTGTTACATATCAAATAATATAAAGACAGCAGACATAATTTTATAAGGACGGATAAACGGAAAATAAAAGCCCGAAATATTCTAAGATATTCACCAGATAATTAAAAAGAGTGCAGAAAACTTAAAATCATTTCAGGTCACGCAAGAGTACAAAATAGATTTTATTACATCAATATTCAGTTTCTGGTCAATAAAATTTAATTTAAATAAAAAAGAATCAATTTTAATTTCTAAGAGACATGTTACAGGGCTAATCAGTGTTGTGCATTATTTTCTCCTTCAGAGTTTGATAGTAGTTTATTGGCTTTGAGTTCCTATATCTAACAAGGAACCAATAATGTTTTGAGCACACATATTTGCATACCTGTCTGCAGTCATTCAATTGAAAATGATCAGGATGCCTTATTCTACCCTACAACATTAACATAACAAAAAGATACCATACACAGATTCACAAAATTTTCTCATCAGGCAATAGGTAATTAAAAAGTTAAAATTTGTTCTTATTTTAAACATTTTTGTTGTGCAGGTGAGGTGAACAACTTCTAGTTTGGCAAGTCCAACAGTTTATGGTTATTACAGCAACAGCAATAATAAGATAATACTTAGCAGTATGTTATTTTACAAATGCATAGCAATGAATAGCATCATTATACATGCACCATTAATCCAACAACCCACATTCATTTCCACGATCCCCCTTCCCTATTTACGGGAGTGTCCCCATTTGTGATCTATTCCAGTGGTCATAACAGATGAATGAGTGACCAATTTAATAACAAACATTTACTTTTGTTTTAGTTTATGTGAATAAGGTTGTTTAGTTCCGAGAAGAATCTTAAATCAACTTTTTGCTAGGACGCAAATTTTAAAATCATCTAAAAAAAGCTGTAAGGAACATGCAATTTTCCACAGTTTATGTGCAATATTTTCATTGCTAAATCTGCTCCGATTCACAATAAAACTTGCTAGGAAATCAGCCAGTAGTATTCCGTTTTAAGATATTTCTTGGAAATATGTTTCTTGAAAATGGAAAGGTGTAGTCTAAAATTTAGACTACACCTTTCCATTTTCAAGAAACACATTTAGACTCTTCTAAATGATATTAATCCATTTTCTACCAAGCAAGAAAAAGAAGATGAAATGTGTTTTAATTTAATACAAATAAATATGTCACAATAACAAGATGCATCAACTTGTTAAAGATATATTCCTTCAAAGATTATTAAGTCATGTTATTGCTCCCACTGAAAACACATACTGCCCTAAAACATACACTTCAATGAGAATAAGATTTCTAGAAATTATAATGAAGGTATCCCAACCAGTTAAATTTATAATGGATCCCAGTCACTGGATTCAAAGATCACAAACAGTAATTAACATTTGCAAAGGTATGCTATTGATGACAGGTATAGTGAAATGTTATTCATAATGATGGTATATTTAGATTTATAATAGAAAATAATTCTCCCTACATGAGCCACTTAAGTAGTTATTAGTTTAAATTCTCCAATACATTGTCTTATAATTAGAACCTCAGATTTTCGAGGAATATATCTTTTAATTAACTCTTGGATTAAATCAACATAAAATTGAATGGTTAATCATAAAAAATAATAAATAAATCATCTATGTATAAATATCAAAATAAAAAAACAAAAAACTTTGGGTAAAATGAGACAAAATCATTGGTCCTGTTAATTGGTATAGATGATATGCAAAATAGATCAGAAGAAAATGGGTAATAAAAACGTACAGGAAAAATCAAAATTAGTCTAAATCTTCTGAAAGCTTTTTATGACAGTAAGAAACAAAATCTCCCTGCAATGATGACCTTTTCAATGCAATATTATTGCAAATAATGATGGGGGTTCACCTAAATTGAACATGTCATGTCTGTCATATTGTGCATAAATTGCAGACTCTGTGAAAGGCAAAACTTAACAGTGAACGTTCACATTTTGCAATTTTATAAATAATTAATCTGCCCTAATCTTACTTAGAAATTATTAATTAATATTTTACATAGACTGTTTTGAAATTTAATTCACACAAAATGAGAAAAGTTTTAAATTCCTACCTAAATAATTTTACATGTGTCAGTGATTGCACCACAGAGGAGTTTGATGGGAAACAGAAGATTTGAACTTGATTCAAATAAGAAATTTAATTATTCCCCCGGAAGTGTGAATATCACACAGATATACATTTGAATATTTAAACATTTAGCACTTGGTAAATTGACTACCCCTGTTCCCTGGAAATTTTTGGAGAAAAGTGATGTTTTTTTTACCTAGTGCTTTATAACTATCCATTCAACATTCCGAAACCCCGACTTCCTGCACCACCTTAAACCACCTCTGTCAAAATACTAGTATTCAGGCAGTTTTAGGTGCTAGCTGGGGAAAATGCTAAAGGGTTAACTCAAATGTAATACAAATCTAGTATCACATAAACATAAGTTACCAAACCCCCAAATGATATGAATATTCATTATATGGAAATCAATCAAACTAAATTCATCATGCATATGTATTTCATGCAAATATTTCATAAACTTTATGAATAATAAAAAATATATATATATTATGCACAGCACATAACTAATTCATATATCGTTTATTCTTATATACAATTTGGCATCAATTTTATAATTAACCAAATAATCTAATCAAATAACAATAATAAAATTCACATTTCCCCTTCCAGTAACAAATTAAAATAAAATGCAAATAATTTTAGGCTATGCTGAATAACGGATACTATCATCTAATCCTTGCTATATACATGTAATTATATTTAACATCCAAGACCTTGGGGATACTCGATTGTTGTTTTCTGTCATTTGGAATTGCATCTTAACATAATCCAACAGAGTGCACTGTTTCAGTTGTGGTAACTGGTGGAGATATTTTGTTAATGATTTGGCAATGATATGTCATGTTTTTCTTTCATTTCTACTTAACTATCATTATTTATGGGATTGAGAGAATTGAATCCTAGAATATTTAATCAAGTATCCTTGTTATGTTTCAAAAAAAAATTTATTACAATTCTTTATGTGAGATTTAGTTTTATGGTATAATATATATTCTACAAAATATTTTAAAGATGTATACAAATGTAATATATTTTGGCAGAGATAGCAATCCATAAAATTAAACTTTCCATAAATTGATATTATATTAAATTGAGACAGTATATATATGATAAATCACAAGTTCTCAATTGACTAGATAAAATCCTCTTAATTCAATTAATGACAATTCTGCCATTCTTCGCATTTCTAAAATAGGTGGTCAGATCCTCTTTTAAAACCCAAAAAAGTTTTCCAAGTTTTAAAAAGTCTGAATTTTTTCTGATAAAGATGAGCAAATATTACGGAAAAAAAAAAAAAGGAAATTGAACTATAATCATTCACCTAGAAACAATTAAAGATTTTTCCAACAATAATCAAGGGAGTTAAAAAGCTCTTTGATTTATATCAGAACAAAACAATGTACTGATCATGCATTGGAGTGACCTCATGTGTTATTTCAATTAGTGATGGACCTAGTTCTATGTAAATGAAATTTTGCTACGATTGATTAAGTCAACTGGGCTTGTTTACTAATTTCCATTTTAATTTTGGGTTTAAAAGAGTGCAAAACAAATCAGTTATATCACAACACTGATTTCACATATGGACGTAAATCAACATATAAAATCAAATGAAAATGACAAATTTCTTACACAAATCAAAATGTAGTTTTGACCCAAATCAAAGAGGTCTAGTATTTTAAGAGCATTTTTGATCAATGTTTTGGTGTCTCTTTAAAATAAATTACAATCGAGGCAATGCGGCATAATATTAGGAAATGTTCTTCTTTAATTATCTAAACATGACAGTTCATTAGAAGAAAAAGGCAGTAATATATATTTTCTATAATATGAGCATAAAAATTACGACGATATCATCATTCTTCGCATGCCACATTCACAGCAAAATTTAGCCGTTGAAATGGGATATTGTGTTCCGCAATCATGACAAAATCTTGACGGAGAAGATTCTGGTGCTGACTTTCTGTCCAGTGTTGACATATGTCCATTTCTTTTAGCAGATGACACTCTGGGAGTAGTTTTAGCAGCCATACTTATTCTGGAACTGGAAGGGGCTTTATTGAAAGGAGAATCACATTCAGAATTGTTGCTATAGTAACCAAAATCTGCATCTCTTTTAGTGCTACTAAGTGCTGAACCTGATGGGTTTCTAGTCATGCTCCCTTTAACGCCGCCCCTGAAAGTAATAAAAACACATCTAAGTTTAATTGATGAACAGGGAGGAGACAATCAGGAATTAGTTGCTAAAGGAACTTCTTCTTAAATCTAATTCTGAATTTTAACATGAAAAATAATCATATTCAAACTAAACACAGACTCATTAATATAATACAAGTTCTGGGTAGCTCTTAAATTTGACCTTTAACTCTTAATTTACTGATCTTAAACAGATCCACAAGCTGAAATTACTCTAAAAACATTCTCACTTAATTCTACAGCTAAGAGTAAGAAAATATTTTCTTCAATCTGCAGTCATAAAATCAAATCAAAATACCAGATCATGCAAATAAGACTATGTACACTTCTGCACTAGGTACATGCACAGGAAACTAGCTCTACTGGCACAATTAAGACTAGACAAGACCAGAAAATAATCAGGGCGGAGTCATTTCACACTATTTTACAAATAAATCCTCTCAAAAATGGATTCTCCATGGTCATGATTGATTCTTCTATTTGTGAAAAAATTCACTCATATCAGATATTGTCCACAAAAAAATGCATACCCTGCCTGCTTCAATAGATACATACGTAAATAAATGCCAGAACTGTAATTTTCAGTTCAAATATAATGTTGTTATAAGGATATATATTTGATAATGTGTATTAAGCATGCTATACTAAATCTGATATTTAGAACGAGGCATTCATATTTAATGGATATAAGACCTTTATTTGTCTAAGAAAAAATTGGATGCTTTTTATGACCATGAAATATAAAATGATATCAGGAGTAGAATCTTTTGTATCAAAACTGACCTCAATCCATGTATACACTGACCGATTTTAATAAAGATTAGTTGGAAAATTCTCCAACCTTGTGAAGCCATGGAGATAAAAATGACTATATGTTTGTCTAAAAAAAATGACTGCAGAATCATGTTTAGTGTAAAGTTTTGTCATTAGTTTATCAATGTCAAAATGATCTTGCTCCAAGTAAATAGTTGCCAGTAAACTCTCTTATTTAAACTCTCTTATCCAGACTAGAAATACCTTGTTTGATGTGACTTTTAATTGATGAGAGACACCCTAAATGTAGTGCTTTCAGCTCAGCATGCACAAATGCATGGATAATTGAGTATATTATAAATAAACATTGATGAGACACAATCCATTCTATTCATAAACACATAAATTTCTCATTAAAATATCATTCCAACTAATTTCACAATACTATAAAAGCTTAAAATCTTCTACGCTGGTACATGCAAATTATGTAGGGGTTGAAATTTGTCCTGTTTACATTTTCAAGTGTACATAACATCCTCATCCTTGATTCTATCATTGTAAATTAGCTGTATCTGATTAAATATAAACACTTGACCATGGTTTATGATAGAGGGATTTATAGGTTTAAATTCTAGTAGTTATATTCTATTAATACTTACAGTGGTTGTTGTTTTTTTCTATGTTAGCAAGTTAAAAAGAAAAAAAAAGATTTAACTAAACATCTTTTAAAATTAATTATTTTCAAATATTTTTCTAGTTTAGAATAGAAGTTAAGAAAATGAAACAACATGCAGTAGAATGAGAAGTGGTGATTTTATAAATAAAGATAGTAAACAGAAATTTTGAAAGAAAGCATTTTATTTCTATTTGTTCAATTTAAATATTTTTTTTCTGCACAGAAAATGCAGAAATTTTGGCATTAGTCAAGCCGAGTCAAAATGACAACTGAGATTAACTTCTGGAAGTGATAATTATCATAAAATTACAAGTTTTAGAAGGGATAAACCTCTTTAATTTAGGTCAAAAATATATACAGAATTTGGCTGATCTGGTATGTTATTGCAGTTAGTGATGGTCTTATATGGTTACATTTTTCGTTTAAAAGAAATTAGATGGAAGTCAGTTTGATTACTAGTTTTAGCTCCTATACATTAAGCTGAAGTCGGTTTGTTTTCTAATTTTAGTTTTGATATATTAAGCTGAAGTCAGCTTTGATAAGATGAAGCTGTTTGTTTTCTAATTTCAGTCTTGATATATCAAGAGGAAGTCGGTTTGTTTTCAAATGGTAGTTTTCTTATAGTAAGCTCAAGTCAGTTTTTCTAATTTTAGTTTTGATATTATTATTAAGCTAAAGTCAGTTTGTTTTCTAATTTTAGTTTTGATATTATTATTAAGCTAAAGTCAGTTTGTTTTCTAATTTTAGTTTTGATATATTATTATTAAGATGAAGTCAGTTTGTTTTCTAATTTTAGTTCTGATATATCCTCATTAAGCTGAAGTCCGTCTGTTTTCTAATTCTAGTTTAAATATATTAAAATGAAGTCGTTCGTTTTATAATTTCAGCTGAAGTTGGTTTGTTTTCTAATTTTAGTTTAGATATATTAAGCTCATGTCGGTTTGTTTTCTAATTTTAGTTTAGGTATATTCGGATTGTTTTCTTGCATTATTTTTGTTTTTTGACTTAGACTGTAAACTGTTGAACAGTAACATTTAAACATTGGCCAAAATCTTTTCAGTGCTTAGGACATTTTGACACTATCAAGAGACCTTTAATGGCTGATCGTTTGATTGACAGGCGTTAACTCCACCTACATATCTCGATTATCAAGTAAAGTTTTCAATGGCATGCGGAAACACTCTACAGCGGCCTCGCTAAGTACACTCTATCATTTAGCATCGATCTAACGGACGTATTCTCATCAGGGTGCGCCATATTTGGATTAATCAATTTAAGTGAAATCCTATTTAAATCTGAGCTGTAGCCGAGCCATCCGTGGGTCTACAGAGTTGATTTTGGGCTTGTTGTTTAAATAAAGATCTAATTTACAATTTCTATAACATCTGAAGCCTAAATTAAGACTTGCAATAATCAGATTTTGCTCTTGCATAATGTATGTTTAAATGGTCAGAAAGACTGTGTTACCTTTTCTTTGAGGCAACTTTGATAAAACAATTTCTACAGTAGTTCCATCTATATTTTTTAAAGGAATTTACTACAAATCTCAACAAAATGATAATGCAGAAAAAAAAAACATGTAGAGAGCAGTGTTTAAGTTAGATTTTTGAGATTACAGTAATTTTGGTTAATTCTCTCTGTTACTAATAAACTTATTAAGAAACCCTGCATCATACTTTATCTGGCTGCCACATTTTTTGAAGACATTCCTTACAATACACATTGATAAAAAATAAACTCCCAAGTTAACTCTTAAACAAGTATGGATCATCTATCTATTTGAATTAACATTTTTATTTCTCTTAAATATTCCTTCTGATCAGGTTTGGGAAGTGCAAGAAATGAGCTGCACGGTAACCATCCAGATTACATCAAATAGATGTTATGATTGCCACTAATCACATGGCAACAGTAGGTTTACTGGCTAATATTAAGTTTAATTAAGAAGATCTGCTGTACTGTACGTATTGAATAACCCACTCCTTCAAATAAAAAAGGCATGCAAAAAATAATGAATACCTTTGTGGTAAAAGGGGTGAGGTTCGATTGTAACTCATTTTCTTCAACTTAGCAGAATTATTTTCATCATCTAATTGAGGGCTATGCCCTGTACGTAAGGACTTGCCAGTAGTGGGTGACATGATGTTGTTTCCATTGTTTGAACTGTAGTCAGTATAGTCAGAAGCCTAGAGGTGCAGAAAGGGTGTATAATAGATATATAAAATAAAGCAACACACACACAAAAAAAAATGATAAAACAGAAAATGAATGTGACAGAGAATTATTCTAATTACGAAACAAATAAAAAAGAAAATTAATTAAAATGTACAGCACCTTAAAAATTGGAGGTATATTGCCTTTTAGAATATATTTTGTATAAAGTTTGTGTCATTTTGTTCAAATATAATGAAGATGCCATGCCAGTCTAATATGTTGAAAAATTCTTTGTTAGCGAAATAATGCTGCTATTAATACATACTCAAACTAGAGAGACTACCTCCAAATCCAAAGGAGAATTTTCTTTGATCATGTGACTATGTCACCAAAATATCAATTTTTCAAACAATGGAAGAAATGTCGCAGAGTTTAAAAGATATATTGTCAAGATACATGACAAAACCAGAAATCACAAAATAATTGAAAAGAGGAGTAACTGGCTACTAGCCAACATTATAGCGATTGGGAGTAAATTCAACAATAAAATATTTAGTTCTTAACGTATGGCATCAGATGTAGAGAAAGTTAACACTAATGTATTTACTTGACACCATATAACATTTTAAATACAAATATACTTATTAATCTAAAAGCCAATATACCTTTTAATGAATTAAGCATGAATTGTATCTTAATAAAATTAGATTAGTCAACAACTTTGTTTGTTTTGTTTTTTTTAAAATTCCCCTAGTTTACCTTAAAAATATCTAGCCCTGTATACAATCTAGATATGTTATAAGTTTCATTTATTTATTTGGAGGCTCACTGTATTAAAATCTAAAGTCATGTTTAAGAAAAGCTCATTCTGAACCTTTGATCTTGATTAGCTAGATGGTCAATAAAATTTCTTGTCAATCAAAACCTTTGCAGAGTGTTCTGTATCACCAGTTTTGATTGGTAGGTTGATCTGGAGTCAACCAATCACAATCATTGCATTATTAACCATGCACATGAAATTTCTTTTGACAAAGGTAAAGCAGAGTAAGGAAACAAGAAAAAAATTAGAATGCCCTGTATACAATGTGTCAATTCGTTTAAGTGATCTGAACACTGGCTTCAAAGAAAATGTGTTACAGGAGGAAAAATAAACAAAATGAAATATGACATCTAATTTTAATCAGACTAAGCGTGAATTAAGCTAAAAGTGGACTACCATTTTACATTTATTACCTGATTTAAATAGAATTGTTTGTCTTAGAGCTTTGATTATAGTTTGTCCCTGATAATGGGAACTTTTGATTGATAAAAAGTGCACTTCTATTTTTCGTAATTCTGACAGCAAAAGATGAATTTTTATACTTCTTTCAAAGAAAGAATACAAATTTCAGATTTGCTTTTATTGGCATTTTAAAAATCCATGCTATTTCATAACTTATAAATGAATTTTTTGAAAATGTGGCATTTGATTCAGATTTGATTTTGAAACTCGGAAACAAATAACTCAAAAGTTTCCATTCTATGGGGCTGCTAAGATAAACTTATAGTCTTTACAAAAGATGTTATTATTTATATTAATAATAATATACATACTGAATAACTTGGAACAGTTCTTCCTCGGGCAGCAGGTGCACCTGTAAAAATATAAATATATAGAAAAATATACAAGAAAGATTTATAATTCAGCAACAATATATTATAGTCATGTTAAAGGTACATAATTAAGAATAAATAGCCGATCTGCTTCTATTGCTAAGTGTAAGCCGAGTCAACAGAGAAGCTTATCTTATTAAAATGAGGGGTGCATGATATGAATATTCACAATTTTTGATGATAGCTTGTCTCTCTGACTAAATCTATTAAAAGCTTCTCACAACTAGCAAAATACGATCTGTGATAAGCTATGCACATGTATACATCAGACATTATCACATAGTGAGCTAAAAGTTCAAATTCATGTGTGGTAGTGTTGGAAGTTCTACTGTAACAATGGAGAGTTTGTGGCCATGTACAGCTTACATTAGTATGTTTTCATGTAGCCATCTTAATGTGATTGAAAAGCTATTAAACATGACATCATTTGATCCACTAATGATCAAGTACATGAGCATCAAGGATATGACTTTATTTTAATCTACAATTTTTTATCTATTCATCTAAACTACTATCACAATATTAACTTCTCTTGTGTTGACTGTCAAACAGAACCAAATTCATGTGAACAGAAACTTTCCCCAGGACAGCATTAATACAAGTGCTTTGATATTGACTTGATTGCTGAAAACATTTTCCCCAGAATATGCTTGTATTTCAGGAAATGAGCCCATCAATTCCCTGAGAAAAACAGCAAAATGATCTAGTTCCATTTTATTTCCTGGAAAGCCAAGATTAAGGAAGAAAAATACCATTTCTAGCAGCAGGGGTCCTTGTCGTTGTTGAGGCTACAGGAGTTCTATTAGATGCGGGTGCAGCACGATTTGCAGGAATTCTACTAGCTGCTGGTGCAGGTCCTGATGGTGATGTTCTAGCAGGCGCTGCCTTTGGTGGCTGTATCTGTTGAAGAGATAAACCAAACAAAAATATTGATATATTAAATAAGACAAAACATCTTTCTGACCAAATTTGAAAACATCAAGACACAGCTGTGGGCACAATCTGTCCATGTTTTAAACATGGCTTGAAACCGGATTTTAAAATGCTACCATTAAAATGAAAATGAACTACATTCAAGGAACATTTGAAATATTACTAATTTACTTCAACATAATTTCTGCTTTCTTGATTCAGATTTATGTCTTATAGGAGAGCTAAACCTCTAACTCAATATTTTTCATAATATTCGAAATTAAAAACATGAATTAGTCTTCAATATTGATCAATTTCAATCAATATAGAAGTTGTTATCTTGCCGTTAAACTATAGGATCCTAATATACAATATTTAATACACAATTAACATTTCATAATCAGTACACGAGTCGTGTACCCTATGGTATAGGGTGCCATTTTGTAATGAACAAATAAAAATATATCCTACAACCCAATGTGAAAGTAATTAGTAAAGGCTGATTCACAAACGACAAAATAATAATTTAAAAAATAAACATAAATCACTTTACATGCATTCATATTACATTAATATGTGCTTTTAGAACCATTTTCGTCTATTTCAAGGTTAAAAAACATAGAGTCATAAAAAATAGTCATATGACCTTTAACACATGATCAGAAAGTATCAATCTATGTGATGATAATGATTAAAAATACAAACTCATTGTTAAAATTAGAATGATGACTTGTGCACTTCACACTAAAACCCCATATCTAGCATAAGTTCCACAAAAGAGATTAGTGTGGACTGTAAAAGGGAGGATAACTCTGCTTGAGAGAATAAAGTTTGTGCTGCTAAAGAAATATAAAGACTTTTAAAATTCTATTAGCATTATTATTATGCACACAGTAATTTAATGCTATACAATACAGCCTTTATTCACCCCTGAAACCATTTCTTTTTGTATTTTGTTAAAGAATTGCCAACTCTCAAGTTTCATTCAGGCTAAGGGAGACAACCCAGACACTTCGATTAGGACATTCAAAGATTTTTCATGAGTTTATTTGGAAATTCATGAAGAATCTAAAATGGAATTCTAAATAAAATCCTGGTATAGTTACGGCAGTAGACTCTTGCATAGAATGTCTCAGGTTCAAATCCAGTGGGGACCAAGCAGAATAATGGGATTTTTTCAAGAATAGTTCCCACTAGTCAGGGGTAGTGCATGGGGCATAAATTAGGAAATGTTTGACTAGTCTTTTGGATTGGATGATAAATGAGATATGCCTTGGAGTGTTGGAGTGCACATAAAAGAACCCATGACATTTGGAATTTGATGAACAGTAGGTATAAAGCCTCTGTCCAGGCATAATGCTCCTCATCAGCACTGCACACATTACCATAGAAAAAAAAATCCATGTTAGTCTAAAACTTACCAAACTATGTGTCTATAAAACGTTAAATTCAATTCTTATCACATCTAATGAAAACTTACCCTTGATGGTGGTTTCTTGGCGATTGCGTTTGGTTTGTTTCCCTTCCTAGCATGTTGTTCTTTACAGAAATCAATATGGCGTTCAGCTGCCTTCTGATTAAATCTACGTTCACAATATGGACATGCCACATAATCTGAAAACAAGAAGAAAAGCCAGCCATCAAAAAATAAGATGTAAGATTCAGACTTGACAACATATTTAATGAGGATGATTCTTCATGGTGTCATGATTTACTTTATTCTATATATTTCTCTACACTTTGTTACCAGTCAGGAATTGTTTAATGTATTGTATAATAGCATTTTAATCAATCCCAAAAGAAAAATTTTGAGTGGTTTAAGATTTCACTTTGAAACTCCCAGTGAATTAAATGCAACTTCTTTGAGCGGCGTTAAGAAACTGAAGAGTAACACACTAAAAATTACTGGTTTAGCAATATTTCAACGATGGTACTTGCATACATCCTGGGTTAACTAACGGCTCAATCACAGACTTTCTGATCTAAAGTGAATGTGTTAAACTACTCGGAAATGAAATGAAATGAAATGGGGTTTAACGTTCTACTGTTCTGCTCCGAACTGGGTTAATGAAGACGGGCATACGCCATACAGATTGCTATGAGGGAAATTTTGCCCACACAACGGCACTACAGCCTACCCTACCCGTATATCGAATTCCAACTGTCAAGTGATTTTTTACATGCATGCCAATGTGTTCACAGGACCTCGGTTTTTCATTCCATCCGAACAACTAGACAGCTGTCCTTGTCAGGCCCTTCGTCCTGTATCACTGACAAGGGGTGGGGGAGGGTTGGGGATGGAACCACGCCAGAATATCTGGATGAACTTTCTCGGCCAATGAAAACTACTGGGACACCAAGGCTTAGAGCTTGTGAGGTATGATTATAATGACTGAAGAATTTGGTTGACTGATTCTAAAATGACTTTGAGAATGATCTATACAGTGCTGTTTACCCGGATTGATAGATGGTGGAGGAGGTGGGGGCAAGGCTTGACCTGTCTTCATGGCTACTGTAACACCTCTAGCAGATTTTACTGTGTTGATAAAGTCTTCATGCTGAGCTCTCCAGTTACTTTTAGGTGGGGGCACAACCTGAAATAAAAAGATTAAAACATGGTTTACCAGGCAACTCAACAAACACTACCACCAGCTCCGTCAAACAGACAGCTTAAACAAAAATTGTAATTAATTTTCAAACCCTTACTGCTCAAACATTTATGAAATAGACTTAAATGGGAACTGTAATATAACCCTTCTAAGACTTTTGGGTGTATATATGACACTAGCTCAGGAGTTATACTGTTATCATGAACAGTGATTTCCATCTAATGGCTTAGCTGAATGAACAGAGAGAGAGAAAAATGGGGTTTAACGTCCACTCGACACAAACTAGGTCATTTCGGGACTAACATATGGTTTAATTTTAATTACATAATTCGCTTGCGCGTAGGGGTCTTTAGCAGTGAGAGGAAACCCGAGGACCCGGAGAAAACCCACGAGGTTGGACAGGCGACCCTACTCCTTGCCACGTACAACCGGGGATTCGAAACCACGCCAGTCGACTCAATGACAGACTTTATGATACAGCGCGCGCACGCTAACCATTCAGCCATCCAACCCCCCCTGAATGAACAGAATCTCTATACCATCGGTGTATATTTGCAAAGTGGCCTTTTTAAAAAACTTGTCCGGAAGTTTGAAACAAATCCAATATTTGAAGGCGTTGCAGGAAGATTCACTGAGTTATTGATATGTTTATCCATGCATATTTGTGACAACCTTTGATAACAGACGTGTAGACGACAATACCCATATAAAAAGAAAAAAAACACAACACACAACAAAAGAAATCAACATGGGGATAACTCATAAAGAAAGAAAAAAATAACAATATGTGGAAAAAAAGACTAAATCAAACACTTTCGCAATGTCACAAAACTTACGAAAAGTGGAAAATTATGCGTGAACAGCAAACAAAGGTCCTTAGACATTTCATGTTGTTTTAAATTATTGTATCCATATGATCGAAAACAATGGTTACGATGTTTGTAACGAGAGATTCAAAAATGCTACTCAGCTTAATCTTTCTAAACAACCAGCGGCTGCCAGGCAGGATACGCCCACATTTTCGAGAGATGGATAGAGAACAAGCTAACAAGAAAGTGATTTTTCCTACAATCAAGGGCCATAATTCAGGAAATTACAATTCAATATGCGCATATATCGAAAGGAACTGAGATCTTTGTGTTATAAACTTACATTTCAAGTTTCAACAAAATCGGATAAAAATTGTGACCTCTATAGGGTCCACAACCTTGATATACCATATTTTTACGCTATTTGAGAACGAACGGCGGCCATTTTGTCTGTCAATTTTGGGGCGATTTTCACAAAATTCAAACTCAACTGTCCTCAGGGTGGAACGGTAATATAATAATACGTTTTTTTAAATCGGATAAAAATTATGACCTCTAATGGGTCCACAAGCTAAAAACATGATTTTTCGTACAATCAGGGGCCATAATTCAGGAAGTTACGGTCCGATATGGGCAAATATTGAAAGGAACCGAGATCTTTGGGTTATAAACTTATATTTCAAGTTTCAACAAAATTGGATAAAAATTGTGACCTCTATAGGGTCCACAACCTTGATATACCATATTTTTACGCTATTTGAGAATGAACGGCGGCCATTTTGTCTGTCAATTTTGGGCCGATTTTCATGAAATTCAAACTCAGTCGTCCTTAGGGTGTAACGGTGATATAATAATACGTTTTTTTAAAGCGGATAAAAATTATGACCTCTATAGGGTCCACATGCTAAAAACGTGATTTTTCGTACAATCAGGGGCCATAATTCAGGAAATTACGGTCCGATATGCGCGAATATCGAAAGGAACCGAGATCTTTGGGTTATAGACTTACATTTCAAGTTTCAACAAAATCGGATAAAAATTGTGACCTCTATAGGGTCCACAACATTGATATACAATTTTCTTACGCTATTTGAGAACGAACGGCGGCCATTTTGTCTGTCAATTTTGGGCCGATTTTCACGAAATTTGAATTCAGTCGTCCCTAGGGTGTAACGGTGATATAATAATACGTTTTTAAATAGGGTAAAAATTATGACTTCTATAGGGTCCACAAGCTAAAAACGTGATTTTTCGTACAATCAGGGGTCATAATTCAGGAAGTTACGGTCCGATATGCACGAATATCGAAAGGAACCGAGATCTTTGGGTTATAAACTTACATTTCAAGTTTCAACAAAATCGGATCAAAATTGTGACCCCTATAGGGTCCACAACCTTGATATACCATATTCTTACGCTATTTGGGAACGAATGGCGGCCATTTTGTCTGTCAATTTTGGGCCGATTTTCACGAAATTCGAACTCAGTCATCCTTAGGGTGTAACTGTGATATAATAAAACGTTTTTTTAAATCGGATAAAAATTATGACTTCTATAGGGTCCACAAGCTAAAAACGTGATTTTTCGTACAATCAGGGGTCATAATTCAGGAAGTTACGGTCCGATATGCACGAATATCGAAAGGAACCGAGATCTTTGGGTTATAAACTTACATTTCAAGTTTCAACAAAATCGGATAAGAATTGTGACCTGTAGAGAGTCCACAAACAATTGTGGACGGACGGACGGACGTCCGGACGGACAGGGGCGACGGCATAATACGTCCACATGAAAATGTGGGCGTATAAAAATTTAATAGTAATGATCTTGCCCCATTAATATTGGAAAACTCATAAATCAATTTAACCTCAATCAAAGAGGTATTAAAACTCCTTTAACTATAAAACAGCCAGTACTATACCTTCTTCTGGGCAGCCTTCATCTGTTTCAATGGAATATCAGTTCCCATAGCTCTTTGTTTGGTCGAATCAAAAACCTTTCTTGGTTTGTTTGCACTTTTTACACATGACTTTTTATGAATTTGCTGGAATTGGAAGCAAAAATGATTTTAGTTGTTGTTACATTTTACTATGAATTTATGATTTTAGTAAATGACGCACTTCTAATTGTAACTGTCAATGGAGTGACTCAACTAATAAAATGTTTGTTTATTTCTCATGCGAACAAACATACATACATGCACTTTCCTTGTAAATCCTAATAGCAAAAATGAAACGAAAGTGGGTATGGTTTAACATTCTACATTTCTGCATAAACTAGACTAATGAAGAAAGAACTACTTACCAATGGTCTTGGATTAAACATTCGTCCACAAATTGGACATGGACTTCTTTCATCAGGACCTGCCTCGTCATATTCTGAAGAAAAAAAAATATGTTAAACAACATTAATTTTCTTTTGAGAGAGAGAGAGAGAGAGAGATCATTTCAGGACTAACTTAACATATGGTTCAATTTTATTTCAATAATTCGCTAACGCATAGGGGTCTTTAGCAGTGGGAGGAAACTGGAGGACCCGGAGAAAACTCATGACATTGAACAGGCGTCCCTACTCCTTGTCACGTACAAGGGAATGACAGACCTTATGCTACAGCACGCACACACTAACCATTCAGCCATCCACCACCCCTCGCCTGTCCAACCTCATTGATTTTATACAGGTTCTGTGGTTGCCTCCCACAGCTTAAGACCCCTACGGCAAGCGAATTATTGAAATAAAATTCGTAGTCCGGAAATGTGTTGAGTGAACCTTAAACCCCTTTTCTCTCTCACTCTCTTTTTTAAATAATGTCTTAAGATCAGGACGAAGTGAGAGAGAGAAATGGGGTTTAATGTCCACTCGACACAGACTAGGTCATTTTGGGACTAACCCATGGTTTAACTTTATTTCAATAATTCGCTTGCGCATAGGGGTCTTTAGCAGTGGAAGGAAACCGGAGGACCCAGAGAAAACCCACGAGGTTCGACAGGCAACCCCACTCCTTGTCACGTACAACCAAGGATTCGAAACCACGCCAGTTGACTCAATGACAGGCCTTATGTTACAGTGTGCATGTGCTAACCATTCGGCCATCCAACCCCCCTCAGGACGAAGTGATATAAATGATTGAAAAATAGAACAGAACGAGACATTGGTATAATTTTAATAAGACAGATTTATTCTTAATCCTTTGCTTTGGTTTTAAATCAGACCAATGTTGATATTTCTAAAGCCCATAAATAGTACTACTAAATAAATACAGTGTGAAGCTGTTTGTTGACACTAAGTAAGAGTTTAGTGTGTTTACTGTATAATAGTATTCCTAAAGAAGGTACATGTATCACTACTTGGTGTATTATGTACAAATACTTTTCACAGTAGTACAGAAACCATTATACAAGTATATCTGACAATGTCATATACATATGTGTGCAAAATGAGTACTCTTGTCTAAATATATTAAGACAATAAAGGGACAGATAAATAGATCACTTGATGTTAGTATTGTGAACATGTCCTCTTATAATGGAAGAGATTTCTGATGTAATATTTCAGAGTTTATTTTGATTAGATCTAGTCACATACTATAGGCTCTATTTTATTCAAAATCTATTACAGAATATAAACAATTTCAACACCCGCATATTGTTTGAGAAAAATATTTTACTATCACGACTTTAAAACTTTAATCAATTCATAAATTAAAATTTGATTGGGTATATTGACTATCGTCATGGCATTGGCATCACAATAGATAAACAATAACTAGGTTAGGGCAAAAAGGATATTATTATTTATAATACAAATTTCCTTAGCAACAAGTAAACAATATAAAGAAACCTCAGTAAATCAAAGAGAAGACCTTTACACTCAACCAGTGAATACAAACCTAATATTTCACAATTATGAAGCATTTAAACACACTTGAGTATTGGGAGATATCACATAATACAGTGAACTATAGTGTTAACGCCTAGTAATAAATCAAACCTCTACCTTTTTACACTAAAACTAGTAAAACCTAAATATTTTGTTTCATAAACAGTTTTTAAACTGGTGAATATTAGGTTACCTGATACATTTAAATATACATTATGCAAGAGCTAAATCTGCCTATTGCAGGCCTTTCTTTAGGCCTGAAATGTTATACAAACTATTAATTAGACATTTATTAACAAAACAAGACCCCAATCAACTCTCAATGGCATTGGATAATCAAGATTTTAACTAGATTAGAACGGTTCACCATTTAAAAATTTAATTTAAAAATGGGAAAGCGAGGCTAAAGCCCCATTTACACTTGGGCACAGTACCAGGCCGAGATAAATTTCAAGAAATTTACCCGTTTACATTACTCTAAAATAACAGCTCTCAGAACCGTGTCAAGCACGCTAAATGTGGAACTCTTCACAGAAAAGTTAATTTCAGTCCCTATACAAATTACCCAGATGAAAACAATTATGATGGTTGATTTAGTTTGAGCAGCCATTTTGACAGAACTGATGACAGAGCTGTCAAAGTTTGCGGGGAAAAAGGTCAATGTTCATTTGGCGCATGCGCAGTAATCCGTGCTCAGACCGGTTAGCGTTTACACTACGAAAAATTTAAAGCAAGTCAGTCCTGGTACCGTGTACCTGGTACGCTTAAAATTTGTAATGTAAACTGGGTTTAAGTCTTAAATATAGCTGTACCCTGGTTATGCACTATGCACACATCTTGTCAAAACTACAAACTGTGACAATATTTTCATTTACATTATCTATTTTTGAGCTATTACAGAAAGAATGGTCAGCTTTTTATCTAAATCTTACATTTTAATTGCCATAAACTTTTTGTACTTCAATGGTGAGTATGAACTGGAATATCCATAATTCTATTGGTAACATTTTTTACATCTGACGATCTGATTACATAAACATTGATTTGATGGAATGATTTTTGTTATTGTCAATGAAAATAAAATGTATTAGGTATCAATGATGGAGAAATTGTTGAACCCATCTAAGGATTGTTAGTGTTTGTTTTGAAAGATTATAGCAATTGGCCTGTGTGCACTACTTTATTTGTAACAGTATCACATTTTTCTTATTGCTGTGTGTGGTGTGGTCCCCCTACAGTTATCGAAAGTACAGCTGTAATTATTGTTGTATGTGGTGCCGTTCCCAAGCACTTACTATCAATAGTAAGATATAACTAGGATCCCAATTATGCTATCAAACGTATAACTGTAATACTTGTTGTGTATGGTGTGGTCCCCAAGCACTAAAACTGTATGTACATTTACTTTCAAAATTAGAGCTGCAATCATTTATGTGTGTTGTGTGCTCCAAAAGCATTTACTTTCAAACATAGCGCTGGAATTGTGGTTGTGTGTGGTCCGCAAACACTATCTGTCAGTAATAGCAGATCCACCAATAGTGAATTTTTTACAAGCTCTTTAGCATAGTATAATAAATGGAGAAGTTGAAAATGGACGAAAATAAATGAAACATAGTAATATACCTAATAACTATACACAGTCTGTTATTGAATCTTTAATCTATATTAAATGTCCCCACATGTCATATTACTAAAGCTGTATTTGATCTATTGACAAACAGGTTAATAAGCTATTACATGCTTTCAAAATCTATTTTAACAAAAGCTTAAAAGTACACGTAAGTGAAAGGGCCACTCTCAGAATTATTTTTGTGAATACATTGACCTTTTTCAGTTACACTCAGTTGAAGCCAGCTGCTCCCATTTGCCGAAACGCCAGTTGCTCTCAGTTGTAAGGTTGACATACCCCCAAACCCCTCACACACACACCCATCCATCCCCTTCAGAAACCTGTGCAGCTTCGTACATTTGACAATGTAAATTAGCTAGCTCTTCACATTTTTACATTTGGTTTGAATACATTTATTTATATAATGCATTTATTTATGGTCTCCTAAGAATCCTGTGACCTCCTCTTTAAATTAAAAGGGAGTGCTTTTTTGTTATACCATTACAAAGAGCAGTTGTACATGACCACATGGGTCCACTAGAAATTTCTACACACTATACATCAGTACATATGTATATTTATCAGCCAGAACTTTTAGAAATGTATATCTATCAAGAAGTTTAAAATCTTCTGATGATAAATTTATACTTTTATACAATGCTCATTTACTGTTCAAGCACCTCTTTTATGGAATAAATTACCTATTACTTTAAATTCATGTAATATACTATTTATAGTTTTAAGAAGAACTTATTTTAAGAGCTTCCTCTTCTAAGAATCTTTTCATTACTGATATTATGTATATTTATATTTTTTTTTTTTTTTGCATTCTTTTAATTGCAACATTGTAAAGCACCGTTGAACACCTGTGAAAGGGGCGGGGGGGGGGGGGGGGTGTATGGGTGGGCAATATGAATTTTGTAATAATAATAATGTAAATTAAAACCGACACAAATGTCAATACAATGAGCAAAAATATGTATAAATTACGATGTGCAGCATTCATGAAAACAGGATACTACACGTAATTGTATAAGGAAATATTTTCATTTTTCAACAGAATGGTTGCTAGATATTTTAAAATCATAATCACATGATATTAATATCCTGTAGTGTAATGTAATGGTTAAGAAAACTTTTTAAAAATATAGACTGTAAATTTTCATGAACAAGGCCTACATGTACAGGTAAGAAATGTAATAGCTATAGAACGTGCTACAAGAAAGAAGTTCTGAATCATTACATGTATTCTCTAATAGTAATATTCACTTCACTATCTACATGTATTCTTGTACTATTCATACTGTTTTATCTGTTTGTTTATTTAGGGATATATATTATATGACTTCGTTGATTTAAGGAAATATTTCACAGGAAACAAAAAAAAACAATCGATCCTTCAGTTTTAATAGTCATTGAATAAAAAATGCCCTAAAATCAGCCAGAATAAGCAAATTTGAATTTGAAAAGACATGTGAGTTCTACTGTATAATGCTACTGTATTGATGAGTCTGAAATGTTTTTTTTTTTTAAATTTGGTATCTAAAAGTTACCATGGGTTTGCTATTGTGTTCAGATAGAGTGATCGATCAGGTGTAATGAGGAGTTTTTCAAAATCACTATTCAATAAAATATTAAAAATTTACTATTCTTTAAACTATCGATCAACTCTCAGGTATCCATAAAATGGCCACTGCCGTTTATTAATTAATAATGTACATGTACCTTCAATCCAATTGATCTCACCAATTATCAAATGTTTAATACAAGGTGTTGTCTTTAATTTGCTTAGCTACCAATAAACAAATCAAATAATGTAGCCTATTAATGATTTGAAATCTCCGCTCCCAAGTTATAGTTATTCTCAAGTCAGTTCGTTTCATATCATATGAGAAACATTCTATAGAAAGAATTGTCTGATGTCAGTCAACTAGAACAAACACAGAAAAAAAATCAGTGAACAATAAAATACAAAAAGTACATTTCAATAAAATTGTTCCAGTGTTACACTTTATGATAAATTTGTTCTAGTGTTACACATGTAATTTAAGATAAGATCAAAATCTTGAAGCTTGTAAATATCACGTTACTTTAAAGCCGCTGATCATTATTTGCAAACTACGATTCTATGGAAGTTGAATTTCTAAAAGGAATATCAGCCCAAAAATAGTTTATGATATAAGCCAGAGCCACCTATTTTATAGCAAAAAATCTTTTGAGGGGTCTATTTAATCTGATTGAATTTAAGTCGATAGATTATCTACTGTTGATATTTGAATTTGCTTTCTTAATTAAATGTTAATAAATTTTGAGTGGATTAAGTTGTGAACTTATAAGATATTCTTCAAAAAATACAAACACTGATCAGCGGTTTTATTTAATGAATAATTGAAGGACTATTTTACAAAATACGTAAACAGCTATTTATAAATATGGTGATCCGAAACACTGCAGGAAAAAAAGAATTTACAAAAATCGAATACGTAGGCCCCTGCACAAAACAGTACAGTAGAGAAATTACCATACATGTAATGTCTTTATTATAACTTCTAATTAATTTGTAATTGTTAAATAACTAGTTTATGATCTTGTATGATGTTTTCTGGTCTTAAATTATAAATGGACTCAACCATATCGCTTAAAAATAAATGTACTACATGTACTTTGCAAGAAACCACAAATTAAACTTGAGAATAAACTCTGATTAAACAGCTTTGACCTTTAAGCTAGAAATCTATTTCCTGATAGAAAACAACTCTGAACTTGAACTAAAAGTCAGACATGCAACAGAAAAGGTCAAAACATAAAACATAGATGACTGACTAGTGACTACTAGCCTTAAAGGACAACGAGACTCGACAGCAGAGCTCTTATAATCTATTTTGAAATGTATCAATCAGAATTGGTTGGTGACTTTGGATAATATTAATAGACCCAGTATGCTTCTATTCCCTTTAATAATTACAGGCTTAGTTGAATCACATTTTTTTTCCTTGAAATTTGTTCTGTTCAGAATTGCAATGCCATAGCACCGTCTTTCTTCTTTATTACAGCAATACATGTAGCTTCATCAAAAACTATTAGATAAATAGCTGACAGTTAAATAACATAATAGTTAAATAATATATAATGTAACAGGAATATGCTGAATTTCAGTCAAATTACTTTACTCTAAAGCGAGAAATACACATTATAATAGCATTGTAGCCTTGATTGTCATTGTTACCATTGCAACGATAATCAACAGAGTCTTGATTACTGGTCTCCATTTTTGCAGTTAATCATCAATGGCTGGTGAGCGGAAAATCTGATTCAAATCTAATGAAAATTGGAAGCATCAGATGGCACTGAGAGTTGAATATGGTCTTGTCATATTAATAAATGTCTAATTAAGGGTTTATATAACATTTCAGGCCTAAAAATC
Source organism: Patella vulgata (assembly GCF_932274485.2). Lineage (NCBI taxonomy): Eukaryota > Metazoa > Mollusca > Gastropoda > Patellidae > Patella > Patella vulgata. The sequence continues at coordinate 70,700,577 of NC_065879.2, read as the reverse complement.
ATAGGCAAATTTAGCTCTTGTATAATGTATGTGTTATGTATGTTTAAGTTAAGTTACCATACTAAAAGCTTATGCAATGCTTTCCACACGTACCTGAATTTCAAATTGGAGACTTGACAAAACATTCTTTATTTGTGTTTAAATATAAGTATCGAAACATTAACTTTTCTGGTTATTAAAAACTAATAAAATACAGCACATTCGAACGGACATGGTCATATTCATCATATTGAAAGAAATTATTTTTTTCGAAAATGCTTTAACTATTGTGTGATTTGCGATCTGCTGTACAATGCATTTCATTGATATGTGATACCAGTAGTAGGCTACAGTGCTGGACAATAATTTTAATTTAGCAAAGATTCTTATGTCTTAGATCTGGGCCTATTGTCCAAAGAATACAAATGATGATTAATCAGTGCTTTAGCTGTTAATCTTCTGTTTTTGTCATCTTGCTTCTCGTAATTCAAATTGCTATAGCGAGCTACATTTAGGCTAACCCTGCTGTTGGCTTGTAGTTGTCTGTAGTTAGATCCCCTGTTTTTGCGGCGGATCAACAACAGATTATGGGAGACATGACAACTAGCACGCTTACAGATTAAAGTCGCTGCGTGCAAGGTAGAAATGTTGTGCCACACCAGACGTACAAATCTGACGAAAATGCATGTGTACCGATCTCTGGAAAAAAATGACCGGACAAACTCTGCCGAATAGTCACATGCGTTATAATATTGCACAAGACATGTTTGTAATGTTGAAAGAATAGCTATTTGACAACAGACATAATAGCCTACACATTAGGAAATAAAATTAAATGGTTGATTTAAAGTAGCAAGTCTAACTCAATATCATCCAAAGTCTTTGACATAAAAAAAATGAATTATTTGTCAATTTAAATCAGAAATTGATATTGTGATCTTACCAGGAAAAGATGGGCTTAAAGGACAATATTGGTGTCAGTCATTATAAAATATGTGATAGAACTGGTTAAATACATTCCAAATATTATTTTAACACAGAGATCATTGCTACGGGAGATATGTAACAAGCACGTGAAGAAACGGGAAGTGACGCGAAACATGACAAACACGAGCTATCCTTCTATATATCTGATTGAAGTAACGAGCAATAACAGACAAACGATCGAATTTCGTTTCACTGATAATTCAGTTGAAGTTGAAAAGTTATTATATAGGACGGTTGGAGAGTATCTCACAATTCAAAAATAGAATTGGCTGTCACTAGATAAGGGAAAACGAGAAAAATAGAAAAACCCTGTGCATTCCCCTGTTTTTATTCATTCTGTTCTTAATAAAAACATAGTAATGCACGGACTTTTTCTAATTTGTTCGTTATCTTTTATCTAATGACAGCCAATTGTTTTTTTCAATTGTCAGATATCCTCTCACCGTCTCATATAATAACTTTTCATCTTCAACTGACTTATCAGTGAAATGAAATTTGATCGCGTGTCTGTTATAGCTTGTTACTTCATTCAGTTATATAGTAGGATAACTTGTGTTTGTCATGTTTGTCGTCACTTCCCGTTTCTTCACGTGCTTGTTACACATCTGCCGTAGCAATGATCTCTGTGTTAAAATTATATACATTCATATTACATTATTATATGCGGTGTGAACCATTTGCTGTCAATTTCTAGGTCCTAAATATTAGCGATTAAGCCCCTTTAATGCTGTAGTGATTTGTGTTGTTTAATGCCAAATAGGATAGGACAGTGTTAATTGCTATTTCTACCTCAATTAAAATAGCTCAACTGGCTCAAGACAAGTCTGAAGTCAAAATATTAATTTTTTACAGTTCCGATTTGCTTAAATTTCTGAAATAAAATAAACTATATCCGTGTCACTGATTGAAACATTAAAAATAATATAAAAGGAAGATAATAAATACAACTGTCCACATGTCGATATACAATTCAATCATTTACAAATAAAAATTATGAGAGAGAAAAATTTGTTTACCTTGGATGCCGTCCATTGTGGAATTTATGACTCCGCAGAAAATAATGATGACGTAATGTTGAAAATATGTAGCATTTTAAAATGATCAAGTGGAAGTAAAATTAAAAGAAACCGAATTTGGTATATGGAATGTTTAACTGATTAAGCGATATGTGTATTATATTTATATTGTATAGTTACTAATTCTACATTTACCTCGGGCCTAATTATTTACACCGGAAGTGGGCAGATAATGGCCAAAATTATTTATTATATTTAGGCGTCTTGTAGTTTTACCATATCTCATTTAAATTAAAAAGGCCAGATATTCTATTTTGTATACGGATTACATATATGCTTATGGTCATTATCAAAAACAACATTTGGAAATCATACAGTGAAAGGTACATAAATGACATCCAGGCGAAGTAAAGACTCGCCATTCAAGATCATTATTGAAGATGTACTGCTGTAGACCGTATCTGATTGGTCTGTGTGTCACTGAATGATTGATTTTGAGTGTATAAGATTACCAAATAAAAACTGTCCTGCTTCTAGTTGTATGACAATAATTAATGGACATTGTCATAAACTTGTAGGGCTATGGATTTTATCAACCATGATGTTATTATAATATTATGAAAAATTTCTTTGACAGAAGTCGGCTCAAAGATTACATGTCATTTGGGACTCACGTCATTTGGGACTCGCGTCATTTGGGACTCAAAAAAATATGACCACGACATTTGGGACTCGGGTATATGACGTTTGGGACTTTGGTATAGGCCTACGTCGTTTGGGACTCGGGTATACGACGTTTGGGACTCGTATCGGGATAATTTATTAGAAATAAGCCAATTCAAAACACAAAAGAAAATATTTATTAACATGAAACACGTGGTTAGTAAAATGCTCAACCAAACAATAAAACATTAGTTGCACTTACGGTTCTTTGATAATCATCGATTCTCATAAAAGTTATATATTTATTTAAAACTAATAATATGCTGATGAATTTATTTGAAAATGACCTACACAAAAAAACAAAATAAATATTTACACGACATGCAATCTTTTTTACAAGCCCCTAGAAATTGTTAATGATAATCCGTGAGCTGCACGTTGACATGCTTGTCGTAGATGGCAATACCAATCGATAAATTAGTGCCTACAAGGCAAAGTTTTTTTGTGGAAAATATAAGAAATGGCAACGATCAAAGCGGGATAATTAAAGCTGATTAACTGATAATCCCGATGTTATTGCAGTATGTTCAAAGAAACCTAACGGTTCTTTGGTGGATGAGGAAAAACGTGAGTTGTCAATCACCGAGAATGGCGTCTGTGTGTTGATTGCAGTTATACCGTTTCACGAAAAAACATGAGCAGTAGTCGGTCAATCAAGCTCATTTACTATTTGATAAAAGAAAAACAACGAAGTATTACTAAATATACACAAATTTTCAACAATATATTATTGTCAAGTTTTATACTCGCAGATAAAACAAAACAAAGGAGAAGTTTTATACTCGCAGATAAAACAAAACAAAGGAGAACTAGCAGTGTTAATCGCGGTCTCAACAATCGCCGATCAACTAAATAAAACGAAAGACAACTAAGACAGCTGTTACTATACATGTATATCTCATAAATAAATAGTCCCAAATGTCGTTTGTGTTGAGTCCCAATTGACGCCAATCAAGTCCCAAATGTCGTCAACTGAGTCCCAAATGTCGTTTATGTTGAGTCCCAAATGACGTGAGTCCCAAATGACGTGATACCGGCTCAAACCGGTCTGCAGAGTATGTTCGATTTCGGCGAGATCTCGCACTTGCAATGAAAATGCTTACTAAATTCCAGCGTGCAACCTTTTAGTTCAAGTGGAACTGGAAGGAAATAACTCCATGCATGATAAAATAGACTATTTTTGCCACTGAAATTCGAAATGTATCAACCGCTGCACTTTTAGATGTACATTAGCCATACATGTACTACTTGATTGGGCCAGTTTTACTTGCTCACTGAGGCTAATTTGGGACTGCAAATGGTTGGCAAATTGTTTTTGATGACAAAAAGCTATGGCTCTATGCATTGATTTGTGATCAGTTAAATTCAACCACTGTAGAGATTCTCAGAATTAAAGGCACTGATTCCTGTGGCATTGCATTCCATAAGTAACCTTAAGTAAGCATCTTTAAACACCTTTGTAAAGATCAGACTGAGGTTCAAATAGGTCAGTCTCCCCCAATATAGAAAGTCAAAAGCTACTAACCTTCTTCTTGCCAACATCAGTCATACTCATAACCAGCCATCATAATCTATAACTCTTAAAATTATAAACTGTGGTTTGTGAAACAATTATTTTATGTATTTAATATTTCTTCTTGATATCTCTTCAGCTAAACTCATCCGGTGGTGCCATTATAAAATCAAAAGATGGAGTTTGCAGAGTTTATAAAAACTCCTATGGTTGATAACGTAACATTAAAGGAGAATTTTAAGAAACCAATTGAAGGCACTCTGTGTATCACAGGGCATCACCTTATAATTTCATCAAGAAATCAACCACATGATGAATTATGGGTAAATTATGTTTGAATCATGTTTAACTATTAAACAAAGGTACAGTTTATGTCAACATTCCTAATGATTCATTTTCTGTGCATGATCAGCTGATCCACGACAGATAAACTTACATATTTAATGAATTTAACACGTTCACCATTTAATTATTTTACAAAAATATGGATGAACGAGACATTGTTTACTATCATTCATAGAAATGATGTAGCAGTGTTTGCGACAGAGTATGGGACATAGAACCATATATGAATGTTTTAGGACAACTTAGATGTATACAAAAACAAAGTAAATGAATTAATATTGAATGTAAATGAAAAATAGATAAATTTCATTTCGTGTGGAATCCTATTCAGAATTTGGATTTGCCTAAGATCAACTATGGACAATGTAGGTCATTTTCTATTGCATGGTTTGCGATTGCTTGTCGGTGTTGAATTCTTGGAATATGTTAATTTTAGTCACCCATATACATGTATGGGGGACATTTACATGTATGCTCACATTTACTGTACTTGTACTCACACTTTTGTTGAATTTTCTATAAGTATTGGTGTCCTGTGTGCATAGCTCAATTATATAGTTTGGAATTACAGTGCAAAACAGAATATATTTTTGTTAGCTCGGGGATCATGTGGCTAAGTGGGTAAGACGCTGGCTCGCTAGCCTGGAGGTCGGGTGATTGATCCCTGCATTGGCCGAGAAAGTTCATCCAGATTTTCCGGCGTGGTTTCCACTTGTCAGTGATGCAGGACGAAGGGCCTGACAAGGACAGCTGTCTAGTCATTCGGATGAGACGAAAAACAGAGGTCCCGTGTACACATTGGCGTGCACGTAAAAGATTCCTTGGTAGTTGGAATTCGATATAAGAGTAGGGCGTAGCGACACTGCCCGGGCAAAATTTCCCTCATAGCACACTGTATGGCGTATGCCCGTCTTCATTAGCCCTGTTTAGAAGCAGAACAGTAGAACGTTAAACCCCATTTCATTTCATTTCATTTTTTGTTAGCTATGTCTTGCAATAAGCAACAGGGGAGGGCACTCTGTTAGTGGTACAGACTTAACCAATGGCTTGATATGGACCAAATTTAGGATATGAAACCCACAACTTGGTAAATAGTACAGCCCTTATGGTTAGGTGAGACATTAAACAAAATGAATGAAAATGAAATGATTGGGTCAATGAATTGAAATGGTTTTAATAATGAATATATTGTATGTTTCAGGTTCTGCATAGTCTAGTTGATAGTATAGAAAAGAAATTGAGTGGTTCGACAGGAACACTGACATTAAAATGTAAAAATTTTAAAGTTCTGCAACTTGCAATGCCGACAGTAGAAGACTGTTTAAACGTGGCATCTTCCATTGAACAATTATCTAATCTAGGTAAATAATGGTAATACAGTATTAACTGGGCTGGCAATGGTCTTGCGATCTTGCAGGAAAAAACAGATTCTGTCTCATTAAGCACCAACTAGGTCATTTTGGGACTAACACATACTTAAACTTTATTTCAATAATTCGCTTGTGTATAAAGGTCTTTAGCTGTGGGATGAAACTTGAGGACCTGGAGAAACTTCAGAACAGGCGACTTTACTCCTTGTCACATACAAGCGGTGAGTCGAAACTATGCCACTTGAGTCAGTGGTAGACCTTATGATCTCATCTTTGAGTGGCATTTAACGATTAAGGAACACATTTTTTTTATGTGGGATATCAATCACTGGTTTATTCTAAAAGCACAACGTTTTGACAAGTCTCCTCTTATTTTTATCAAGCACACGTTAAACAATTAGGCAGCCCAACCCCTCCACTCCTGAAGTGCTTACTATGGTAAAGTAAATGAAATGAAATGAAATGAAATGGAGTTTAACGTCCTATTGTTCTGCTCCTAACCTGGGCTAATGAAGACGGGCATACGCCATATCGAATTCCAACTGTCAAGGGATCTTTTACGTGCACGCCAATGTGTACACGGGACCTTGGTTTTTCGTCCCATCCGAACGACTAGACAGCTTTCCTTGTCAGCCCCTCCGTCCTGCATCACTGACAAGGGAGAACCACGCCGGAAAATCTGGATGAACTTTCTCGGCCAATGCAGGGATCGAACACCCGACCTCCAGGCTAGCAAGCTAGCATCTTACCCACTTAGCCACGTGATCCCCCTATGGTAAAGTAAGTTTCTGATTAGTTTGTTGGCTCTGCTGTTTTAGTCAACCCAAGATTTTGTCTTCTAGTTTCTCTGTTATTTTATATTACTCTCTTATCTTTCAGGAGACATTGCTTTAAAATATCCATTTTTCTATCAACCATCGTTTGAGATTTTAGAAGATGGTTGGCAGGCTTTTCAACCAGAGACTGAGTTTAGCCGTCATAAAGAATGTTCTGATGAATGGAGACTAAGTTATGTAAACAAAGATTATCAGGTAATTGATTATTTCACTGTAATGCATGGGGAGGTAAAGGAGATAACTAGAATGCTTTATTTGCCTATAGCATTGGGAATGTGCAGGACATCCAGACAATTGTTTGATTATTATTAAATTCATCACAAAAGGTTCAATAAAAGAGTTATATAGAATTCTAATAGTTGCATTACCTTTTCATGATAAAGCTTATAGTACAAATCAAGTGAGGCATAATCATTGAAAAAAGGTGCCTAACCATGGCTGTATTGTTCATGCCTTTATAAAGGTAATGTTTCTATAGCAAACATTTAAAAAAATACTGTGTCTTTAAAGATAAAGGGGTGTTGGGTGGCCTAATGTGTGCAAGCGAGTTATTGAACTATAGATGTACATATGTTAGTCTCAAAATAACTTAGTCATACTTGAGAAGACTTTCTACTCATTTTTCTGTTTTTAGTTAAAAATCAATTTTATATTGTAATATAAAATGAATCTATGTATACATTCTTGATGATCTTCAAACAATGTCTTCATTTCATTTCACATGTAGTGACCATGTACAAGATCTGGCTGAAAAGTTCTAAGCTTAAAAGATCAGTCGGGTTGAAACAATCTTTTACCACCAAGTACAATCATTGAATGAATCATAGACATAAAACAGCAACTGTAGTGTGATTATTGTCTTATTACCAGTAAGGCTGTGCAAAAATATCGATATAATCGATAATCGGTAGAAGTTATTTAGCGATACGATAATCGATATTGAAATTCAAATATCGATTATCGGTATATTTACCTTCTGACGGCAAGTTACGGTCACTTTCACATGACTGAACTTGCCGTAGTCTGGTATGCAGACGAATGAACGAATACACAACGTCAACACAACAACTATTTCCCCCCTCTGCTTACAAACTGGCACATTTTAAATATATATTATTGTAAAAAAACTAAACTTTAAGATTAAATACATTATTTTAATATTTTCGTTGTTTTTGTTGTTATTACTAGTTGAAACTAAAATAGGTCACGCACTTTGTGAACAATGACGATCGCACGTGATATAGTAAAATTAGAATTATCTCCCTTCTTTGCTCTTGATTGATTTGTAGAGAGATTGTCTGCTTTCACGATAAAACTAATTGTATTATTAATGATCAACTCAGCTTTTATTACTAACTCATGTCAGATACAGCCCATACAAAACACGTTTTTGACTTCCCGGGAAAATATCTATATCTCTCGTAATTTCTTGGAAGAATTCTACTTTGGTTTTCGTCAAAATTAACCAATCATAAAAATTCTACTTTGAAAGCCGGTAATTATTTTTTTATTGTCCAATCAATAGACGCCTTCTATTATATTTTATTCTATTATTAGTAACACTGTGTGATCGCCAGTAACTTGCAAAGAGAAACCATGTATTGTCTTTGTATTTATTGGAGATATTGGAATAAAAAAAAGGTTCAAATGAATCCAGAACAAAACTTAGAATAATACTTAAGTTAATCCTACATTTAGCAACTAATTATTTTACATTAATTGATTTTTTTACGTACATCGGCACAGTAATAGACTAGGATAATAACACTACTGTAACTCGATCAACACAAATGACAGGTCGGTAAAGTTCGGTTTTTCTGGAAGAATGATAATCGATTATTATTATGTAGGAAAATAAATGGAAACCATTGACTTTGTATAGGTCTTTGACATATAGGCTTAGAATTTTTCAGCCAGCCCTTGTAAATTGTATTTGTTCAAGCTGACTGTCTGGCAATAGAATAAGCAGACTGTGTCTGTGTTGGTCCATATCGGTATTACTGTATGATAAGTGGCTTTAACTTTGTTGTCAATGAGTATAGTCTGATAAATCTTATACCAAGTTATAGGAAAACTGAGCCATAGTACATAATGTGTTTTTTTAATTTTATTTTTAGGTTTGTTCTTCATATCCTAGTGTTGTTATTGTACCCAAATCTGTAGAAGATGAATTGATAGTTAGAGTTGCAAAGTTTCGACAGAATGGTCGTTTTCCGGTGCTAAGTTACTTCCACAGACATAATAAGGTAGGTTCTGTTTGCAGCTTTCTCTGTAGTAGTATTGGGATTATAGTAAAGCTTGACATCTGACTGGCTTCAGTCTGGAATTACTATGCCATTAACTCTGTTAGTTTACATAATATAATAGGTGGAGATGGTAAAAAAATCGCTGATTTTCTTCAGCACTTGCAATGGAGATGTATTACCTAATGATAGCTTTGCAAAAAGTCATGATAAACAATCCTGTAGAATCAACTTATAAGATAAGTCTAATGCCACATGGGGTGTTCCCACTTACCCGGCAGGCTTTGATGTCAAATTTTGCCGCTAATCCAGAGTTAATCCTAGAACAATGGTGTTATAAACTATAGTCCATATCTTTTTTAAGACTAAAACTGTATTGATTTTAACAAATTTAACTTTTATTAAATAACATTAAATAGCTTACACATATAAAAATATATTGATTTTAACAAATTTAATATTTATTAAATAACATTAAATAATTTACACATATAAAAATGCATTACAATTTACACATTTAACTTTTATTAAATAGCATTATATAATTTATAAATAAATGCCTTACAACATAACAATCATTTTACAGCCCCACTAAATAGGAAATATTTGTTCCATACCGATTTACACTTAAAGAGCCATTTAATAACTGTGTTTTCAAATGTTCAATTCTTGTATCAAGTTGTCGATATTTCTTAACTCAAAGCCTATTTATATTAATATAGTGAATTGAATTCATAACGCCGGCATGAACTGTGTTCAAAATGTCATTAATTAGTTGGTTAATAAATTTTATTAAGAGGGATTAAGAGCTCATTAACGCTGAACACTAGTGAACAGTTCTTGAGTGACTACTTTTAAACAGACTATAGTTTTAAGATCAATCAAAGGATTAACAGTCTGCCGGCTAAGTGGGAACACACCTGCCACATAGCCTCTATCTTTAATTCAGACCATCATTGTGTATGTTGTCTACCATGTGTTATGACCTGGTTACTTTCAATACAAAAGGATCTGTGATCTAGTCTACTTCATCAATTTTCTTAAGATGATAATTGGTGGTAATTATGAGTAGAGGGGCCTTCTATAGTCTAAATTAACTAGACCATTTCTACTATAATATATGGCTTTCAAAAATATCAAGTTTATTTTATTCTGACGGATGCTGATGTAAAAATGCTTTTTGAGGTGGCAAACATTTTATGAACTTTTGTTGAAAGTTTACAAACTATAACTGTTTTTGAAAAAGATTGTAGTAGAAATCAGGCACATTCTCAGTATCCACAGTGGTATTGTTTTGTTTTACTCCACAAACCACCGAGTCCATCCATAGGGTTTTCACAAATTCAAATTTTCTGCCCTTGATCGTAGTTTACATACCAGTCTTAACGTCATTCTTTACACTCACCACAATAATCTTAGTGGCAATAAAATGCGAGTTACTTCCCTTTTCCCACTCAATTGGTCAAAAGAAATAGTATCAAAGGTGGATAATTTGACTGCGTCTCACCCGTGGATGGACCCAGAGGTTAGTGGAGTAAAATAATACAAGATGGTAGCTACTTCTAACAACCGAGAAGCATTGTGTACCTTTAACATCCCCGGATGTAAGTGATATGTTGCCATGTTTTCTCATAATTGAAATAAAGTGTATATTGTTAGCATGGGTATAAACGGAGGTTAATATCTTTCTGTTTAGACAATTAACATCTGTTATATATAAAAACCATAAAACACGATGCTACATGTTTATATATATAAAATAATACTGTTACTTACATAACATATACATGTACACACAAAAACATTAGACAATACAACACTATTCAAATTGTTAATTGGAAATAGTAATTTCTTAAAATGAGTAATTGCCGATAACGAAACCTGCGATTACCCTTAATTTGCCTTTTGCAATTTGGTAGATTTCATAGATTATAGCAAGATGCTGGTCGAGCTGTAGTCTGTCTTGACAATTGTGTTATTATCTTAACTTCATTCACATAGACACCAAACATAAATCAAACATAATTCTCATTTTCACATTTTACTGAGATGAAACAGCAATAGCATGTCCTGAGCTGAAGAGAAAGAAGGAGGTGTTAGAAGCTTGGTATGGCTGTGGCCATGGAGATATCCTATAAAAACTGAACGAACAGTTAATATCTATAATATCCATAGTGTATTATTACCGATAACATGTCATTGCTTCTGTCTTGTAGATCCACTATCGTAACTATCAAATAGTATTCACTATGGGCACAAGTTTTCTCACATTTCAAATACATACACTCAATTTAAATCAGTCAGAGTTTGTACTACCGGTAACAACATGACAATATCTCCACTTTTAACTCCATAATGTGATAGTTTTAATTTGTTATTGTTGTATGAGCGATATACACACTTCTGTTCATATGTAGTAATACTGCTAATAGTAATTCCTAATACAAACTTTGTTCTCATTTCCTGGTTGATCAGATCTTCCAACCCTTTTACAGTCATATCCTTCTTTACACATAAACTTGTATCATCGTCTTCAGAAATACCAATCCTGTAAACACACATATACTATTACATAAACAAGATATATCTACTACATCACCATTTTTCAGAAGCAGTGGTAAGAAGCATTACCAGCTCATTTACTATTGCTACAAATAGATATGAATTATGTTCCGTTGTTTTAATTATCTATGCAAAATTTGCTTGCCAATGTCTTGATTGTTACATGCACATGATATTTCTGTACTTGACAAGGAGAATCGTACACCAATGTAAATAGCTGACCATAATTGCTGTCAGATGAAGCAGTAGTTATGTAATGCTTGTTAACATTACTTTACGAATGTGTTAGAATTTTGTGAGTTAGTGTTAAAGCATGATGAAGGCATTTATTTATGTTTTGTTTTTAATACTTGTAAATGCTAATTACTAAATGTTACCCTTTAAACATTGATTATACATCTGACTTATTTGTCTTGATCATGCTGTCCGGGCAAAATTTCCCGGACACGGTTGGTGTCATCCCATCTTCATTATCCCAGTTCTAGCAAATAAGTAGAACAGCAAATCCCACTTCATTTCTTGTCTTAATCATACTGAATATCTAATCTGAACCGAGATATTAGCTTTTGAATTTTAGGCCTAGCCTCGATCATCATCATTAATGTCGGTACAATAAAAAAAACAAAGTCTCGATTATCCATTTTTGTTTAAGCGCATTAGGAAAAGGTAGATCTTTTAAGGATGAATGGACATTTTCAGATATACAGATATTCTTTAAAAACAAATACACTGTGTAATTTAATGTTACTAAGTTGAAAAAGCTTTCAAAAAATGGGCTTCTGCAAAGCAAAGAAGAATTTTGTAAATTGTAATATCATATGTATATTGTATGTACTTATATAAAAAGAAAAAATACTGAAAAAATCTAATAGATATTTATTCTTTATTTTGGCGTAGAAAATATATGGCTGATAAATTAAAATGAAAAATTGGCGGAAAAAAAATGAAACCCAGAGTGAGCACTGATATCTATTATACAAACACCTACCTGGAATCATGTATAGTTAGTGTGATTTTATCATCATCTTTATTTATTTCTTTATCTGATGGTTTTCTTGGTTTACTTTTTACCAGATCAGTTTGTTCTAGTTGCTGAAAATAAGTCTTTTCGTTGTTAGTTAGGTCTTTAGTTTTGTTGTTTCGAGGAACTGCCTTTCTGTTAGGTAAATCTATGGTCTTTATGTTAGGTATATCTGTGTTCTTCATGATTCGTAAATCTGTGGTTGTCGTATTAGGTACATGTAGGTCTGTGGGCTTGTTAGGCAGGTCTGTGGACTTGTTAGGTAGGTCTGTGGGCTTGTTAGAAAAGTCTTTGACCTTAATGTTAGGTAGGTCTGTGGCCTTATTAGGTAGATCTGTGGTCTTCATGTTAGGTAGGTCTGTGGCCTTGTTAAGTAGGTGTGTGGGTTTGTTTTTAGGTAGGTCTGTGGGCTTGTTTTTAGGTAGGTCTGTGGCCTTTATGTTAGGTAGGTCTGTGGGCTTATTTTTAGGTAGGTCAGTGGACCTGTTTTTAGATAGATCTTTGGCCTTGGTTTTAGGTAGGTCGATGGACTTGTTAGGTTCGATGGTCGACATGTTAGGTATGTCTGTGGCCTTGATATTAGATCGGTCGGTGGCCTTGATCTTAGGTAGGTCGGTGACCGTATTAGGAAGATCTGTGACCTTGATGTTAGGTACATGTAGGTCTGTGGCCTTGTTAGGTAGGTTGGTAGCCTTGTTAGGAAGATTGGTGGCCTTGTTAGGCACATGTAGGTCTGTGGACTTGATGTTAGGTAGATCAGTGGCCTTTGCAAGAGCATTAAAAATAAAAACATTAAATATTTTGAAGTGATATTGCCCGATACTACTTGATGTTTGAAATTACAAGCTGCTAAAAAGTGATCTCATTAATGGTCTTGTTAAGTTTTTCAGCCTTAGTCATGTGATAAACTGCCTTCCTAGCAGACACAATTAGATGTGGGTCTGACAATGTCATGTTTTTCTCAGATTGTGATATCTCAATGATAATATAATTTAAAGATTACAGCAGAAATATAAAATATATATCTATTTACACTTGAATATATATTTGGAAAGTCTATGGAATATAATAATACCTGAAGTTGATCAAGGGCTTCAGTGTGGCGGGTTTCCTTTAAACAAGTTAAAAACAGAGACAAAGCTTTAGATCCGGACCATCTTAACCTCTCAATAATCTTTATCATTCCTTCCTTATTGCCCTTAGCTTCGACCACTTTCCGTAAAGCTTCCATGTCATCTGCAGTTAATATGTTATATTGATGAAGATGTGAAATAAGATCCTCAGCTTGAATATTTTGTATTAAATATAAATAGTTATTCTGTAATATGCTGTAATCACTGGCTGGCATGAGACTACGATCCATGTTTACAACACATAGTTATAGATAGTGCAGGAAAACTGTACAACAAAACACAAACAGAATAGATATACAGATATGAAGCTCTATAAAATACTTGTTACCAGAGAAGGAGGTATACATTTGAAACAAACCAACAGAAGTAAAGTTTCTTCAGCCTCGGTATTTTTTAATCAAATGTAAAAATCTGTACACACTTGGCAAACAGGATGTTAATTATAAGAAAATACTATAGTACAATAATAGCTTACCAGTATATTGATTAATATAAAGGTAACTTGAGATTGTTGAATTAAACCAGATAATCCATAGATTTATCGCAGCTTATTATAATACCCACCATAAAAGGCTATTTAAAGAATGAGCTGGTGAACTCATACAAGTTAAGATGGCAGATAAACACTATAATGTAAACTTCAAATTGCAATAACTTACGTTATTATTTCTCCATAGGAATAATATAATTTTCAATGAGAGTAGTTGTGATTGTGCATAGATGTAAAATCTATTTGAATATTTAACCCTGGGCCTGGTTCCTAGAAAATTCTTAAAGTTCTCAAGACCATTCTTATGTAAGCACAAGACAAGTATAAGTCTAAGCACATTGTGACTTGTAAAGTTTACCATAAACTGAGACTACGATGCTCTTTAACGTCATAAAAACAACTTTGGTATGCGAATTACGTCATAAATTTGTTGTCTGCTTCATTGACTTCATATATATATATGGTTGATTTAGATGCATTTGACATGTCCCCTATACACATATAAAATGTGCCACAAGATAAAAAACGAGACACATACAAACTAACTGAATAATTGTGAGAGCGTCTGATCTTAAAGTAGCCTGTGTGTTTGTAGCTTATTGTTTACTAATTGGCAAATAAATAAAATGGTATCAGGGTAGAAGCGAAATTTTCTATAGCATTCTTAATTTCTTCTGGAGAATGATTTTCTCTGTCTTGTAATTGTCTCTTTGGTATCAAAAGGTGTCGAATAACTCTACGGTCAGCAATCTTTTAGAAGCAGAAGCAGACTTAAGGTTGGTAAGCAAGCCGTATACCTTGCTTGGGACTTGTGCTTAGATTGACTATGTTTAAGAACGAAGTTGTGCTTAAGTCTTTTCTTGGAACGCATGATAACGTTCTTCTGCTTACAATGAAGTCTACTTAAAATCTTAGTACAAGAACGTTCTTAAGAATTTTCTGGGAACACAAAATAAGGTAAGTTTACTTAAATGCAAAGTCTACTTAAAATCTAAGCACAGGAACGTGCTTAAGAATTTTCTATGAATCAGGCCCTGGAATATTGTCCCTTTAATGAATAAAATATTTTAATGATAAACAATGGCCCAAGACAAAAATTAAATCTGATTCTGATGAACAGTTTTAAAAGATTTGTTGTTTGTAATTTGAGATTTTTTCCTTCTTAATGTCTTTGCTTCTATGAATGACACCATTGGTATTACCTGTCAGTGACAGGCTGTCACAACATACATGTATTTATTTAGTCTTGTACAGTATGGTACTTGCTGATTAACAAGGAGGTCCTGGGTTGGTACCCAATCTGGTTTCCTCCTTGTTAGTGGTGCTGTATGTATCGTCTGGCAAGGAAAAAGCATCTAGTTGTTTGGATGGGATGGAAAACTTAGGTTCACCTGTGTACTTGACTACGTGTGCACGTAAAAGAACCCTAGTTGCAATTCGGCAAGAGTAGGCAAAATTTTCTGAATATATATTACGTTCTAGCCGTTCTTGCTATAATAGTTCAAAAATAGATAATGTAAAATAAATATATTGAAAATTACGTTTAAATTACTTTATTCTGAGTGACATTATCATTGTTTGAAGATTTGACATAGATTGTTTTATTGTAGCAACGTTACACGAGAGACTCAGCCTCGCTTCTCCATTTCTAAATTAAATTCTTAAATGGTTTTCGTATTTCAGTTCGTTTACATCTGCTCCATCCAATGGTATAGAGAGTTGATTTTATCCCCCAATAACACATTCTAGAGTAGATATTGCTTGTGTGATAAATTTCTTATTCTCCTAGGAGGTATCGCTTTACATGAATTTTATTGGTCAATTAAAAAGGGTGGAAATGGTTGGGTGATAAATAAAATCATCTACTCACCTTTTTTGACATCAACAAATATCAACACTTGTCGATAAAAAAAAAAACCTCGGCAAGGCCATGTTCTTTTTACATTATTGACTTGAGTTGATATTTTTTGATATCAAAAAAGACTCGTAGGAGATTCTTTATATAGGCTTAAGCTTGTCATGTGAATAAATGTCTGAATGATAACATTTGATGCCGAAATAGCTCTTACATAATGCAGCCTGCTATAGTTTATAAACAATATTCAAATTATATACACAGCACTTCATAATCCATTTTCATTTCATTTGAAAACGTTAATATTGTCAAACTTCTCAAGATACGCATTTTGTTAAAAAGATATTTCTAAAGTTAGTGATTCTGTTTTGCAAATATTGTCTGAAGTTATGCAGAACAATATGGCTGTATATTTCCAAAGGTTTGGCCCCTTTAAAGGAAAAGTTCACCCAAACAGATTATTTTGGTTATCAAGTTTAATCATTTGGTTGCTTTTTATATTGTGGAGAAGAGTTTCTTCCCTTTTATTTTTAGCAACTCTTTCAACTTTTTTATTTGTTCCTCTTTTCGTAAATCATTCTCCTTTAGTTGCTTTACATCATTCATCCCTTTTATTTTTAGCAACTCGACTTCATCTTGCAACTTTTTTATTTGTTCCTCTTCTCGTAAATCATTCTCCTTTAGTTGCTTTACATCATTCATCACAATGTTTAGTAACTGGTATTGAATATTGTTATTCAGGTCTTCATTGTTGTTATCTATGCCTGTTGCCTTAAAAAGGAAAAAAGTAAAAATATTCCAATTGTTTGTCCATAGTTACTTTCCTGTTTACATTGTTTTTTAGTTGACATTTAACATAAATTGAGAGGGGGGTGGGGTTGGGTGGCCGAATGGTTTAACATGTGGGCTTTAGATCATAAGGTCTGTCATTGAGTCAAGTACTATGGGTTTTCTCAGGTTCCTCCTGCTTTTCCCCCACTGCTACCCCCCCCCCCCGACTTAACACTTATAGGTGAGGTATGTAGCACTGCCTTGTTTATATCATCTGCTATTCACCACCATCTTTGTAAATAATGAACAGAATTGAACTTTGTACTGATACTCCTCTTTCACAATATTGTAGTCCTTAAAAGATTTAAGATCCTTCAAATTATGCTGAGTTTTAGGAGCTTTGATTAACTGTTTGGATGACTCACCACCAGGGAGGTACAGCAAGGAATTGTTTGGATGAGAAATTGCCTGATTCCAAGAAGTAGACTGTTGTTTTAAACCAAAACTTGTAAACTGTCCGATTAAGATATCCTTTTTTTTTTGTTGATAATATTTTATGTAAATTATATTTGACGATACTTTGAACACCAGGAAAGAAAGGAAAATGATGAATGTCAAATTTAATAAAAGCATTATCTACCTGCAGTTTTTGTACAGCATGGGTGTAACCAGCTGTCTGTAAGCTTGTTATAAAACCAGATAAAGCATTATATCCAGACCAGTTTAATATTTCAATAAGCTTTTTCATTCCTGCTGTGTGTCCTTTATTTACTTCCTCATTCTCTAAAACTACCATATCGTCAGTGGATATTAGATTTATTTGATGAAGATAAGGAATAAGATACCTTGCCTCGACATTCTGTATCAAAAAAACATAGTTTTCTTGTAATATACGGTAGTCTTTGTCTGGCATTCGCCCTCTTTCCATATCCAGTTCACACAATGGTGTATTATTCTGAACTAAGTTTTTTCTCCAATAATTTTATGGTTATACCCGATACCTTATCTTAAACTTATCTATATACATATTACAAAACATAACATTTGAGATATATTTATAGCTTTACCTTATTTACATAAGAAAGGGGATGTCCCACATATATTTGTAGATTTATGTTTTTGATATGAGATAAGATTAAAGGGGATGTCCCACATATGTGTAGATTTATCTTTTTGAAATAAGATTAAAGATTAAAGGAGCTGTTCTGGATATATTTTAGTGAAAGACTGTCAAAATTCTGAGTCACTCATCATTATTTTTATATGCCCACATAGAAATATGGTTATATGTTGCCTTAGCCTCAGTCTCTTTGTCAATCCGTCAATCAGTCCGTCCATCATCCACAATTTCTTGTGAACAATCTACAGACTACATTTGTTATCTGATGTTGTTTATATTAGTGAGACGAAGAAGCCCCATTAATTTCAACAATTTCCGTTAATTACTTCTAGAGTTATGGTCCCTGTTTCACTTTGTAGAACCTTGTGAACACACTAGAGATTAAAGTTATCACTGATCTTTATTTAATTTACATGCATTATTTAAATTCGTAAAACGAAGCAGCCTAAAGAATTTCAGTAATTTCTGTTAAACCCTTCTATAGTTATGGCCCTTGTTTCACTTTGTTTCACAAGAGTTAACATTCTTCTGTATGAAATTGATATCAGTGTCTTGTAAACTCTCCCATTATCTACAAAACAATAAATGCGCGATAACTGCTCTGATGATTTCAGTTGGCGTATGTTTCGTTGCCTGGCAACCCATCTTTTACAGAGCTGATGTCCCTTGTAAACATTCTAAAGGACAGTGTATTTTAGATTACTTTTATTTGTATTTTGTTTTGTTATTTTAGACTGCATTAATGAGAAGTAGTCAGCCATTAACCGGTTCTAACAGTAATCGTTGTAAAGAAGATGAGAGATTAGTTAATTCTATATTAGTACAAGGTCGTAGAGGTTATATTGTAGATACCAGAGCTCAAAGTGTTGCAAAAATGGCACAGGCGAAAGGTGAGTGTCAGACTCGGTGATAAGAATTAATTTTTAATGCTGTATTTGTCAGGACAAAGTATTTGACATAAATTTTGAAACTTTATTGGATTGGATTGTTATTATTTTATTTTATTGAATTTTGGAGTTGTACACCTTGTTTTATGCTTTGACTTCCAAAGTTCTATACACAATTTATTATCATTGACTAGCTCATTTTAAAGGAGCTAAATCACTAACATTTGGGACCTTGAAATTGAGCCAAATGGGTCGCAACGCATATATAATGATGTAAACTGATTGTATATGAACTGATTTACATTCAACTGTTTCCGTTTTGACTCTAATTTCAAATCAGTTATGTCCAGCGAAATACGACATGAGTCTCAGCCACATAGAAATTTCTAGCGTCTGGTTATTCCAGTCTATTGCACATGCTCCCCAGATAAGTTATGGCATCGCCGTTTGACATGAGTTGTGGAATATGTCACTTGTTACAAATGACGCTCAAACGCACTATGGTACATGATTCGTGCACCAATGGTAAAATGTTTATTTTGTCTTAAATATTGGATATCAGAAACCCACCTTTTCCCGGTAAGATAACAACATCAATGTTGATTTGAATTGACAAATAATTTGTGTTTTCAACGTTTAAGACTTTGGGTGGTATTGAGTTAGAGAATTGGCTACTTTAAATATTAGTGATTATCTTCTTTTTCTGAAAAATACAAGAAGTTCTGTTTTTAAAATTGACAACATCTGTTCTAGACACAAGCAATATGTTTAATTATGCAGGTTGTCTCTAACTGATAATCAATGATGTCCACATGTCTTAATGTATTTTGTGTTGTTTCCCAGGTGGAGGTTATGAACCAGAAGCTAATTATTCAAGATGGAGAAGAATTCATCAACCAATAGAAAGACATCAAGCATTCCATGATTCATTAATTAAAATGATTGAAGGTAAAATATGATCTATTCTATACAGATTAACATTTCAAACGAACTTTTAAGTAGATTTTTTAATGATTTGCCCGCCAGTAATCTATATCACATAAAGGTTTTTCACTCCACTAAATCTTAGTAACAAACAACCTCTTCTAGTGTCAGGGTTATAAATTCAAAGACCTCAGAAATAATGAAGGGATGCTGCCAATTGAAGTCATATTTATTACCTACCAACACTGTAATGAATATTTGATATTGAAGTAATGTAAGAGAAATTAGAGCTAAATATGCAAGAATAAATGATACCCAGGTTACAGTACATACTATGAGTTAAAATTATCAATTTTTAGTTCCTTGACTAAAAGTATATTTGTATGATTTCAGCGTGTAGTGATCCTAATTGTAGTATGGATAAATGGTTGTCAAAGTTAGAATCTAGTAACTGGATGACACATGTTAAAGATATATTAACTTGTGCTTGTGTCGTAGCTCAATGTATAGATAAAGAAGGTAGGTAACATTCAGTAAACTCTTGAGGTTCGGCATGGGAAAAGGAATTTTGCATTTGTTTCATAGTTGTGATCATAATCTTTCAAAAGCAAGTTATCTGTTGTCGCCTTTCTAATATTTTATCAGTGAATTCTGCTTTCACAGACAGGACAAATTACAGTGAATGCCATATACACCGCCAGTAGTTAAAACTGTCTATTTGACAATAATGAAATAACCAGGATAAGTTACCAACTGGTCTGATTATTCATAAGACCACTATGTTTTGTTTACTCTTGAAGTTAGAAATTCACAAGATGGAAGGAAATGAGATGTCAAATCATAAAAAGCTTTTGTCCCAGACACCTCAAAACATCTTGTACCTTTGTTTTTATAAGTTTCTACATCAACTATAAACACAGGTTCTAAAATTTAGAGGACTAAAATAACTCTTTTCATACCCCTTGATGTTAAAATGTTGTTCTCCAACAAAGTGGATGAAATGGTGAACAAAGGGAAATAACAAATGGTGTGAACAATAAGACCTAATCGCCACTAGCACTAGCAGAGTTAGTTGTATATTGTCTATACGTGTAGTATTATTTATGTTTTGATTGCAGGAGCTTCTGTACTAGTTCATGGTAGTGAGGGAACAGATACAACTCTACAAGTTACATCTTTAGCTCAACTTATATTAGACCATGATTGTCGTACAGTTACAGGGTAAGTACACCACACCTACATTATAAAACTTTTTTGGTTCTGTGTATTCTGTTAGCCCATTAACATCTAAAGAAAAACTGGTTCTGGGCCTGTGATGACATAATAATAAAAAATTTAAATTGATTAACTTGGAACGTGTGGTCTATTGAGTTGTGTGTGTGTGTGGGGGGGGCATGACCGAATGGTTAGCGTGTGCCCGCTGTATAATAAGATCTGTCATTGAGTCAACTGGCGTGATTTCGATTCCCTGGTTGTACGTGACAAGGATTAAGGTCGCCTTGTCCAACCGCATGGATTTTCTCTGGGTCCTTCGGTTTCCTACCATCTCTCTCTCTCTCTCTCTCTCTCTTGCTAACCTGGAGGTTGTATGTTCGATACCTGGTTCGCCCTTGTCAGTGGTGCAGGACATAGGGCCTGGCAAGGGACAATGTATAGTCATACGGATGGGACAGAAAACCTAGGCGCTGTGTATACATTGCTGTGTTTGTGAAAGATCTCTTGACAATTGGAATTCGATATAAGAGTAGGCCGTAGTGCCGCTGTTCGGGCAAAATTTCCCTCATAGCACACTGTATAGCGTATGCCTGTCTTCATTAGCCCAGTTCCGAGCAGAACAGTAGGACGTTAAACATTATTTTATTTCATTTCTTATTGTTTTCAAGCAAATGTGTATTGCTAAGTGTATAGTTAACCAAAGATCCTATGTAAATGATTGTCGTGTCTCAAACTGATAACTCATAAGTATGCTAGATAATGTGTCAGTGATTGTGAGATGGTAACTCCATTTCATTCATTTTGTGTTTTTAATTTGTAGGTTTGAGGCTTTAATAGAAAGAGAATGGATCAGGGGAGGTCACCCATTCCGTCTGAGGTGTTCTAAATCAGCGTATGCTGTAACCAAACAGAGAAAAGAATCTCCTGTCTTTTTACTGTTTATAGATGCTGTTAGACAGGTTGGTTTTATCTTCAGTCATAGGTTTTTCCTGTAACATATTCAATCTCTTGAAATATATCTATATTATACGATCGTGACCATTTGACCTCTCAAATGATCAAATGTTACTGTGTAGATACAAAACTGTCATGAATTTGATTAAAAAATCAACAATAATAAAATTAGTCTCAAATTTAATCCTTTAGTGGCATTTAGCAATTGGAAACATAACAAAACTATACAGTTATATGGGACAACAATCACTGGTTTATTATACACAAGCACGACGTTTCGATAAGTATTCTCTTATCGTTATCAAGCAGTCTCAAATTGATGTAAATAATGTGTTGACAAATTGTTAATCCATTTGATTATCACATGGAGGCCTTCACTGGATTTGATATGTCTGTCTTTTGCAATGTCTATATTCTGTCTTGTCCAAAGGTTTATCTTGTAGATTTATGTTTTGTTTTGTGTCCTGCCCTTACTATTAAAATTAAAAAGAACATTTCAACTTTGATAAACATTATATCTTTCGAGAAACTTTATGGACAATTTATAATTTTAAAGATGCCACTATTAGGTAGTACATTTGGGGGACATTTAATGAACAAACCCTGTGAACAATACAGGTCCTAATATATCGTTGGCAGACTCTGGGACTGACAGTTTGTAATACATTTAACTAACTTGTTTAAAGTGTTGTGAGCTTGGTATGCAATTTGAGTCAATAATTTTATTTTTCATGGACATTATAAATATCATATTTTTGAGAAAGTACGTTTATGGGATCAAACAGGTGACCTAATTATGTTTACGGGAATATATTTTTGATCACAATATTAATTTAATGAAAGACATGGTTTAGTAAATGATTAGTAATGTTTTTTCTCTATTTCAGATTTTGCAGCAATTTCCATGTTCTTTCGAATTTAATGAATATTTTTTAATCGATCTTATACAACATGTTTATTCCTCACAATACGGTAATTATCACACTTTAATTGTATTATATTCAAAGAAAGGGATAAAACCGGGGCTCTTTATTAAGTCGTTATTGTCAGTCAATGTCAGATCGTGGGTTTTCCCTGTATGTCCCACTTTCCTCCCCCTGCACACATATGTTAGTCCTGAAATCACCTTGTTTGTGTTAAGGGGACATTAAACCTGTCTGTCTGTCTGTCTCTCTATCTGCATTACCGGTATAAAGTTCAGAGTAAACTGTGGCAGAAAATATAACTTACAAATCAAAGATAATTCCACATACAGATTGTAACTCAAAATCAAAGGAAATTAATTTATTCATATTTGTATGTCTTTTAAGTATGTACTGCCAAGATCTGCTCGTTTTATGTACATCCCTATGTAACAATGTCTGTTATATTTTAGGTACATTCCTATGTAACAATGAAAAAGAAAAAAGTGTACATAAAGTAACCACAACAACTGTCTCATTATGGTAAGGAGAAGTTGGTCATGTTTATGCATACAAAATAATTATCACCTGAGGCTTTTTTAAAAACAATTTTTGCTGATTACTTCAAGAGTTATTGTCCATGAGCACCATTTTGAAACACTGCCTGCAAAATAATCTTTTAATAATTGATATAATGTTTAGATTAGTGATTCAAAGTACTTTATAGTAATTTACTGATTTCTGATGATTGCCTTGCAGAGTTCTGGTCCTTAATAAGAATCTTGTGGTTGCTCTGTTAAAGATATAGAATAATTATATTATATTTACAGGTCCTATATCAACAGACCACAAGTATTAAATCAGTATTTAAATCCTCTATACCAACCTAACCAGGTAGTTTTATGGCCATCTGTAGCACCTCAAAGCTTAGTAAGTATTTTTCCAAACACATCCCAGTCCTTAAATTTTCAAATTTTTGCATGAACGGTTTGTCATTTTTTTTCAATTTAAACATAAACTACTGTTGGACTCTGTTGAATTTGGTCAGGTAATCGTTTGTTTAAACAAATTGTTTACACAAATTCCTTGCTGGGTAATGTTGGAAATAATAATTGTCAATAAAAAGTTTTGTCTCTAGTGGTGAAAGTCATTTGTTTTGGCATAAGGTGTCGCAATCAACATTTCGGGCATTGAGTCACTATTAACAAGAACGTGTGCTCAGATAACCATCGTAAACCAAGGCTAAAAATTGAAATGAATTAAACTAGCAACAATTAATAAAAGGATATATATACTCAAATATGGTAATATACAAATTTTTATTCTTAGAAATGTTTTTGTTTGGTTCCATTTTATTGTCGTCACCCCTGTCCATCCATCCGTTCACATTTTGTTTGTGGACACTCTACAAGTCACAATTTTTATACGCCCACATGTTCATGTGGATGTGTATTGTCATTGCACCTGTTTGCGGTTGGTGGGTTGGATGGCTGAATGGTTAGCGTGCGCGCGCTGTATCATAAAGTCTGTCATTGGGTCGACTGGCATGGTTTCGAATCCCCGGTTGTACGTGACAAGGAGTAGGGTCGCCTGTCCAACCTCGTGGGTTTTCTCTGGGTCCTCTGGTTTCCTCCCACTGCTAAAGACCCCTATGCGCTAGCTAATTATTGAAATAAAATTATACCATGTGTTAGTCCCGAAATGTGTGCATATCATGCATGGCAACCACTTGTCTTTTTGTTGGACAGCTGCATTTATTTAAGTATGCATAACCTGAAGGAAAATCAACAGGAAATTTTATGCCTTCATCCGATCCTTTTAAGGAGGGATAAAATAATAATAATAGTTTATATTGTCAAACCAATGACTGCTAAAGAGATGCCACCGGGTAAAGCTTTTGATATAAATCTAGCATGTTCCCCAATCACTGTTCAAAATATTAGTAGTGAAATGGATGAAAATGCCTTGTTTCCTTGTGTGTATCTATTAAAAAAAATATGATAGTCTCAAAAATTCTCTCAAACTTGATATATTCTTGAAGTTGTTAGTTGGTTTGGGATTTTTGTCGACTTGGTCCAACATATATGTTCATGTAAAGTTTCTAACATGCATGCTCTTTTTGCAGGAATTATGGAATGAGTTATATCTAAGATCCCAGGCAGATCCAGTACCAATGGAAGACAGATGGAGAGAGGTTGTAAAAATAGCAGAATATGATAAAGAATTAAAAGCTAAAGCTATTAGACTTAGAAGGTATATATCATGGTAGTTAATTTTATTATATCCAGATTGCGAATTTGTCTCGTGAAATGTGTAAATACTAGACATATGGAAAGTTAATAAATACAGGACTATGAGACTTAATGTCAGAGAAGGCATGTTCAACTTGTTTCTCAATTGATTACTTTAGTGATTGATTGATATTACTTGTATTTGTATTAGAAATGATTTTGAAATTTTGGCTGTGTATGTTGAATCAATTTTATTATTTCAGACAATTAGCAGCATTAGAGAAAGAAGCTATCAGTAAAGGAGTTATAAAACTAGAGGGCGATACTGGTGGAAAAACTGTTACATCAACAGAGGGAGCTGTCGGTGGCAAAGCTGAAGGCGCTTCAGTTAATAAACCTGTGAAACAAGCCTCAATTAATAAGACTTTAAAACCAGTAGATGGCACTGTAGATAGTAAAAATGTTAAAGAAGCCGACGGAGTAGCCATGGATAAACTAGAGAATCCTACTAGTGATAAAACTGTTGAACAATTAGAAGATGCTGTTGGTGGTTTGAGTATCACGTCGACTGTTAAATAATTGATAAAGGAGACGACAATCAGGGAAATGACAAAGAATACAGGGCACGCATTGTAGCATTTTTTTGTGATATTTGCATCATTGTTATTCAATGTATTTAAAGTTCTTTCAAATTTTGCATCTCCAATAATTTTGATATTGGATTTGTGTCATTCTGTGTCAAATGAAAAAAAGAATGGATTTCAATGAAATTTGGTATGATTATTAGCTCAATGACAAAACCCCAGGAAGTAGCCCACAAGAAAATTAAATTTCATTTTGCATAATGAACTATCCAATATATGGCTTTCCAATGGTTTGAAAAGCTGATGTCAAGACAAAATTATCTTCCGTAGTATTGGACATGAGGCTATGGAAAAAAATAACCATGTCATTCTCAAAATGATCAAAATAGTTTGTTAACTAGACATTAATTAATTTGGGAATTTTGAATATTATTCAAGATGTCTTGATGTCTGATTGGGCATATTCCTGGTCGGACAATTTAGAACATTTGGAAAATAGCGTCGGACATGTCCAGAATATACAGGCGAAATCCCATCACTGCATTAAACTTATTTATATCCTTATTTAAACGCTGTTTAAAGAAGGGTCTAATCTTGATTTGACACAGAATGATCCATGTATGTGGTGAGAAGTATTGGTAGGTATTTACTATATGTATAAACACTATATTGAGCTCTCATTATGGTGGTACCCTATACTCATAATCATAAACTCCATAATTATAACTCTGTTGATATCATCATCTTATAATAAAACCTGTCTTATTACAAACTGAACAAAGGGGACATCCCACTATACAGTCAACTGATGACAAATTTGAGCCCAAGAATCAAAGAAAGTAAAAGGGAAATCCCACTATTTTCCTGCATTTAAGTCATAAACTTCAACATACATTAAAGATACGTTCCCGTGTACAAACTGGGTGATTTGATGATGTATTTGGACTAAAAACATTTCAGTTTAATTAATGTATCAAAATTTTGCATCAAATCCTTCTCAAAACACTCTATTAAAAGAAGTCATGTTTGTGTCACATGACTTAGCTGACGCACTACCTAGCAACAGGTGCGAAGCCAGAGGAGAATCCACTGCATACACAAGACGATGTTGGTTTAATCGCTATCCATAAATCATAAACATTGAAGCCTAATTAAATTCTCGGATTATCCACTACCCACATCTTTTTCCATGGTTTTTATCTCTGAAAGTGTTGTATGTTTAACACTTTATCAAGTTTATCAACATATACATCAAGCGCTCAAGCTTCGCATGCTAGCTTTGACGGAACGCGAGCAGACATTCCTAATCATCGGGCTGCCGATTAGGGAAACCCTTACATTTTTGTTCTGTATGCGTTCCATGGGTGTTTTTAAAGGGAATCCAGTATTTTTCTAGTAAGATTGGATATTTCTACTTTCCATGTATACCAAAATTGCTATACGTTTATTGGAAAT
This sequence comes from Patella vulgata, assembly GCF_932274485.2. Lineage (NCBI taxonomy): Eukaryota > Metazoa > Mollusca > Gastropoda > Patellidae > Patella > Patella vulgata. The sequence continues at coordinate 70,673,461 of NC_065879.2, read as the reverse complement.
AACCACCCGATAAATACTGTTCTGGGAAAGTATCTTTAATCAATTTGGATTTCTTAAGGTTGACTGATAATAATTATTCACAAATAGGAATCTTCAATTTTTGACTTTCCTAGTAGATCATACAGCCAGTTATCTATGCAAGGTATGGGTTTGACCCATGCTTGTATGTAACAAAGAGTAGGGTCGCCCACCTTACCTCTTTGTTTTCTTTTTCTGAATACTCTGACTTTTTCCCCCTGCACACTGTACATTACTAAAAGAAAATCTACTAGGTATTGTTAAACTTTTCATCTCTCTTCACTACCTTTATTTGATTTTTTAAAAAAAAAGCATAATAAAAACCTTTATTTGATTTTTGAATAAGAGGGCCATAATAAAAACGCTAACAACTTTGCCATCTTGACCGTAAACGCTACTATATATTACATATCATATAAATAAATGTACTTAAAACTTTTTTTTATTGTTTCGTTAATAATGCATGTATAGACATTGTGAAAAACTTTTGGTCAGTGTGCCAGGAAATGTTACAAAAATCAGAAAAACTTAAATTGTGTATTGAAATCCACTTTCACCACTTCACTCTCATGGATTGGGATCCACAGAATAGCGATGAGGGACCCATAGTTATAAGAGGGGTTGGGAAAACTTCCCAATGTTCGAATAAAAAGCTTAACTCCATATATTTTCTTTCACCACCTTATACATACTGTGATAGATTTTGTGTTTGTTTGCATACATCCATTTGCTATACATTCAAATCACGAGCATTGCTATTTGACAAATGGTTATTTTGTTGTAATTTCTATATGTACCTTTATACCTTAATAGTTTTACACAAATTCAGAAAATTTTGATGAATAGACTGAAACAAAATGAAAATGCATCATTGATTGTGGACTGATTGTCAATCTTGTATGAGAGATACACTTTAATCTTGCAATTCTGAATGTAACAACATCAGATTACAACGATAACATGTGAGAATCATGTTTTTACCATTGCATAAATGCTTCACAAATAAATTCTCTCAAACACAAATAAATTGATTTCAATCAAACTGGATTGATGAACATCATGATTTTATTGTGCTTGCGTGTGTGTTAAGGTACTTATTGTCGATCAATGCCCCACTTGTATTAATGTCTGGATGAGAAATCTACCTATTGGATGAAGGTTATCCATACTCAAGAGTTAAACTTGCTATGCATAATTTGTGTTGCTGTATAATATTTCTCATAATTTTTTATTTATGCCACAGTTAGACTCATTCCAATGGAGTGCATTTTTATATTTATTGCAAGTGTAATTAGTCCATATTTTTCATTTTTTTGTTGTTGTTTATATTAACACTACAGTAAGATCTAATAACATCTTTAAAAAGTTTGCGTTCAACAAGCCTGACTAGATCTTTCATTTAGCCTATGAAAAGATGCTTTTCCTTTGGTAATGAATAGTTGGAGCCAATCACTGTGCCCCAAATCAGATTTTCACACTTTAGCGCATATAAATACTAACTATCGAACTACCCCAGTTTCTTGAAGAAAATTAGAGAAAAGTGATATGTTAGTACTAGTACTACCCTGGACAGACTGAAACTGTTGTTATTTGCATCAAATTGCCTGAGATATATGAATAGCTTTCCCTATTATATGACCATTTATTAGTTTGTACAGATACCACAGCTATGTGTGTGATGGGGAGGGCCTTGAGGCAGTCTAAGTTATAAAGGGTTAAAGAGAACAGATAATCGTTAAGTTGTTAGATCTTATGTAGAAAAGACTAACAACATATCCAAGTCAGAATAAATATAGATTGACTTTTCTGCATTCCATTTGTGTCACAACATAAGGTGTAATTTATCTTTAATAGTGAAAGAATTGTTGAGCCTTCAAACTATGTTCAGCTATAATTTTATTAATGCATATTCTGCTCATTCTTTTCACTATTAATTAAAGTGTTATGTTCCACATTTAGAGATTTTTGTTATTATTAATGTTTTATACAGCGAATATTTGTTGTCCTGCTTTGATGAACTGTCAAAGCTTTTTGTTATGATATATGCAAATATTGTACAGCCGAGAATAATAATAATATTGGTTTGTTCCTTGCAAACAATTTGAGTGTCTTGCTATGTACATGTGATATCTTGACTGGGTTAGCTAGCCAAATGGTGAAGTTGTGAATATGTCTTCGTAAAAGAGCAGTCTTGGATATATTTTAGTGAATAAAAAAATATGTAATTCTGGTTTATCCTAGTCCTGTGCAACTACATGAAGCACTGTGATACTATTTCGAAGAGTTACAAACGTTATATATAAGTGCCTGGATAATCATGTCTATATGAGTTACGTAACCCTGTTAAGCTAGTTAACTTTCAAACATGGTAATTGAAATCTGGGACTGCCCTGTTAATTAAAACAGGCATTATGCAAGAGCTAAATCTGCCTATTGTAGATATTTCTTTAACTTTTAAACCTTAAATGTTATATAAATTATTAATTAGGCATTAATTAAATTACCAAGACTATAATCATCTCTCGATGCCATTGGATGGCTCAGATATTAAGTAGATTTAAATATATTTTGCAGTTGATGCGGTTACCATAAAAATGGATAATCGAGACTTTGTTTATTATCGTAACAACGGCAGCAATGACAATCGAGGCTAGACTATAATTGTGTCGCCGATAGCTAGACTCAGAGTGAAGTAATTTGACTGAAATTTTGAACATATTTCCTTTTCATTATCTATTTTTAACTATTATAGCGAGAACTGTCTGCTCTTTATCTAATGCCATTTTTACTACATTTGCCACAATGAATGTGTCGTGGCAACTATCAATTCTAATGTATGCTAATTGATCAAATTACCATCTTGTACCCAGTTAAATTGGCTAATGCAGTCATGGTATCAGACATACATGACAAAACCTTGACATTGTGAAGATTTGAGCATTCTGGTCTACACGTATGTATACTGTTATTAGTCCAAATAACACAAAGTTCTTTTGATTAAAAACTCCACTGTCTCTAAATTCCAAGGATTACAAATCACAAACAAAAGACAATCTTTATTTATGAAAATATCTGTATTTATATCGCATCCAACATAGATAATTTCTTGCTAATTGTGTATCCATAGACAAAGTCATACTTGAGACTTTTACGTCAGACTAGATTTCTATTATTATGTGACTCATTTTTCTAAGAAGTAACATTTATATAGGTATAGTAATGTGACAAATTTTATTAGTTGATGTGAAATACATTTAACAGTATTTTTTAATCGAATAAAATTGTTTGATATGTATTTTTCAAGAATTTATTAAATTGTGATTTGTAATCCGAGAAACAAACACCGTAATTTTTTGCTTCTAGAGATAATTTGTGACAAAACTTTAGTGCAATAGATATACTCTAGATTATGTGTATATATATAGATAATTTGTATATTTATGTTGGAGTATTATAGGTTGTTGTCAGAACTGAAAATATATCATCCATCTTTTTGTCATACTAGCTATAGGTCATTATAGCTCTTTGAATAAAAAATACACGTATTACACTCTGGCCTTTTAAAGACTAATTTGGGGGACTATTTTACATAATTTCAATAGCTACTGTACTTGCACACAATAATTTGATAACCGTTATGGGACTTTTGTCAGCTAACCATTGACAGCAGCCGTTGTCATACGACTGTGACTAATATTTTCAGTTCTGTTCGTTGTTATTGTTAGCTATTACTATTTTTTTGTATATTAGATATATCATGTATAAATAAATATTATTGACAATTCTTAGGAACTGTTTTTATTCTTGAATGCAGTATATCCTGTCCTATAAATGAAATGAAATGGGGGTTTAAAGTCTTGTCCTATAATATTAATAATCTCAAACTTTCTCTCCTTGTCACATAGGTGTCACTAGTGAGTTTGAGGAAAATTTGCCTCTGACAGCTGTGTTTCCATCTAATCGTTAAGAAATTTGAACTGTCAAGTGTTCTGTTATGTACACAGGACCTTGTTTTTGTTGATTCTTGCCAGGCTTCAATCTTGCATTTGTGGAAGTGCGAGTGTGTGCATGTAAACGAACATTTGGCAGTCGGAGTTCGACAAAAGTTGGTAGAAATGTTGCTGTCCAGGAAAAATATCACCCATAGCACTATACATAGCATATGGTCATCTTCATCAACCGAAAGTTCAAATCGTCTGTATGAACCTCTGGGGAGTTGGGTGGTCCAATGGCTAGATCATTGAGTTACATGGTGTGATTTTGATTACCTGCTTGTATGTGACAAGGAATAGGGCTGTCTGTCCAACGTTGTGGGTTTTTCTGGGGCCTATGGTTTCCTCAAACTGCTACAGATAGGTTGCCAGGCAACGAAACATACACCCACAGAAGCTAAATTGTCCGGGCAGTCAGCAACAGTTGTCGTATATTTTTACTTTTGTCGGTAATACACTAAAATCTAATTAAGTAATTATCAGAAAATCATTAGAATTTGTTTGGCTTCTAGTTCTGCCCCATGTTAACATTTACATGTAGTATAATACAAAACATTAAATAGCATGGATTGAGCTGTTCAAGTTATCAAAAATCATTGGAAATCAATATACTTGTTCGTCTCAATACCTTAAACTCTGTGTATCAATCTATAGTCAATCAAATGATTACTTTGGCCTGTACAGCATGCGCAAGATTCTTCAAAGTAATCAAGGGCCATAACTCTGGCAGTAATTATCGGATATCCATGAAAATATATCAGATTCTTCGTCTCATGATCTTAAACACTTTGTATAAATTTAAAGTCAATCTAAAAGGTATTTCAAAGTGATCAATGGCCATAACTCTGGCAATAATTATCGGAAATCTTTGAAAATCAATAGGCTTCTTCGTCTCATGACCTTAAACACTGAATAAATTTAAAGTCAATCGGCTATTAACTTTAGTCTCTAGAGCATCCACAAGATATTTCAAAGTGATCAAGGGTCATAACTCTGGCAATAATTTTTTAAAAAACGTTGAAAATCAACAAATTTCTTAAGAGCTTCCACAAAATATTGTGGACGCCAGATGGACGGACGGGGGCAACGAAAATATACAACCACATTTCAATGTGGGCATATAAAAACTCCTGAAATAAAATTGAACCATATGTTAGTCCCAAAACGCCTGGGTTTGTGTCAAATGGACGTTAAGCCATATCTCTCTTCCTCTCTGATCCTCTGAAAAAAGCCCTAATTTCAAATCCTATGTATGACACTCTCAATATAAAAGTAGCTAACGTGAATAACAATTATCAACAAAATTTTATTTCATGATAATAGTAAAACATTTATTTTAATTCATGATAATAGTATAACATTCATTTTAATTCATGATAATAGTAGAACATTTATTTTAATAATAGCTTAAAGTTTGTTTTCTGTTCATTGTAAGAAACACACAATATATTTTAGACCTTTCATAAATAAATATCTTGTCAAGTTTTTTCATTTAATACCAATCTCCACACTGAATTACTATTAATAATGCTAGGTATTGCCACAGCAGTCATGATACGATATGTATTGTCATTCAGGTGTTACGATTCGTATCTCGATTCATAACCAGGTCAATATTTATCAAGATAAATGAATAATTGATATATTTAGTCCTACCAAAAATATTTGTGAAATTTGTTTTGAAAAAGTATGATTTCATTTTACATTTTATATATATTCAGATCTCTTGTATTTTAAACAGACATACTTTTATATAGCATTGTTTATACATCTATATAGTATTGTTAATGATTACATGTTCAGTACCAATCCGTCAGGCCTGGCAGTGGCAAGATTGGTAGGAATAACAGCCTTCAGTTTGAATCTGAATTGAATTCACCATAGAATTCACTACAGAATTCCTTTAAAAAAGCTAAAATAACAAATTTGGGGATTCCATTTTTAAGCCCAATTGGGCTAATGAAAACAGGCATACTGGTTGTTTTATGTGCACGCCAATATATGTATGTACATGGGATCTTGGTACTCCAGTATTTCAGTGACAGGGGCAGTAACTTTACTGTGCAAAAAATTGTTTTTGCACAACCCTGAAATGTAATAGAATTCCTCCTAAGGACTAGGCGACCAATCAAAGCATGCTTGTATAAAGGAAAAATCTAACTTTACAGTATTCATAATTGGAGACATACGGGAAGGAAAGTCATGATGACATTATATTCCAGAAGGAATATGGTTGTATTTAAATAGCTGTGTCAAGCCCAAGAAAGTAATGACACGTTATCCTTTGATGTTGGCATATAATTATTTCGAATAATAGTATGGGCAATGTGCCAAGCGTACATTATTTATACAAGTTAAAATTTTGGACCGTGTGACGTATTTCATTGCAAAGCATGTGTGCAAGTGTCTGTATTTTAAGTTGTTTAATCGTCTCGAGCTTAAGACATTGCATAATATATTGAACCAACAACTTGTGACTACGTCACTAATGTTATTTCAATATATCACTTAATGTTTCGCTCTCGACCATTAAACCACATATAAAGGCCTATTACTAAAATAGGAGACTCACCATGGTTTATACAAACTAAGACCCTGGGTAGATATAAATCTTGGTCATAACGATAACCTTATGTAAATTAACAAATTAAAACAATTTTAATGCATAATTATGATCAGGTGTATTGCCTTAAAGACAATACATGAATTTTGTACAAATTTTTAGCTTCTTTGTTTCAATACATTTATAATATCAGTACAATGTTCCAAAATACTGATACAGGTTTTGAATAGCAAAATAAAGTTTTATTAGAGGTGTACATGTAACCCCTTATTCATTTGTGCTAAAAGAGATAAGGAAAGATTCAGATACTAAACTATATTTGAAATTAAGAACTTTGAGACACCTGAAAATAACTGAATATGAAATATAATGAGTTGTTCCCCTTTCAAATGGGATCAGACTCCTAGGAGGTGCTTGATTGAGAGTCAAGAATGTTCAGAATTCACAGAATTGCAATAGTGCAATGCAGAATTCAGTCCTGTCACAGTTTTGTCAGGCACAAACGGGGGTGGTGTGAGTAGAATCATAAAATGCACGGTATTTGTGTCATGACATGTGTGAAGAAATGTAAGGTATATTTAATGTACCAAATGATGTTTTATTTGCACAAATGTGTTGACAAATCTGAAGGACAATATACATGTACCTTGAAATAAATAATAAGGCATTAATAATTACAAATTATTATGATCGTAATTAATGTATTTGATCTTCATATAATATTATACCTTGAAATAAATAATATGGCATTAATTATTATGATCATAATTAATTTATTTGATCTTTATATAATATTAACCGGGATATTCAGAGATCTTTATGCAGAGATTTTTGTTATTATCCTTAAGTAAAATATCTGTCAAGACCAGTTAAAAAGGCATTAGGTAAGATTAGATAAAGAACTGAGAGTACTCGATATAATAGTTAAACCAGCGGCTTCCAGGCAAGATACGCCCACATTTTACAAGAGATGGATAGAGAGCAAGCTAAACAAAAAGCAATTTTTCGTACAATCAAGGGTCATAATTCAGGAAGTCACAATCCGATATGCAGCAATATTGACAGGAACCAAGATCTTTGGGTTATAAAGATATATTTTAAGTTTCATCAAAACTGCATCAAAATTGTGACTTCTAGAGGGTCCACAACCTTGATATACCATATATTTACACTATTTGTGTACGAGGGGCGGCCATTTTGCCAGGTGTGGTCCGATTTTCACAAAATTCGAACTCAATCATCATTAGGGTGTAATGGTGATATATTCAACCGTTTTTTGGGTTTTTTTAAATTGGATAAAAAAATTGTGACCATTAGAGGGACCACAAGCTAAAAACGTGATTTTTCGTACGATCAGGGGCCATAATTCAGGAAGTTACGATCCAATATGCGCAAATATCCAAAGAAACCAAGATCTTTGGGTTATAAACATGCACTTCAAGTTTCATCAAAATAAGATGAAAATTGTGACCTCTAGAGTGTCCACAAGCTAATAACGTGATTTTTCAAACAATCAGGGGCTATAATCCATGAAGTTATGGTCGGATATATGCCAATATCGAAAGGAACCGAGATCTTTGCTAGATAGACCAATATTTTAAGTTTCGTCAAAATCGAATAAAAATTGTGACCTGTAGGGTGTCCACAAACAAATTGTGGACGGACGGTCAGGGGCGATGACATTATACGTCCACATGAAAATGACGGCGTATAAAAATAGATAATGAAAAGAGAATATGCAGAAAATTTCAGTCAAATTACTCCACTCTCAGCCTCGATTGTCATTACTACTAATCCGTTTTTTTTGTTATTTCATCAAATCTACTAAATATCACAGCCATTCGATGGCATCGAGAGTTCATTATGGTCTTTTCATGTTAATAAATGTCTTATTAATAATTTATATAACATTTCAGGCCGAAAGAAAGACTTGCCATAGGCAGATTTTTCTCTTGTATAATCCATGTTTAATTATTCATTTCAAAATTTTGAACCTCAATTTTTCTAAAATAATATGGCCCTGAGTGATGGGTAGGCCTATAGTCTGTTTTAATCAATCTTTCTTAAAAATAAAAGTATCTAATATTTGATCAAAAAATAACATTTTTTATTAAAAATGGCCTTTTAATATTCTAAGTCTAGAGCTACTGTAAGCAATTCAATTCTACTGATTCAGATAAAAAATGTTGTATTTTAAGCCCAAACCAAATCATAAATTGCTCAAAAATCAAATCTAACTGATATCTAGTTCAAGACTAGGTTTATCAATTTTCTATCAATTCAAGTCAATCTTTATTAATCTATCATCTCCTTAGTTAAATTTTTAATTGCTTTGAGTTCTTGTTCTTCTATTGATTTTGAAGCATTGGATAAACTGGGCTTCAATGGAGAACATTTTCCAGTCTCATTCGCACGAGCTGACCTTCGCGTGACTAGAAGATCCCGGGAACTGAACATCTTAGGATTTTTTTGTTTATTGGCTTTGGTTGCCTCAGAGTCAGTGTCACTAACTTCCATTTTATTGTCGTCAAAATTTGATTTAGCACTTTGTTCACTCACATCTGATATAACAGACGCAGAGTCAAGTTTACTTGATTTAGAATTAGCACTTGTGTGTGATAAATTCGACCGTGTGTCATCTTCGTCACTGTCATCAGTTTGTGTGTTTAGAGTTATCTTTTTCGGATAAGAACTTTTTCTTGTACACAATGTTGTCGCACGATCCAATTTCTGATAAGGACGAGTGTCAAATTCTCGCGGAGAATTGCGCGTTGAAATGTTAAACCGACGTTCTTGATTTTTCTCATCCTTTACTTCAGCACTACTTTTTCTCGGGGAAGGATCTTCATTCTTCTGAATTTTTTTTCTATTTTGTTTACGAATGTGTTGAGTAGGCGATAATCTGAATTCAATCGCCTGTTTTTCTATCAAGGTTTGTTGCTTTTTGCGCAGACGGACCCTCGACCCTTCTTTTCCCAGATCAACAATTAGGCTGTTTACCGAAGAAACATTGCGGAAACGATCAGAATGAGTACGATAAAGGTGGGTATTACATTCAGATTTGTTATAACTACTAAATTTACACATTTTACATTTATAGCGCTTCCATCCTAAATGTCTAATAGCATGACGCCGTAAATTTGACACGTTGCTAAATTCTTGATCGCAATGCATACAATGTAATTCAGTCTCATTCACGATGGCAGTAACCTTTTTCGTGTCCTGACATTCTAATTTCTGGCTTGCTGAGGCCTTCATGACATAGGTTCGGTTCGATTTGATCTTTTCTGTCGGTCGTCCAGGCTGTTTGTCAACCCAAATTTCTTCGACAACGCGAACCTTCTTCATTACATCCTGACCCGTGTCCTCAACCTCTATTTTTGTTCCCTCCATTTTTGTTCCAGTATCTTTTTCTTCTTGCATATTTTCCATCTGATCTTTATTTTTGTTATTCTCTTGTTTGTCGGATGCTGGTACAAATTGACCACGAAGGTTTCTGTATCGTTGAATGAAGCTCTTACCATCTTCGGTTTTCTCTTTTTCCGGTGAACTTTTCTCTTTGCTTTCCGGTGACGTCTTTGTTGTACTAGTATCCTCTTCCTCACTGTTTGATGAAATCCCAGAGCTTATCATCTTGGCATAATCTAATCTCTGACTGGTTGATCTAGAACTGAACCGCTTACCTAGAGCAGAAGACTTGATCTTTTTGTATGATGTCACTGATTGTCCAGTGTTCTTGATAATAGGTTTCTTAGCCTCCGTTGTCGAGTCTGATTTTGCTTTGTTATTGGCATCACATGCCATACCGGTAGTTAGACATATTTTTCGATGATTTAGAAGACTGATTTTTTTGCCAAAGGACCGACCACAATTTGAGCAGACATGTTCGCCATCTTTTGTAGGGGACGAGTAGCTTTCACATTGAATTATATCCGCAGCTTCTCTTTTTATATTCAGTTTCGATGTTAAGCGATCTGGCTGCTTATCCAAAGCACTTTCTAATTTTTTAGCTGCTTCCGCATCTAGTTCCTTAACATGGTGGATCTGTTGCCGTGCCGATTGACACTGCTCGGTTACTTGTTTTACAAAGGCACTCTTTTTCAATTTGGAGCGCATTTTGTCAACCTGAGCTTTCGATTTGTTATGATTGCGCATCAAATGACGGGTGAGGCCAAAAATATAGAAAAAGACACTCTTACAACATGGACAGGGGAAAAATGTCCGCTGTCCACAATGGGCATTTTGATAATGAAAAATAAGTGTTTTCCGGGAACGAAAGGCAGTATTACAGTCCAAACATAACAGATTTTTGAAATCCATTCCCCGTTGAGGGCTGTCTGGCTCGTTATCTTCCTTCCGTGCTTTTTTCCATGGCATACTGTTTATTCCCTCTTTACATCGAAGAGTCATTTTTTTGGGCGGGGAGATTAGTGAAGTCATTTTGGTTGGCGATGGACAAGACTTGGTATTTGACTTGGACAGAGATGACGAATTTCCGCTCGACGCTGGATTGACAGCATGTGAATTACTCACAGCACCATCACCTTCGAGAGCTGATTTCAATAGCATCGATTTCAGTGTTGCTGTTGGTGAAGATTGGAGAGTTGTTGTTGGTGAAGATTGGAGAGTTGCTGTTGGTGTAGATTGGAGAGTTGACGTTTCTCTCACCTGGTCAGAATCAGAATTTTCAATCACTGACTCCACAGGTTCACCATTGCTTACTGTAACCTTCATAGCTTTTGTTGTATTTGGTATGGGTTCAAAGGTTAACGTCTGAGTTTTGCGGAATTCCTTCTGTCTTTCCATTTTATCTGCAGCTTTGGAATAAACTTTGTAAGCATCCGATTTACCCAAGATGCCATCTTTGAGCAATTTAATAGTGGATTCTAGTGTTCTAGGTTTGCAGCGCTTTTGACTACATGTACTTGAAGTTTCTGGGGCTTCGGGCTGGACAATGATTGTTTCTTCATCAGGTTTTAAATCATTAAAAAAGGTTTCTGACTCTTGATAAGCACTTTGACAATAGGCTCGTTTGTGGGCCACAAAATTTGGTAGAGAACGGAACAAATTCCTACAGACTTTGCATTCCAAGATATAGTCACATTCACTGTAGAGCAGACATCGTACCTCTGGTGAGCCGTAGTGGATGCCTTTTAAGATCTGTTCAATCATGTTACCCGAAATCTTAATGGCTTTTTTGATGACAGACAGATCAACATCTTCATCAATTTCTTCATCATCAGACATCTTGATCTATTTCCTAAAAGAAATGAAAGAAATTTACTAAAACAATATCATACAGCATCAAATGTCAGCCCTGATATATTTAAATGTAACAAAATGTGAAATTATAGCATATTGAGCTGGTCTGAAAATTCTGAAGACTTGGTTATCCAGTCACAAAAACACAACGTGGAATTTAGGGACTTAGATGAAACGAAATGGGGTTTAAAATTCTACTATTCTGCTCTGACTGGGCTAATGAAGACAGTCACCATACAGTGTGGTGTGACACTTTAAGAGAGAGAAATGGGATTTAACGTCCACTCAACACAAACTACATGTACGGTGTGATTTTATTTTTCAATAATTCACTTGCACGTATAGTGGTCTAATATAATAAGAATTTACCGAGAACTTAGACAAAGTCACATTGTATCTTGTGGCACTAATGTAAGTTATAACAACAGGTACACGTACATGTACATTACCATAAGTCACTGAAATTAACATTGATATATGTAACTGATGTAAGTAAATTCAGTGTCTTCAAGTAGAATATTGTCATAAATTAGATAACGGTGCAGAGCCAGAAATCTATTCATGAATTCACATAAAATTAGCACAATTCCTCAACAAATTTACTGTTAATTTCAAGGGATTACAGTAATTATTTGACCCCCTACATTTATAACGATTAAAGACTACATACATATAATCATTGTATGCTAGCCATTTGATGGATGGAGTTAGCTAGGACTAGGAGTTCCCATTTACATTCATTATCCTACTTGTACTTTTGGCTCCACATATTGACTTTGTTGTGCAGCACATAATTTATTATTGACCAAGACAGGAATCTCAGTAATAAAAGAACCATGTGTTTGAAAGATATTCTGCAGTTCCATATGTAGCCACAAAAGGCAATATAAGATATTACACGGAGACATTTCTACACATAAATCGCCCTCAAGCCTCGGCTCGGCGCATGATCCGCTGGCGATGTGCATTGACATAAGAAGCACAATTTCAGAGGCAGATCATTACATATTTTGAGAAAGATTATTGTATTTGGGTTCCTGAATTATCGCTGCCTCATTCAAAAATGTACAAGCAATTGAACTATTACCACCATTTCTTTATCATTACCTTTCAAATTAGTGAATTTGATAAAATTTCGACTTCTTGGTAAGGTGGAAAATTTTCTAGGGCGCCGATAATTCGCAATGAACTGTGGGACACTAGTCTCACATCCGGGCATTAAATATGGCGAATATTTAGGCGGATGAAAAACGAGTCGTTGGTTACCAGAGGTGGCAAGTGATCGAATGGTAAATACATTGACTTTAAGTTTGAATTTCAGTGCAGTAGTTTAAATTTTAACCAAACCAAAAACTGAATTTTGACCAACACAGATTTTATTGGCGTTATCAAGGATTTTGTACCATGGTTTAATTTGCAAATTTTACTTTCGTTTTAACTTTTCTTCTTCAGCTTGATCCTCCATAGTGCACCTGCTGTACAACTTTCCATTGTTATTTTATAAAGGAATTTTCTTGGTGTTTTCGCGGCTTTTTTTCTTTGTTGTCTACTGTATTATAAAATTAATAATTTTCAGGATCTCATCAATAGGTCAGCTGCCAAGGGAAAACTTGATTCTGATTACTCACTGATTGAAGTGATTGCACTGACCAAAGGGTGAGCTAAGGCAAAAGGGAATAATAATGTTCTTACTGGAGTGGGAAACATTTTTCACACTGACACAATATTTCCCGCAATATATGATATTGTGCTAGAATAAAGACAGATCAGTCCTGTGTTTGATTAATTTAAAGGAGCTAAGTCTCCAACTCCATATCATCCAAATTCCTGTCAAACGCCAGCGACGACATATTCTTATTTGGTGAGCATGCGCAATAAATACTATTTAAACTGGATCGATTAACCAGACGCTAGAGATTGTCATTCGATTGAGACTTCTGGCGTATTTCGTCGAACATATGTGATTTGATATTAAAGTGAAACCGGAAACGATTGAATGTAAATCAGTTTATATAAATTCATATTACATTATTATATGCGTTGTGACCCATTTGTGTCATTTTCTAGGTCCCAAATATTAGCTATTTAGCTCCTTTAATTCATGGTACCGGTACCAATTTAATTCATTGTACCATGTATAAAAGATCCTTTCCTACATGATGTGCGGTACCTCATTATAAAATTTGATTGAAGCTCAAAGTCAGAACTGGTATTGCATAAAACTCATTTTCAGGTTGGATGGCTGAATGGTTAGCGTGCACGCGCTGTATCATAAAGTCTGGTGTGGTTTTGATTCCCCGGTTGTACGTGACAAGGAGTAGGGTCGCCTGTCCAACCTTGTGGGTTTTCTCCAGGTCCTCCGGTTTCCTCCCACTGCTAAAGACCCATATGCACAAGCGAATTATTGAAACAAAATTAAACCATGTGTTAGTCCCGAAATGACCTAGTTTGTGTCGAGTGGACGTTAAACCCCATTTCTCTCTCTCTCTCATTTTCAGGCTTACGTACGGCAAACAAATAAAAAATATTTACCTCTTGTTTGTAACTATAACCGTCTTCATTAGCCCAGTCGGAGCAGAACAATAGGACATTAAACTCCCTTTCATTTCATGTCATTTGTAAGTTCTACACAGACTACTATAATATTGTCTTTAGAGTTTAGACTTAGGTTTAAATCTTTATTTCAGAATCTGCCCACAAAGTTTATTTAAAACAGTCCTTTAGTTGTGTATCATAATGTTTAATGCGAGAAACTGATGGACTAACATATGTCAAGTTCTTAAAAATTAACATAAATTTTTATTTACCGGTAAACGCATCCGACTTCTTTTATTTTTACAAAGATGCTGCACATGCATGCTAGGTATCTATTAAACATTCATTGCCTTTAATTTGGTACATGCAGTTGAGCGCCCAGGGCACAAGCAGTCATTTTTTATTGAGGGTTTTATCCCTCACCTTAAAACTGAAAATCGCTGTCCTTATTTGTAAAACATGGACATAGGCCTAAATATTTTTTTTTTTTTTAAAGAGTGTGAAAGACTCACATTCCGATCACCACCATGCTGTCATTGTAAACATTTATTTAGTGTATTCGATTAGTGTTGGTCTATAATGTGATCGCACATGGTAATAAAATTCTGATGAATATGTTGCTAAAAATAGATGGCGTCTATTCATCATTGGTTAAACATACATTATGCAAGAGCTAAATCTGCCTATTGAAGGTCTTTCTTTAGGCCTGAAATGTTATCTAAATTATTAATTAGATATTAATTAATTTATCCAGACCATAATCAACTCTCGATGTCATCCGTAGCCTGCGATATTTATTGGATTAGGATCCAATTTGCTGAAATTAAAGTAGAACTCTTGGAGCTGTGAGAAGTTAAGAGAGATGGCATATGATAATTTCCAATGAGAATAATTCCGGAAGAAATAGATTCTATTTTGATGGAATTTTTCGAGCGTTTATGATTATATTCTGAACACAATTTATACAAACAATATATATTTAGAAATATTGACAAGAATTTCTGTTGGAATACCGCAACAACTAATCACTCTCCTTAATATCCGATCTCTCTGCTTAATTTCTAAATCACTCTTCTTATCGAAACCGGGAGAAATTGTTTAGGGGAGCAATTTTTTCAATTTGTTCATTAAGGTGAGCTTTTTTCGGCTCTCCTCTAAAATACAAACAACAACGACTGCACTACCTGAACTCTTGGTGATATGTCTCAGTTTATAACACAGTGCTGGCCTAGAAGAACCATCTTAATATGTTGTGCAGTCATTTGGAAGCTGGAGCCACGGTGGTTAAGTGAGCAAGACGCTGGCTCACTAGCTTGGAGGTCGCTTGTTCGATTCCCCCCTACATAGCAAGAATGGCTAGTTCTTTATCTAAATCTTACATAGACAGAAAGAATTACACAGATGACTGAAGTCAATACAATTAACCATGTTAGTTAGTCTCATAGTGACTAAAGAATTATATTATTTACCTGTAATTTTTGCAGATACATGGACAACAAAAAATGATCAACTATAGAATCTAATTAAGAGATGAAGAAGTTAAAGTCCTTCTCCACATAATGGCGACCAAATTAAGTTCACAATGTCTAGTAGATTGGCAGGTTCTAATACCTACTGGGCCAACACTAGCATTCCATGCTGGTAAGATTATCAAGTCTATGAAACTGAATTAAATTCAATTCTTTATTGTAATTGCTAATCAGTTATGTTTGGTGCAATATGTGTGCAGTCCAAATTGAATGGCTGTCTTTAATTGCAAATGAAGCTCAACAGCATAGAGAAAACAATGTTACTATTTTATTGGATATCAGGATCCCATATTTTCATGGAAAAATGCAACTTCAATTTTGAATGAAATGGACCAATAGCAATATTGAATTCTAATTCTAGTTTTTAATTTTGAATATTATGGATAATATTAGTTTACAGATTTAGCTACTTTAAAGCAGAAATTGCAAATTTTTAAGTTATATTTTTAAAATTTATTAAAATAAAGCCTGAAAATAGATGGTATCCATAAACAGTCCTACCTTGTTAAAGAATAATCCTATTAATCCTATAATTCACTATTGCCAGCTGAGAAATTGGCAAAAATATCATTTTCCTCTTCATTTTCAAACATTTGAAAAAGCTACTCCATGGTGGAGAATAGAAAACAAGGGAGGTAATTGTGTTATTATTTCCTGTGTAAATGAGTTTTAAGTGTAAGAATGACACCTATGATCGTATAATTGTGAGTTGACAACCTATTGAGCAAAAGACATAGAAATAATTACGTTTTGACTTTCTTAGAAAATTTGCAATTTCCGCTTTAACTGACACAGAAAACAACGTTTATTGAAGGGAAATTGATTATATTGACTAGTTTGCATAAAGTAAATAGGCTACTGTTTATTGGAAACAGTTTTGCTCAATTTAATTTTAAAATTCATTAGAAATCGAGTACAACCTGGTTAAATTCAAATCAGTGAGGAAATCAAAAGGATTTGTGCCATTAAAATGATTCTGGTACTTTCAGGTTGTATTATCGGTAAAACCATAATAGTCCATGGTGGAATCTCACAAAGGGGAAGTAACTCTCCATGCAATAAACTCTTTAAACTGGATCTGGATTCGTCAATATGGAGTCCAATTGAGAGTCCCGAAAGTCCTGCATTAAGCCACCATGCCTGTTTAGTACTTCAAGATCGTTACATCATATACGTGGGTGGCTGGAATGGAAAAGCGCGGACATCAAAAGTCTGTGTTTATGATACTGTTAATAATTCATGGAAATTCCCCAAATCTACTGGATTTCCAGAAGATGGAGGACTGAGCTCTCACACAGTAACTGAATTGTCAGATGGAAAGATTTTAGTTATTGGAAGAGATGGGAGTTTACGCATGCAAAGAAGATATGGAAATGCATATTTATTATCTGGTATTTGTTGTTTTCTTTTTAAACAATATTTGCAGGTGTATGCCCCCATTTACTTTACGGGGAATATATTGTCTTCAAGTTCCTCCCGCTTGTCACCTATTCATGATTTCTTGTGAAAACTCACCATGTTGGCAGCCTTTTTTGATTTTTTTTAAAATTTGCAATGTTTACTGGGTAAAGAAAGAATACTGATTTTCAGGATTTTTTGGAATGTAAATCACAGAGTTACGACTTTTGAAGTTGGGTCGCTTGTCCAACCACATGGGTTTTCTCCGGGTTCTCCAGTTTTCTCCCACTGCTAAAGACCCCTACGCGCAATTAAATTACTGAAATAAAACTGAACCATGTGTTAGTCCCGAAATGACTTAGTTTGTGTTGAGTGGACAGTGGACGTTAATCTCCATTTCTCTCTCTCTCTCTCACACAACTTTTGAATCTTGTGAATGTGATACAGGACTTCATGACTCAGTGATTAAGGCGCTCGCTTGACAGTGGACGTTAATCTCCATTTGTCTCTCTCTCTCTCACACAACTTTTGAATCTTGTGAATGTGATACAGGACTTCGTGACTCAGTGGTTAAGGCACTCGCTTGTTATCCTCACAGTCCCAGGTACTATCTGGTGTTGGCAGAGAAACTTCCTCCAGGTTTTCCGGCAAGTTTTACCCTTGTCATTTGTGCAGGATGAATATTCTGGCAAGGAACAGCACCTTCATTGTAGTCATTCGGATAAGACTAAAAACCAAGGTATTATGTACACATTGGCGTACAAGCAAAGCAACCCTTGATAGTAGTAATTCGAAATAAGAGTAGGCCATAGCGCCCTAATAGCGTCTTTATTAGACTGGATGAAGCAGAAAGGTAGGATGTTAAATTTCATTTCATTTATTAGGTGGGAGCAGTAGATTAAGACTAGAATGTTCCCAATTGAGTTTTAACTTTCAGAATGTTGTAAGGTCAAGCAGTTTGTGAATGGTGATTGAATAGAGTATAATATGTTTTGTCTTTTCAGGAAATCCAGACACCGATTTCAAATATTCAGAATTCAGCAACTCTGTTACCTCAAGATCTGGTCATTCTACTTCAATCATTGGTCATAAAGTCTTTGTTATTGGAGGGCGGAGTGATAAACTCGTAGAGGTGTACTCAGGCTATGCGAATAAAATTACGCACGATATCCCATTGTTAACAAAACTTATTTCCATCTCAGATAAACTCAAAGCATTGCCAAAATTCCCAGGAGGTCGGCGACATCATATCTCATTAGCAGTTCCCGGGGGGCTATTTCTTCATGGAGGAGAGACATTTGATGGCAAGTGTCGTGAACCGGTTGGTGATATGTATCTAATGACAACAAAACCAGTGGGTAATTTTTACAAACTAGGAACAAGTAGTGTAGGTCGGTCTGGCCATATTTGTTTGTGTTATGAAAATCGTGTGATCCTTCATGGAGGAATAGCGGGGAAGAATTTTGATGTCCGAGGAGAAACTTTTGAACTTAATTTAAATTTTTGAAGAGTAATTCTGTGATATTTTTCTTATCTTTTATTTATTTGTTTTTGTTTTTGTTGAAATCATGTAGGCCTACATGGAAATAATTATGAATTTTGTGGTGGTCAAGAAATTAATAAATCTTAAAAACAAATTTCTTATAGTAATTAAATTAAATGTTAGCTTTGTTTTATTTTGTAAGTGGAATTATTTTTTTTTTAAATTTAAAATCGTGCATTTTGCAGACAATAGCTCATTTTTTACAACTTAATCCTCACTATTATGGTCATTTAGCAAAAGACCTACAGAAATAGGCCCTTCAACAGATTTTACCCAACTCTTACTGGGCGTGCTGTGCTGACTTTTTTAAATACTAAAAAGAAATTTAACAATTTTTGGACTGATATGTTCCTTTTAGATACTTAACTTCCACAATATTGTAGTTTGCAAGGGATTCAAAGCGGATACATATAAGTATATTATATTATATAATGTCATGTACATGTTATGTTATTTTTATTGGATTTTTTTTATGAAATTATTTTTATCAATAACAATTTTAATTTCTGTTAATTTATGTGAATCGGTCATTGTTACAATCTGATTAAAACACAGAGCCTAGTTTGTTTCATTTTTTATAGTTCAAAATTTCGTTTTACTTGTCTTTACCATACTAGAATCTTAAAGAGTTGTTACATGTTTTGGTTGACTGTTTGACATGAGGGATTAGCCAATCAAACGGTCTGTTACAGCCAGTTCTTGGCGTGCGGTGCGCAGAACTGTAAGTATCCTACTAGAAACATCAATGCTGATTGATTAATCAAATGTCTAACGTCATAGGGTCAAAAAACGCTTGTGTGACCCCTGATGTGGTCTCCCACTACAACTGGTCAGATCTTCATGTAGTAGAGCCATCGAAAGTATAAAAAAATGAAACAAAATATAGATCTGTATTTTAATCAGATTGTCATTGTTAGTGTTAATTATGTTTTAATTCTTTTTTTTTTTTAAAGTATAGGTTTAGGCCAACCCAAATTAATTTTTGGTTCTTTAAACACACATTATGCAAAAGCTAAATCTGTCTATGCAAGAGCTAAATCTGTCTTTCTTTAGGCCTAAAATGTTACCTAACTTAGACATTAATTAACTGATCCAAGCCATAATCAACTCTTTGTTAGTCTCTGATATTTAGTGGATTTGAATACATTTTGTGATGAATGATTTAACGTAAAATGGTAATCTAGACTTTGTTAATTATAGAAGCAACATTAGTAATGATGATGGAGGCTAGCTTAAAATTTAATCGTTTATATCTTTGTTCATTCAGAATGAAGTAATTTGGCTGAAATTTTCAGCATTTTCTGTTCATTATCTATTTTTTTAACTAATATAGCGAGAACTGTGAGCTCTTTATATAATCTTATCTAATGCCCATTTAATAAATAGACTCTTGATTCATGTGAACAATTTCCAGACTTAAATTCGAGAAACTAAAACCCTTTGAGGTAAGCACACAAGAACTTTTTTAAAGCTAAATTGTAATGAAAAAATAAAGTTTAAATTGATATGACCTTAATGACTATATCATCTGAATGGCATATGTTGTAAGCAAAGCAGGTAACTCTCACTATGCACTTCCATATTTTTTTTTTCACTTCTTGCTGTTAATTTATTTTGTTGAATTTTGTAATTGTATTTGTCTATGTAATCTTGCTGCAGCCAATTCCTTTCAACACATAAACAACAATTATAGACCAATCTCCATTTTCATACCTTCACATTCTCTTTCATCTCTTTAAACCACACTTGCAATGTGAAAGTGTGACAATGGCTGAAAAATATGCAGACTTTCATATTGTCGCCCATTGTTTCTGTTGCCGTCATTTATAAAAATAACAATACAAAAACTGAATAGGAAGATGGAGAAAGTGAGAAACTGTTATATTTAATAGATTTGAACTTTTAATAGATAATGAGATGCCTCGGCAAGGTCGTACTTCATACACGGTCAACCTCTCATGGCTAAAGTACAAAGCAGTTTTTTATACATTGGAATCTGGTTGTATATTATCGTCGTCCCGTCCGTCCGTCCGTCTAGGGACTAAAATTAATATCGGATTGACTTTAAATTTATACACAGTGTTTAAGGTCATGAGACAAAGAAGCCTTTTGATTATCAACGATATTCGATAATTGCTGCCAGAGTAATGGCCCTTGATCACATTGAAATATCTTGTGGATGCCTAGATGCTAAAGTTAATATCCGATTGACTTCACATTTATACACAGTGTTTAAGGTCGTGAAACGAAGAAGCCCAGTGATTTTCAATAATTACTACCAGAGTTATGGCCTTTGAAAAATCTTGTGGACGCTCTAGAGACTAAAGTTAATATCCGATTGACTTGAAATTTATACTTTTGATTTTCAACGATTCCCAATAATTACTGCTAGAGTTATGGCCCTTGATCACTTTGAAATATCTTGTGGACGCTCTAGAGGCTAAAGTTAATTTCCGTTTGACTTTAAATTTATACACAGTATTTAAGGTCGGAAGACAAAGAAGCCTAGTGATTTTCAATGATTTCCGATAATTACTACCAGAGTTATGGGCCTTGATCATTTTGAAAAATCTTGTGGATGCTTTAGAGACCAAAGTTATCATTCGATTGACTTTAGATTGATGAACAGAGTTTAAGATCTTGAAACGAACAAGTATATTGAATTTCAATGAATTTTGGTAACTCGAACACCGAAATCCATGATATTAAATGTTTCGTATACTAAACGTTAGCATGGGGTAGAACTAAAAGCCAAACAATTTCTAATGATTTTCTGATAATTACTTCATGAGTTGTTACTCTTAATCAGATTTTAGTGTATTATAAATGTTTCATTACCGAAAAAAGCAAAAATATGCGTCAACACTTGTTGACTGCCCGGACGATTTAGCTGCTGTGGACGTATGTTTCGTTGCCTGACAACCTATCTTTCTAAACATAAAGTAAACTTTAGACAATTAAACAATTTCTGAATATGGTGTTTATTGTGCTTAGTACCGGTAACTTGCAGATTCAGACCACCAATTACTTCCTTCATCTCAGCATACCAATTTCAATTTTTTTTAATTTTTATACGCCCACATTTTCATGTGGACCTATTATGCTGTCGCCCCGGTCCATCTGGATGTCCGTCTCCCCACAATTTGATTGTGGACACGTGCAGGTCACAATTTTTATCCGATTTTGACGAATCTTGAAATATAGGTTTTATCGCCCAAAGATCTTGGTTCCTTTCGATATTGGTATGTATCGGATCATAACTTCATGGACAAAATGGTCGCCTCTTGTACGAAAAGAGTGTAAAGTATGGTATATCAAGGTTGTGGACCATATAGAGGCCACAATTTTGATCTGATTTTGAGGACACTTGAACTATATGTTTATAACCCAAAGATCTTGGTTCCTGTCGATATTCACGCATATCAGTCCATAACTTCCTGGATTATCGCCCCTGATGTTGTAAAAAATCGGGGTGGGGGGGGGGTAGCTTGTGGATTCTCTAGGGATCAGGATTTTTATCTGATTTTAAAAACCGTTTAAATATATCACCATTCCACCATAACGAAGGTTGAATTCGAATTGCTGAAATATAGAAACAAACAGCCTGACAAAATGGCCACTCTTTGTACGCAAAGTATGTAATATGAAGGTTGTGGGCCCTCTAGAAGTCACAATTTTTATCTGATTTTGATGAAACTTAAAAATATATCTTTATATCCCAAAGATGTCGGTCCCTTTCGATATTTGTGCATTTCAGACCATAGATTGCTGGATTATGACCGCTGATTGTATGAAAAAACGCTTTTGTTATTAGCTTTCTGTATCCATCTCTTGTAAATATGGACGTATCTTGCCTGACAACCGCTGGTTTGGTATGGATTCAAAGAAGAGGATTTGAATTGACATTTTCGGTCAGATGTTTAATATTTAGAGTAGAGGTGGGCGGATAACAGGTTAAATGTGTTTTGTTTTATTGGGGGAGGGGGGGTGCGCATGCGGTGATATCATTCAGGGAAGTTACATGCTACTTCCAATTTGTCCAGCTCAAAATTTACACAGTAAAAGGCATAGAAGCGTTGGGGTAATACTTAGTCAGGTGTAGTTCAGTCTGTGGTAGAGAGCATTCAGCCCAGCAGAATGTTGCAACTGGGCAAAGAGAAATGAATTAACATTATAGTCAGTGGAAAATATGGCTCCTGTCTAGAATAGCATAAATGTTTTTGAATTTGACTTTTCTGCTAGGTTTTGTTGAATATTCACTTTCTTTAGACGGAAAGGAAAAAGTAAACATACGTATTGAGGAAATCACCTTCGAAAAAGACGTAACAAACTTACAGAGACTAAGCAAAAAGTACTTCATGTGGTGGTCTGCATCCCTTGTTGCTTAACACTAGTTGTCTCTGTTCAGCTTTATGACGCTTAATGACGTTGAGGTTTACACAACACAAATAGTTTACAACGGTTATGGGCATCGAGGGCACCGTACGGATACAGTATACCCAAAATTCATATGGTGGTCCGCATCCCTTGTTGCTTAATAGAAGTTGTCTCCCTTTAGCTTTATGGCGTTTATTGCACTGATCTCTATAAATAGAGATCAGTGGTTTATTGTCGCTGAGATTTACACCACTCGGCAGATTCCGGAATCCTACATTAGATGTAGGGTACTGGAATCTGTTGAGGTTTGCCGAATGAGATTTACACAACACAAATAGTTTACAACAGTTATGAACATCGAGAGCACCGTACGGACACAGTACACCCAAAAATACAGACGAATGTATTGCCTTCTATTTATACCCCTTGTCTCCCATTTCTGTTTCATGGCGTTTTTTTGTTGACTTGCGGAACTATTGGGTTTTTTTTTCAGTATTTCTTAACTCGCCCTGTCGCCTAAACATTGCAAAATATTGAAAATGAAATGGGGTTTAACGTCCTACTGTTTTGCAAATGAAATGAAATGAAATGGGGTTTAACGTCCTACTGTTCTGCTCCTAACCTGGGAAAATGAAGACGGGGAAATTTTGCCCGGGCAGCGGCGCTACGGCCTACTCTTATATCGAATTCCAACTGCCAAGAGATCTTTTACGTGCCAATGCAGGGATCGAACACCCGACCTCCAGGCTAGCGAGCCAGCGTCTCACCCACTTAGCCACGTGATCCCCGAGCCTACTGTTTTGCTCCGACTGGGTTAATGAAATGAAATGGGGTTTAAAGCCCTACTGTTCTGCTCCGACTAGGCTAATGAAGTCGTACAGTGCTTGCTATAAAGGGTATTTTGTCCGGACAGCCGCGATACGGCCTACTCTTACATCGAATTCCAACTGACGAGGGATCTTTTACGTGCACACCAGTGTGTACACGAGACCTCGTTTTTTCGTACTATCCGAACGACTATACGTTGTCGCTGGAATGAAGATTTACAATGTGAATGGGTATCTGAAGCATATCCAAAGGATATATGCGAGCTGTTGATTAGCCATCAAGAAGATATCTATCCCTCTCATTTTTATTTATCAGATGACTGATATTATTTTAAAGATGCATTATGAGTGACTAGATAAAGAACTGGCAGTCTCGATCATCTATTTCATGATTAAATCATGAATGAAAGTTGAGCAGCAAATTGGATCGTAACCCCGTAAATATCGCAGGCTAGCGTTGACATCGGGAGTTGATTATAATTAATAATTTAGATAACATTTCAGGCCTAAAGAAAGACCTGCAATAGACATATTTAGCTCTTGCATAATGTATGTTTAAAGATAAAATAACGCCAGTTAAACCCAATATTCTATAATATATTATATTAACAATAAATCAATCAGGTCAGACAATTGTTTTGACCTAGTTACACATCCAAAGAATACAGTACACAGTAGTTAATAGTGACCAATTAATAAACATCAATGTATTATTGCAGGGATGGGCTGGGTCGGGCACAAGCGCCTATTATGTATTTATTGTTCACATGTATTTTAAAGGGGATATCGTAATACAGCAAAAAAAAAAAATTTCTTTTCATTCAATAAATTTTAACCCTGGAATTTCATTAGAGGGGGTAATGAACAAAACCCGATTCCCCTTAAATCCATACGTGTTTTTTCTTTTTTTTTAAAAATAATAATAGTAACTAGGAAGTATAATTACTTTTAACCTGATATGCTAATGTCCCTTTTTGGTGCTCAAACTCCTGAAATATTTGGCCCTCTCCGTGTTCGGTTTCCAAAAATTCTTGGGTAAATGTCGACATAAATGGTTTTAAAACAATACAACATTTCCTAACTTTATTATTCAGATAAAATATTGGCAGCAATGAACCAAATGCTCGTATGTTTCACGAACAGATCAATCTGAAGCAGCCGACACTTATTGGTGATAAACGAGATTTCCCGCGCAATTTATGATGAAATATCGCACTCTTTCATCTTAACGAGACTAAAACGAAATTGAAAATGAAGAAAAGTTTAGGTCTGATTATGAAATATTACGTTAAAGTGAGGGGGTGTGACGCATCGTTCATTTATAATGATTTTTCTTTTCGTTTTATAAACTTCACATACCGTTAATATTTTATATAAAGTCTGAACAACAGACTCATTCTCGAAACACCAGGACTTTTCAGTATGAGTAAGTACTGCATAGCCAAGGTTTTACGAGGATATTATAAACTCAAAATTGACATAATTCGAACTTTTTAAATTTCAATGACTCGGCTAGGCCATAGTCTTCTACCTTTTTTTTGAGAAAGAGAGAGACAGAGACACACAGACAGACAGAGCTTGGGTTTAACGTCTACGCGACTAGGTTATTTAGGCACTAACATGTGGTTAATAGTTTTAATTCAATAATTCGCTTGCGCGTAGAGATCTTTAGTAGTGGAGGGGACCCTACTCCTTGCCACGTGCAAATGGTGGATCGAAACCACACCATTTGACCTAATGACAGACCTTACGGTTTCATGCACGCGTGTTAAACCAATAGACACCCACTCCACCTTTTTATATGCCACTGTGCAAGCTAAATCACCACTACTGCTTGTTCGTTGTGACTATGATCTAAAATAACGACATGTTAGTCTCAAAATGAGCGAAGGTTGCCTTGGAAGATGTGAGTCCCACCCATTTATGAAGAAAACTGTTTCGTGACATGTTTCAGTTGAGTTATTTAAACCAAAACTTTACCAAGAAAATCTGTTTTAAATCATCTTCTTTACATGGGATAGGTCTGGCTCACTAAACAGGGTTCGATGCCAGTGTTGTTGTCCCACAAAGTTCCTCGGAATTTGGGGGGTGGGGCTGGAACAAAGCTGTCAAGGCAAAGTACAGAAAAGTAAGACATCAAGCCTTGTTTCATAAAATAAATGTGTAGAATGAGCTACCGGAAAGTCCGTATTACAGATCGAAAGCTTAAGCTTGGAGAGAGAAAGACGACTCGTTTTCTGAGAATGGATATTATACCCCCTTTAAGCTAAATGTATCAAAGTCGTACATTATTTTTGTCAATAACACCGATCAATAAAACTAATTTTATACTTATCTAATAGATCAGTATTTATATATAGGAATTTATAACACGATTACACACATTGCAAAATAAAGCCTATCTTGACTCTGATTTAAAGTGCCGGGATATTGATTTCTGAAATAATTATTATTGAGGATTATGAGTTCGTCAGATTTTTCTTAGATTTCTAAACAACTATTGAACGCAGTTTAAAGGAGGATTATACGGGGATGTTCGTCGGTATAGGTAAAAGAATAATGTGAATAAACATTAATAGCTATAAACCGTATTATTTTGTTTGGGGAATGCTCCATTTTCCGGTTGTTGTCTTTTTTTCGCCTATGGATTGTCTCCCTTGTCGTCAGCTTTGTGAATTGATAGGGTGACCCACCATAAATAAATATCTCCATATATCTCGACAATTTCGCCACAATATTTATATATATGCCAAGCCTCAAATCAGTTTCACACAATTATAGTCACTAAATAAACGATCATGTTGTACTTAATAAGCTATGGCCAATAATCATCTATAAATAATAGACTGAAAACTGGTTCCATGTGTCGTCCATAACATCCAGACACTTTTGAGTAAAAGATAGGTTACGTGCCCTTGTTTGGAAATTAGTCTCGCTTAACCAGTCTATCGACCATTCTAAGGCTGATTGACAGGTCGGGATAACCAAGACTACTTTTTTACGAAACATAACAGAAAGCTAGAACAAGAAATTGAATTTAGAAATGAGCACGTTAGCTAGCTCAACAATTGTTTTAAGAAGCTAGTAAAAGTAAAATGAAACTACTGCTAGTATCATGTTCCTGTCTAACCCGAGTGTTTCAGAGATAGTATTTGTACTAAACCAAAAGATGCCGCTCTTAACGGTACAGTTAATTATAAAGCGATTTAAAAAATGAAACGAACGTAATTTCTAAAGCTGCTGTAATAACCAAGAAGCTTAATTTTACTGCTATTCAAAATCGTCAACAATCATTTTTTTACGGCTGTAATAGTTGATAGATTTGTAGAGAATTGCACGTGCCATGGCTATTTATAGTATCATACTGTCAGAAAGTTGGCCTCGACACGGCGAATGTGCACGCTTCAGTGGTAGTCTCGAACTATCAGCGGTTGACTGTATTTCTGTAGCTGCATGGGTCACCCTACAATTGAATTGATAATGGTGAATTGATAGCACTATCATTTTGCAAATTATTTGCAATGTTGGTGTTGATTTGGCTGTTCTTAGTGGTCTCTGTTTGCTTTTGTGCGATTCTCCCGGACTTACTATTTAAATGCGGTTCGTACATGTAACCGCATTGGTGTGATTCAAGTAGCTGTCTTTGGTATCTGCGTGTAGCGGAACTAGCAGTAAAATATTCCTTAACAGGAAAATTTCGGATTCGTTACAATTAAACACGGTTGAAACCTCTAACTCAATATTTTCCATAAAATTCGAAATGTAAAAACACGAATTCGAATTCAATATTGGTCAATTTACATCAACATTGATGTTGTTATCTTACCGTGAAAAGATTGGCTTCTGGTATCCAACATTGAAGACACAATAAAAATTTTAAACTAGTCACACGAATCGCGTGCCAGAATGCTTTTGAGCACCATTTGTAAGGAAGCGACACGACGAACGAGGCTGAACATATCCCATAAGCGAAGACTACCGGAAAAAACTAGAATAACGTATTTCGCTGAATATAACTGATTAGAAAGTACAGTAAAAACAGAAACGATTGAATGTAAATCAGTTTATATACATTCATATTACATTATTATATTCGTTGCGACCCATTTGTGTCCATTTATAGGTGTCAAAGAATAGGTGTAGCTTCTTTGACCATTAAAGTTGCATTATGTAAGATTTAGATAAAGAACCGGCCGTTAATGCTATGATAGTTAAAAAATAGATAATGAAAAGGGAATATATATAAAATTTCAGTAAAATTACCGTAAGCCTTTCTTTGGGGAGCCACGGTGGCTAGGTGGTTAAGACGCTGGCTCGCTAGCCTGGAGGTCGGGTGTTCGATCCCTGCATTGGCCGAGAAAGTTCATCCCGATTTTCCGACGTGGTTTCCCCTTGTCAGTGGTGCAGAACGGAGGGTCTGACAAGGACAGCTGTCTAGTCCTTCGGATGATACGAAAAACCGAGGTCCCGTGTAAATAGTGGAATGCACGTAAAAGATCCCTTGGCAGTTGGAATTCGATATAAGAGTAGGCGATAGTGCACACTGTATGGCGTATGCACGTCTTCATTAGCCCAGTATAGGAGCAGAACAGTAGGACGTTAAACCCCATTTCATTTCATTTAAGCCCTTCTTTGATTAGCATTTAGTAATTGAACATATTAACGTATTACCGTAAGCCCGTTTTCCATGTGCGCGTTTTTGTGTCATTTTCGCCGGTGTAGCACTATGCAACAAAATCAAATATAGGGTGATATGCCGTGCTACGAGTTGCTGGTTAGATGTGGATTTTGTAGCTTGCTCAGATTATGATCACAGGAATAACATAGGTTACAGGCATAGATTTTAAAAAAAAACCCATTCCCTCTATCTCACTCCCATTCGAACTCGCCATAGCGAGTCTGCTGATAGAACTTGCTACATTTTCTTTTCTAATCTACATGGTTTTCTGAAATGTATTCGCATTTATATGCCTTGACTTCTGAAATCAATTATGTGATTGGTCACTCAATGCCTAATTACGTCACGAATCAGCCAAATATGGAATGGTCATACCTCATACCTTGCATACCAACAGGGACTATTACTCCTGGTCAACAGACACATTCCATTCCTGACCATGTAGATGACATATGACAAATGTGTTTATTAACCTAAAGTTCGATTCATGTATCATATTATCACAGATTTGATCTATAGGTTATTATTATATGCTCGGAATAACATGCGGACTGGAATTTGAGGTTATTCTTCTGAAAGTTTGAGGAAGGAAGACTTCAGAAAAAAACCCTCGAAAGAAAAACCTCGGCCTGCTTGCATCTGTTTTTCTTTTTCTCGGTTTTTTTTCTTGCCCTTCTTTCCCCCAGCACAGCTTCAGTCTCGTGCTTAATCCTACCCTGAATCTGTTAACAATAATTAGTCAAGTCCATAATATTATTATACATATGTGTTCTTTAGCAAGAATCTTGCCATAATAGTACTACACCGGGTACATGAAAATGGTCCCATTGCATTAGACCGACTTTTTCACCTGCGAAAGCGCGTACATGGAAAACGGGCCTTATTCTGAGGGAGGTTATCAGTCTTTGAAGTTTCCACAATGTAGTATCAATTGTCAAGTTCCATTGTTACGATAATAAACACAGTCCAGGTTATCCGTTTTTGAATTAAATTATTAAATGACGATTATGTTTAAATCCTTTGATAATCGCAACCACCCGAGAACTAGAGAGTTGTTTAATAATTCATATAATATTTGAGGCCAAAAGAAAGATTTAGTTCCTACGCATCTTTAATTACATTTATGATAATGTCCATTGTTTCAAAATAAGGCGACCTTTCTAGAAATTATGGTGTTATCTGTCCACCAAACGTTTGTAATCAGTATTTAAAGAATAAACAGGAATTTAAAGGAATACATTTGTAATCGAGGCTTAGAACCAACTAAAGGCTGAAAATTGCACGCAAACAGACTTTTCCAAAGGGCTAGTACAAGACTCGTGTTAGATTAGACCCGGTTCCCCTGTTTGACGGGGCGTTGGATGGCTGAATGGTCAGCAAATGCGCGCTGTATCATAAGGTCTGTCATTGAGTCAACTGGTGTGGTTTCGATTCCCGGGTTGTACGTGACAAAGAGTAGGGTCGCCTGCCCAATCTCGTGAGTTTTCTCTGGGTCCTCCGATTTCCTCCCACTGCTAAAGACCCCTACGCGCAAGCAAATTATTGAAATAAAATTGAACCATGTGTTACTCCCAAAATTACCTGGTTTGTGTCGATTCACGTTAAACCCCATTCCCCTCTCTTTCCCGTTTGACACGTTTTATTTCGCAACATATTTTAACATCATCCATTTTTCATGTAACCGTGCGGTTTTATTTTAGACTAACAATCCCATTTAAAATATCTGTTTAATTTATGAAATGAAATGGGGTTTAACGTCCTATTGTTCTGTTCCGGTTTGATTTACGAGGTTAGAGACTATATAACATAATGAGGTTAACTAAATACTACTGATCTACTGTGGTAGATACTGCTGTTACACGAGAAGAGTTAATTTCAATGGGGATCCGAAAAAAAATATATCTTAAATCTGAAAATAAAACGCAAAAATGAAATTGCCTATTGACCATGTCGACCAGTTTCAGCACAAAATATTGAGCCTCTTGGAAAGGATCACCAACAGTTTTCAGAACTTTTTGAATTTTCGATTTCAGTTGTCATTCATTGACCTGCTAGCGCGACTTTTCTATTCCGGTTGTTAATTTTGCAAAGAGGTAATTGAAAGACAGCAATTTGTATTATTTGAGGGAAAACAACACCCCCACCCCCGAAAGGCACGCGACTGAGTGGAGTTTTGTTTATCCAGACTCAGTAATGGTATCACAAAATGGGTCAGTATTGTAATTTTCAAACATGCGCTGCTACATTGCTTCCTAAACCTTAAGTTAAGCAGACAGTGTAAGGAGAGAACCTTAATGAAAATAAATCTATAAGATTGTCTAATACCTATATAAATATTGCCCGACTTTATTGTTATTTTTTGACGTCATGTTAATCGACAATACAATTAGCTTTTTCATCCAGTTTCTTAAAAGTAAATTGATGGATTGCGAGATAGATTAAGGGAGAAAAAATCTAATTTTCTCGATATGCGAAAAGATTGCAATATTTCGTGTTAAGAAACAATTTAGGCTCCGAACTGGAAAAATGAACGATTTTTTTATTTGACACAAATGACGGATCGGTTTGAATGCGGTGTCCGTTCTCTAGGGTTAATATGAATTCCACCGGCCCCTGGGACTGAATCCGACCCATTGCCTGTCTAGTATGTGTCTAATTACAGCCGAATAAAATAAGAAAGTTTGAAACTTGCATTATGCTTTGTTGATAAATCATGCTCCTACACAGCCATAGTCTTCGCCGAGGTAGTGCAATTCAACAGAGCACTGAATAGCACAAAGCTGTATACACGATGGATTACAGTTATCATCTCAATTACAGCCATCAACTCGGTTTGGTCTAGAAGTTCCGCGAAAACAGCGACCACTTTAAGTGACCATAATTGCTGCTTTTTTGTATCTAAGTTTCTTTTAACCTTTCAGGCTATCAGGCTACACACGTCTTGAGAATGTTAACACGCCCCCCCCCCCATCCCTGAAGCACATTATATTATAAATTTATCGAAAGGTTATTCCTTTATACGTTTCCAAATATGTCTCTCAGTCCGTTCAACGAAATTAATACAAAGTCATTTAGTATTGTATGTTGTAAATTGTGCCTATCATAATACCACCATGGCAGCGACAAATGGAGAAGTATCGTGACAGGTCTGCTGTTTTTATGCATGACTCACCATAGCCATCGAAAGGTAAGAAGAACGTCAAACTTTTTGGACTAATTTGATTTATTTAGTGGCCGTTTTCTGATATGTGATATACCAGGGATGGGCCCAGAGAAGTTGGATCTTTTTACGGAAGAATTATATAATGTGTTTGGGAATATATTAACAAATATCAAATACAACATTGTTTTGTCGGAGAATGTCGGTAAAAGATACTATTCTGAATTCAAACCTTTTCGACAAGGTTACAATTGTCGCACAATCTTCTTTTATTTGGCGTATGGCTTTATTCTTTGGAACCTTAAAATAGACGAGAATGGGTGTGAAAGCTCACTTAATGTAACTTGAATGTATATAGTGATTATATTCAATTTGAAATGTTTTAATTATAATTGCTAATCAATTGTGTTCGATGAAATACATGAACAGTCCACATTGAACTGTAGTCTTTTGCGCCTGCTTAATTCCCTGTTTTTACAATCATTTTGTCATTTGTGAACCAGCCTTTACTAATTACTTCTGTATTGTCTTGTAGGGTATGTTTTTCTTTTTTTTATTGCAAATGGCGCCCAAAACCATAGAATAAACGACTCGTGTACTGATTTTAAAATGTTTTTTTTATGTCTTAAATATTGGATATAAGGATCCCCAGTTTTCCCGACAACATAACAAAATCAATATTGATTGACATGGACCAATATTGAATTCAAATTCATGTTTTTACATTTCGAATTTTATTAAAAATAGACAGTTAGAGGTTTCAACCGTGTTTGATAGTAACGAATTCCAAATTTTGGAGTATTATTTCTTTCAGGTCAAATTTCAAAACCATTCCCCAATGCCTCCACCGCATATTACGGATGACGATGAACTCGTATATAATGAAATCTAGTTCGGAATTCGAGGCAACTGCTACTTCTTGATATTGTCCGCCTTCATTAGCCCAGTATAAGAGCAGAACAGTAGGACGTTAAACATCCATTTCATTTCATTTCATTTCTTGATATTTTAGCGCACGTTTAAAACACCACAAATAAAAAGAAAAAAAAAGAATATTTCTCGTAAACCCCTCTGAAATCATCAATACAGTGTCTAGAATGTAACAAAATTATATTGCTGAGGAATATTTTACTGCTAGTACTCCCACACGCAGATACTAAAGACAGCTAGTTGGATCACATCAATGCACTATCCATAATCAAAGACTGAATAGTATAATATAAGTGACCTCATCAGTATTGCTGATTATTCAATGTGGCGTCGCCAGGCTTTAAAATGGAGATTTGTTTTGTAAATCGGACATATTTGTTTATTTTGTGTGTCAAAAATAACTGTTAGTCAGGTTTCTATTTTTTCCATTTGAAAATTACCAGTTATCGTTCCGCCATAGCCTGTACAATCCATTAATGGAAAATGCAACAAAGGTCACGTTTTAATGTGTCGACTGGTATTACAATAAACATATTCATGAAAATCGAAAATTTTCTTTCATTGTCAAAAATATGAAGCTTAAGTCCCGATAATATTGCTGTAGTATTTCTACAACAACCCGTTATATCCACTACATCGATGACATGCGCTGTAAGGAGTCTACGAACACTTTACAGGAATCACGTCTGTCGGTCGATGGAATGGCGCGTGCTGTTTTTACTAGTGTTCTGGGTAACGTGTGTGTTTGTTTTGTCATGTGTTCTCGAGGAACTATACCTTAACAATATGGCGTCCAACATTTCTTTTATAGTTCTGGGGATTTTACTTTTACACGAAGGTAAGCCATCATTTTAATTCCTTAAAAACTTTGAAATGTCCTGAATATTGAGGACGTACATTGTACTTTTTCAGTCATAAAATCAAGCCGTTTTATCTCGAAGTGGAAAACTTTTTCTACACGTGTTTGGATATATAAACTAATACACCATGAGAAAATACCTATTCAGTTTTACATCTATATCGGATTCAAAATTAGACGAAGATTTAATTACATTTGTTTAAAATTGATATAATATTTTGAATTTGAGTGACATTTAATTACAATTTTTAATTCATATTTTTTTAATTGATTTATTTTTCTCAATGTTGATAACTTTTTATCCATTCAACACTAAGCCAAAACCTACATTTATCTTTGCGCCATTAAGGATTATAGTAATTTAATTCTATTTAAATTTGAGATATGTTCTCTCAAACTGGAAGACTTTAGTCTGGTAATCCATGTGGCTTGATGTTTTATGCCTCTCTAAATTACAGTGCCACAGGTGGCCAACATGGTACCACAAGTGTCACATTTGACCATTCCATGTGTCACACCTCATAATCACCCACCTCTCCCCCTATCGATTACCGAACAAGATGGTATCACAAAGTTTTTATGAAGTCCGACATTAGGCCACCGAGGTTAAAACAAATAATTTTTCTATACATTGTATCTTAAGTTAGTCTGTTTAAGCTATATGGCACTTTTGTAATCCTACGGATAATATTTGGGACAGAGAAGGGTTGACAACTCATGCATTAGACTCAATTGACCATTTTAAAGCGGGTTAATGATTTTTGTGCGTGGGAGATGGGGGGGGGGCAATCTATAACGGTACATTATTGTTCGTAACTAGCTTTTAGTAAACAAAAATGATATTTTTCGGAGCGCGGTCCAATTCGCCCTTCGATAGATTTGTTTTAGGATTTTTATCTTTTTTAAGGGAGGATTTGGGGAAGTTACTTTTAGTTTTATTAGGCATGTCGGAGAGTACTTGATCACTAGGGGCCTCTCCAACACCCCCGCCTTCAAGAATAGTCAACATTTCATCCCCCGTTAACACGTGACACATGACATTAACATAACGTTTATCCCCCACGCACCCAATAACTTCATAATAATTATTTACATTATATATGTCGCTGGGAATACTATAGCATGTTCATTAATTATGTTCTCCTCAATTAACTATGTTAATTGTTCCCAGCAGGGAGAAAATCTTTCAATTCAAGTGCTGGAGACTCTATGAATAAGCGACAGAAGGAACAATGATCAGCCACATAAGATTCCATCATAATTTTTCTGCCCGTATAGCAATATAATTCCAACCTTTGTTTTCATAGATTAGTGTAATAACAATTTATTGCCCAGCAATTTAAATACACATTTATGGCTCCATATCAGAGAAGAAATTGTGACTTTTAATAACAGAATCTTCCCATCAAATCATTTTGGAATCCTTTCCGTCAATAAACTTTTTTAAAACATAAGATGAACTCATAAATTACTTTAAGACAGTTAACGTTTGGCTGTTCGCAGCTTTCACCATTTCTTTGTGCCAACTTTTACATGTTTTTTGTAGGGGGAGGAATTTAATTCAAGAGGTAATCGTTTTGCCAAATGTTGATACTTCAAAAGTTACTTAGAATTGATCGATTTGAATACATTTGGACAGAAATGTTGTTTTTTTTAAAACAAAGGTACTTTGATTGTGTATATCTATCTGTTTCATCTTTATCCCATGACGAGTCTTTAAAACTTGCATTTGTTAAATTTATTTGTTGTCTTCATTAGAAAATAAAAATATCGTGGTTGAATTTGTTTTTAGTTTCGCGTCTGAAATTTAGTAGCTCAATAGCCAGTGCACATTTACGATTACTTGTTCAACATGTCAATGTGGGATATGTTTAGTGAGCATTCAAACTAATTCACAGGGACACAGAGCGATATCAGGATGTCAATTCTGTTTGTTTGCAAAATGATTTACTCACTTTAATCACTACAATTCAAATAGCAACCTGTGAAAAGATCAGCTGTTTAAATTAATTTGCTGTATAGATATTGCCATCTGAACACCGATTTGGATATAAGGCGATTCCCTTAAAAAGACACAAATCACTTGATGGTTATTCCTCCAATTGTAGTTGTCCCGAATATTTAACAACGTCGAAATAACCACCCAAAAGGTCATCTTCAGTATGTAAAGCAATCATTTCACTTTCGTGATGCAAACAATTGGAGGATATAAATAATTCACAACGATCTTCTACATCAGTATTAAATTAACGATGTTTGATATTTTAACAAGGGTGGAAAGTTATATCTTTTGAGAACATGTGGTCATTTAAAGGCCCTACAGGTGTGGACGGAACATAAGAACAAATTTGCTATCAGATTCCATGGCGGTTGCCTGGCGAGAGACGATCTAGAGTATGACTAACAATTATTGACATTCTTAGAAATTGTAGAACGTTATTAAATATTTACCGAACTTGGTTTTTTGGTCCCATCCGAACGTCTAGAGGTTGTTCGTTGCCAGACACTCCGTCCTGTACCACTGGCAATCGGACACCACGCCGAAAAATTCGAGGAACTTTCACGGCGGATCTGGTCATAGGATATTATATTTGTTTAGATTTGTTTTGTCGGATTACGATCTGGCTTCGTTCAAATGTTTTACGTCCATAGAAAAAGATACATTTGATTGTAATGTTCTAGCGTGGACACAATAGCTAAAAATGAAATAATATTAAGAAACAACTGTTTTTGAGCTTAATCTTTTGAAATATTTTATAGCATAGAACTTGTTACATTATTTTAGTTGAAATAACATGCCAGATCAACCCATATAAACACTTGATATTAAAATAGGTTTGCTCGTTCAACAACAATTATATACCACTTTAATTAACGTGTATATTACTGGTTAAAAGAGACTTGAAACCTTTTGACCCGATCAATTATAAGTGTTTATAGATTTATACTCCTTATAAATAAAGTCGTACAAGTCCTATGATTTATATATAAACATTGACCAATACAAGCATGCAGAATCGATTATCAATTACGGAAGTCTGTGTCATGTCTGTTTTTTTTTTATTGTGAAGAGTTTATGGATCTTAAAACAGCTATAATAACTGTTGAGGACAAAAGGATTTCATGGAACCGTCGGCATTCTGACTTACTGTTAGGTCTTTTAATGCCAACTGCACTGATAGTTACGTTTTCCCCACTAGATGTACTTGGGGGTTGGATGGCCGAATGGCTAGCGCGCGTTGTATCATAAGGTCTGTCACTGGGTCAACTGGCATGGTTTCGCTTCCTCGGTTGTACGTGACAAGGAGTAGGGTCGCCCCTGTCCAACCTCGTGGGTTTTCTCCGGGTCCTCCGGTTTCCTCCCACTGCTAAAGACCTCTACGCGCAAGCGAATTATTGAAATAAAATTGAACCATGTTAGTCTCGAAAGCACCTGGCTTGTGTCGAGTGGACTTTAAACCCATCTCTCTCTCTCTCTCTCTCTCTCTCTCTCT
The DNA here is from genome assembly GCF_932274485.2 of Patella vulgata. Classification (NCBI taxonomy): domain Eukaryota; kingdom Metazoa; phylum Mollusca; class Gastropoda; family Patellidae; genus Patella; species Patella vulgata. The sequence continues at coordinate 70,636,296 of NC_065879.2, read as the reverse complement.
CTCCCCCACTACTTTGATTCTCGTTTCAATATCTTTGTTAAAGCGTCACGAACTCGACTGAATAAGTCACCGTTAGGAATACCTGACAACTCATGCCAAAGTCAACTCATTCCAAGACAACTTATCCCAATATAAGACAACTCATCCCACGTTAGAAGACAACTCATCCCAAGATAACAGACAACTCATTCCAAGATAAAAGACAACTGGGTCAGTAATATATTAAATTAATTTTGATCTGGGTTGGTAGCTAATATATCGAAAATAGGTAGTATGTGTTCCGCAGGTAGAAAGGGTAGAGTCAGTTAAAATCCATTTCATTTCATTTCATTTCTCCAAACTGCCTGACCCCAAAGAAAAGCACAGCCGTGTATGAGTACTACTACTCAGTTTAGTTAATCAATGTTTTGTTAATTGATTTTTTTTTTTTTGAAGTGCTTCATGATGAAATGAGAAAACAAACACAACTACAAACAGTCAAACACAACCACCAATTTGATTAAAACAAAGCATCAATATCAATTTGATTAAAATAAGAAAGTGGTCTTCGAAGAAAGCAATTGTATTAAGACAAATATAACTAGCACTTATATTTGTCTTATATCTCGATCCATGTTTTAAAGTTGGGATGAGTTGTCTTCTAACTTGGGATGAGTTGTCTTCTAACTTGGAATGAGTTGTCTTATATTGGAATGAGTAGTCCTTGGGATGAGTTGTCTGTATACCACCGTTAGTGGTGGACAATTAACTGCAATAATTAGTAAGTTATCGCCGGGTCCTCGGGTGTCTTCACACTTCTAAAGACCCCTACGCACTAGCGAATTATTAAAATGAAATTGTACTATAAGTTAGACCCGAAATGACCTAGTCTGCTGTGTCTAGTGGGTGTTAAATTATGTCTTGAAACAGTGGTGCAGGGTGTAGATTTATCAAACGAAACATTATGAAGCGTATGGGGTTATACTTCCATTCCGACATTATCTGACACAGAAGACCGCGCCCCCCTTCCATCGGCCCCGTCTCCAATAGCCCAGTCGGTGCAGAAAAGTAGGACATTAAACCCCATTTCATTTTCTTCGCTCGACCCCCTCCCAACCCCACCCGTATTACAATCCCATTTTAGTTTTCCTGTCTGGACAACTGTTAAACTTCCCGTTCACGCTAGTCATGGCCAGGATCTATTTCAGATTGATGGATTCCAAATTTTTGGCGGGGACCCTTTAAGAGGAAGCAGCCAATCAATTAGTTAAAGATTACACCATATTTGATGTTAGATTAAACGCTAAACGTAGGTTTGAGATAGATAGGGAACATCCAATACGCCAGTATAAACAGTATTTTATACAGAATAAGATAAATGGCGAGAGTCTAGTTAACATGGGTCTGTACCGTGATGAAGACCCTCCCTGGTTGTTCGTGCATCTTAATGAATAATCTGGCGAGCCTGTAGAGCCAGTAATATATAGTATACACGCTACAAGATATATAGGTCTCTGACAATGGTCCATCAGCTGTGCGGAATTGTAGCTTTACAATAAAGTATATACTTAACTATTATTCTCATCACAGAATCGGTCATTTTCATCTGTGGTCACATTGTCGAAGCAATGGTAACGAGCATTGCCAAACATGACAGTAATTGTGAGCAATTTTTTCCATTAATCTACTAGGTTCGCTGGCCGACTAATCAAAATGATCGATATAACCTGTGGTGTTTTTACTTCAAATTTTTATAAACCGGACAAGGATTAATATTTTCGTAAATGCAGAGTTCGTGTCAAATCGAATGGCATTAGTAGAGACAGTCTCGTGTTTGGAGGCGAACGTACCATATTGTAATAGCATACGCAAGAGAAATCGATATAGGAACCTAACACCTGTAGAGGATACGCCAAAGTTTACCAAACCAAGAGAAGCCATGATTGATGAGGTGATAATGCTCGTAACCATTGCTTCATGAATAGGTCTCTCCACAGAATCGACACTTGTCATTTGACTGGTCTGCTTTGAACCAAAATATCACACGATTAACTGTTGATAAAAATATGCTATTATTCATAACATTAATTTTTATTATTCGTAACGATTATGAATAACAAATATTTGCTTAACAGATCATAATATGCCTTCTATATGAAAATCGAATATTTTGGCAACTTATTGTGTTTCATAATTTATTTCGACTTCCGATGCTATGGTTTCCGGTAGTATTTTTCAACCCATCCAAAAACCAAAAAATGTATTTAGTTTGTTTCGTTCGTGCGATGAACCAAGCTCCATTGTATACTAATGGCAGCAGATTAATGAACCCCTGATAATTGGCATATGTCAGTATTGGTTACTGGCGTCGGACGGGGGTCCTGGGAAGGAAAGGCGTCTTGTCGTTCGGGTGGAACGAAAAGCCGAAGTCTCTTGTAAACGTTGGTGTGCACGTCAAAGAACCTCTGACAGTTGAAATTCGACGAAGAGTAGGCGTTATAGGCGCACGGGCCTCATGAATGTTAGGGGGCAAACCCAAGAAAATTTGAAAAATTTGACGGCTGCAAACGCGTTTTCCTGCTATTCAAGCCCGTTAATACAGCAACTTCAAATTTGAATTCCATTTAACCGTTTCCAGTCTCGGGAGAAAATTTTGAAAATTTAACCGGCCGCAAATGCGTTTTTCTGTTATTCTAGCCCACGAGTTAAACAACTTCAAAGTTGCCTAATGGTTTTGCAACTGAAATCGCTTTGCCGACTTGATTTCCAACCATCTAATCAGACTGTTGTAGCTGCATTCATAAATAATAATCATTGCTCGAAAATCGTCGCATTAAGCAGAGTGTCTCCATACAAAATGTTTTACTCCATAGTCAATTCAGTACCAATTTGCGGTATTCAATAAAAAGAAAAGTAAAATTAGTGTTGTATTAGAGTTCGGATACAATATTTTGCCAGCAGCCCCCCCCCCCCCTCCTCCCCCGCTGTCAGGGTAAAATATCCCTTACAGCACACAGAATAGCGTATGTCCTTCTCCATCCGGTACAGAAAAGGAGGTCGTTAAACCTCATTTCATTCATTGTCATTATCAGGGCGGTGCATAAAAAGAAGTAAGACATTAAATTTATATCTTAAATTTATTAATATTATGTCTCTTTCCTTTAGCTTGGGTAATATTTTCATAATCCCCATCTTAAAATGAAAAGTAATATGATATAAGTGATCCCGCTTACAAATCTACTCTGTCTTGAACACCCGATGCAACTTTTCTTTGAGGATTTCAATAGCCAACAAACTTATCAACATCATTATCTCAAAAGGACGCAACTTTAAATAATAAAAAAAATTCAGTGCCAACAATCTTGCATATTTAAATGAAGTTTTTGTTTTGATTATTTATACCTTGCACATCGTCCTGCTGTGAATATCCCATCTTCATTACGAATGACTGTTATTTACTGCCAGTTTATTTCAACAAAACACCTCTCGTTATTCCAAAGTGATTGACAGCGATGTCCGTTTACCATCATTTAACGTCACCTAGGTTACCATTTCTGCAGAAAACAAATGGCGCCTCCTGGTGCGAAAAGTTCATTTATAATCCCGCTACAAGTGAGAATTTTCAAATCAAGTTTTTTTTGTTATGTCATTAAACACCTATTTTATAAAATCTTGGCACTTGCATAATTTTTTCTGTGTTTGTTTTTTTTTTTCAAAAATGTCAGAAAGTGCAGATCGGGTAGAAATAATTTACTGTTTTGATAAACGGAATAATAGAAAACGACATTTCAAAAGCAAACCAGAAAGTTCAACTTCAGATATTACTGAAAAATATACCTTTAGTCCATTTTTAATAAAAATAGGAGACTATTGAATAAATGGAATAAAGGAAACGTAGGTTTATTATGACCGAAATTCGGTGTAAAAAATACAACACATATGGATAATGTGGCAGAAGATAAATAAATATCTTCCTTATTTATAGTTCACAAAAATATACGATTATAAGAGAATAGAGAAGACGGGGTGAAATCATCAGAAACTATTGTGAACCTCGAACGGCAATACATACTGTTAAGTATTGGACCAATATGTCGGTGTTTCGGATGAAAGCATCCCCTCATCCCTTGTGACACTCGTTAATAATATGAGATTCACGCATAATCGAAATACTTACGAACGACTGGGCTTAAACATCTTGTTCGTGTCAAAGTGGCTTTAAGATACGCATAAAATACATGATAATTATTAGCAACGACTGGACATGAATTTACTGCAAAATGAATTTAGGCTTCTGAAATGATCCCACGATACCACTGTAATTAAGGACTAATGAAAATAGGCATCATGTTTCTTTAGTAATTAAAACCGACCAGATTGGGTCATTAATTTCCTTATTCGTCTAATTCGTTTAATTTTGAGTAATTAACAATAGATTAATCATTGTATGTCTAGGTATCATATATTCTTTTACCATTTCTTACGAAGAAATACGTTTACCGTAAAGTCTTATAATATATCGAAGTTTCCCGACAATGTCGTAGCGATATACTCGTTTGATACTTAAGCAGCGCATCGTTGAAGACTGTTAGCCCCCATCCCCCTAGATGGTCATAGCATTGCGTGTATGGAAAACGTGCCAGATTTAACGACAGTGATTGAAGGTAGATTTTAATTTTCAAACACATCTATAATTTATCGGCATCAATGTAGAAATACTGACACTGAACTCAATAAACCATGATAAAGACTGCTTGGTTTCCCTGTGCCGTGATCTAAGTTGCGTTTAACACGAAACTGTTTTTAATTAGAATAAGGCGCGCCTTTATATTAGGGTTGGTAATGGCAAACTTTACAAACAAACTGGACCCATAATTACCCAATAGTTCCCAATAGTTCATATTCCTGAAGCAATGGCCCGAGAAATCCCTCTCTGGCCAATGCTGGATTTGGCTTCTGATACTTGAGCTTTTGAGGAAGTGTGTCTATTCTTCCGGTCCAATCAAATCTATCCCAAGTACAACAACATGACAGCCCTTCGTTTAATCTGGGTCTTCCCTAAAACTTTGGACAGTGATTTAAGGTATTAAAAACGGTGAAAGTATGCTCGTCTCCAAACAGTATTGTTTACATTGTTTTCGATTTGATGGCCTCGTTTGTCACGCATTTAGTTGTTCTGCAATATTCTGCTATGTACTGGTTAATTGGGCATAATAAAATCGCGAGTCATGACGTAACGTTATGTAAACATATTTGGTCCAAATTTGGAGCTCTGTTTTAAGCGTAATATTTTTGTAACGCAGTTAGCTATTGGTTGTTAATCGGACCATTGACCAGTCATAATTTGGAACAGAAATTTGCTTTCGTTAAAGCAGTGTTTAGTGGGATTAGGTATAGTTAAACGAAAAACTGCAAGGAGTATGCCAATAGTTATGATCACTGGAAGGTATGCATATGGATATTCATCGTCAAATCAGTATAAACATGTGATAGACTGTCACTATAATTGCACACATAACAACCCAATGCATTCGCGTTCAAATCTTTGCCAAATCCGTATAATCGCAAAGGTGACGCAAATACAAATGTATAAATATTTCTATTTATATGTAAGTAACTCTATGCTGTGAGATGTGGTGCATCAGCTACCGCAGTATTTGCGCCAGGGTTGTCTGAACATCCTTAGTTAAACATACATTATGCAAGAGCTTAATATGCCTATTGCAGGTCTTTCTTTAGGCCTGAAATGTTATATATACATTATTAATTAGACATTAATTAAATTTTCCAGACCATAATCAACTCTCGATGCCATCGCTAGCCTGCGATATTTAGTTAAGGATATTTAAACGTTGAAATGCAATATCGACACTTTGTTTTTTGTTGTTTGTTTTATCATACCGACTTTAGTAATGATGATCGAGGCGAGCCTAAATATCAAAAGCTAATACTGTATCCCGGTTCAGAGTGGAGCTATTTTTAACATATTCTATTTACGTTATCCATTTTTTTTAACTATTATTGTGAGAACTGCCAGCCCTTTTTCTAATCTCCCATAGTGCGCCTTTAATAAATTAATTAAAGGAGCTAAATCTCCATTCTTTAGCAGCTAGAAATGGACACAAATAGGTCGCAACGCATATAATAATGTAATATAATAATGTAATATAAATGTTTATAAACTGATTTACATTCAGTCGTTTCTGTTTTTACTGAGTCCAAATTGAATGTCAGCCTTTGGCGTTTGGTAATTTCAGTCTAGAGCAGTAGTATTCTCCTGTGGGGTATGTTTAGCTTCGTTCACCGAGTAGCTTCATTACAGATGGCGCTCGAAAGCATTCTGACACGCGATTCGTGTGCCAGTTTTCAAATTTTCAGTTTGTCTTAAATATTAAAAGAAGACCGTGGATGATATTGAGTTAAAGACTTACCTCCTTTAAGTACATGTATCTCGCCGATGGTAAAAAGATATATTTAACAAGACATTCACGATACGTAATAATGTTCTGTTTTTAATATAAACATCCTACAGACCTTTATGTTCACCATTATAGCATTACTTTTAAAACCAGAAAATAATAGAGTCTGTGCATATTTTATTGTTTGTTTTATTTATATTTCTAGAATAAAACTGTTGTTTTCTCCATTTCATTATTTTCTTGATTTTTTCCCAGCGGCTTTGTACCATTGTTATGTTTTTGTTTTGTAATGTAAGACTAAATGTGACGCTATTCATTACTAAGCTTTTAATCAAAGTAATCAGCCAAATAGGTCTGTTTATGTCTCTTGTTTTATTTGAACGGTTTAAATACCGATAATAATATACTGTATGTAGGCTATTCGATAAAACAGCGTTTTTTTTTATTTCTTAAAGGTGCATTATTCGATAATAATAGACAAATATAAAGATTTAGATCATACACATGTAGTTTTAACATTATTTTCGTCCTTACAACGTCAGCCATCCCCTGAAGAGTAACTCGTTTTACTCCATGAACCTGGATTTCAAGATGATAACTCAATTTACCTATAATTGAGCTTTTTGTTCTTTGAAAGGTGTAATATTCCATGCTAAACATCGGCCAACTTATTTCAATTCACCAACACCGAGGTCAAGGTGGTATCGCACTGTAATATTTATATTTTAAAAAATCTTAACTATTATGCATTTATTTATGTGGGAGTTCAAAATTTGTCTACGTTTGAAATATTACGACCATAGAACATGTAAAGTTTTGACAGTCGACAAATTAAAACTAATAAACATGTGGATATCCGCTTAATCTTTTGAAACGAAACTTTCATCGTATAGACCTTGTCCCCTACACTGTTAGATATATATATATTACATTAAGTAACAAGTCTTTAACTCAATATCAACCACAGTCTTCAACATTGCAAACACGACTTATTGGTCAGTTTAAATCAACATTAATGGTGTTATCTTACCGTGAAAAGATAGGCTTCTGGTAGCCAATATTTTAGACACAGTGAAAATTTTAAACTTGGCACACGAATCGCGCGCTAGAATGCATTTGAGCGCCGTTTGTAATGAAGCAACTCGATGAACGAGGCTAAACATATCTCACAAAGGAAGACTACCGGTGTAGACTGGAATTACTAGACGCCAAAGACTGCCATTCAATTTGGACTCTTCGTGTATTTCGAGGAACACAACTGATTAGAAATTACAGTAAAACAGAAACGATTGAAAATAAATCAGTTTATATACATTCATATTACATTATTATATGCGTTGCGACCCATTTGTGTTCATTTCTAGGTGCCAAAGAATAGCGATTAGCTCCTTTAATTCAATACTTAATTTTTACCAGATTCAGAGAGGTATGGTTCCTTTAACTTTACTCAGATATCGAATGACAAGATTTGATTTTGTCTTCTACTGAACTATAAAAAAGAAAAGCGGCCATACCAAAATATTTTACTGTATACGACATCATCTTTCAAGAACCACAGCAAATATTTACAATTTTAGAAATAATCAAGGCTGTTTTTGGACAAGGATCAGGGTCCTAAGAGCGAATTATCTTGTTGCTGTTATTCTTGGGAGTGAATCTCTTCGAAAAATGCTCACGGCTAAGCCAATTATTTTTCTATCGACTGTCGGCGATGGCGCCATGTTCGGTTCCTAGTTCAGAAACCCGGAATCGGATTCAGTTTACTCATGACTGTCCACACTTTGGTGGGCGATCACGGTGACTAAGTGGGTAAGACGCTGGCTCGCTAGCCTGGAGGTCGGGTGTTCGATCCCTGCATTGGCCGAGAAAGTTCATCCAGATTTTCCGGCGTGGTCCCCCCTTGTCTGTGATGCAGAACCGAGGGCCTGAGAAGGACAGCCGTCTAATCGTTCGGATGGTACGAAAACCCGAGGTTCCGTGTACACATTGGCGTGCACGTAAAAGATCCCTTGACAGTTGGAATTCGATATAAGAGTAGGCCATAGTGCCACTGTCCGGGCACAATTTCCCTCATAGCACACTGTATGGCGTATGCCCGTCTTCATTAGCCCAGTTCGGAGCAGAACAGTAGGACGTTAAACCCTATTTCATTTCATTTCCACACTTTGGTGTGTTGCTACTTAATAATCAGATACTGAGCAACGACTTTTGTTTGTAAATTGTCAAATAGCAAAGCCGTCAATGTTAACATTCTTTATTGAAGAACTTACCTATAGAACCAGAACTGAAACATTTTACAACTATATGTCAATTAGAAGACTCCTTAAAAAGTCATTAATATCAGTCAGTTGCCAGCAATAACCCTCTATTATAATTACCTTTATTCTTAACCATTTACAAACACTTCTAACATTCTTAACAGTTTCTTTTTTTAAAAAATAAGAACTGATTACATAAAGGTGCTTGGCATTTTAAACTTAGACAAATTAAAAAAATCACTGAAAATAAGATATAAAGCTTTTAGTTCTAATTTAAGGTCATAACTTCCAAATTCTACAAAATTTAGCATGTTATTTTGACATTCTTAACATATACAATGTATTTATACTCTAATGATCAACATTTAGTTCCTGACTTCCATCCACTTAGACTGACACCATGTTGCGGTGGTGTTGCACGACACCATTCACTGACTCACACAGTTCTCTCCGTTTCAGTCTCTTGATATCATTCATTGTAGCTCAGTGAGTAAGACGCTGGCTCGCTATAAGTCTCGGGGTCTCGGATACGCTCCCAGTGTTGGCCGAGGAGGTTACTTGGGATTTTCCGGCGTGTTTTCTCCGTTGGCTGTGGTTCAGGACGGACGGTTTGACAAGGACAGCTGTCCGAGTAAAAAGTTCCTCATAGAACACTACATGGATGCCTGTCTTCACTAGCCTAAAAGCAGGACGTTAAACTCCATTTCATTTAATTTCATATCCGTTCCTTCTGTACCTGTATGTCTTTTCTAAGAACTAGTTCCTATTTGTCGTCTATACGCCGTATATTTGTGTAGTTTTTTCTGCTGTCTTTATTCTGTTTGCGAGAATCAGATTTGTAAAGCGAAACCTGTTTGATATAAATTTAATGGGGTTTAACGTCCTAAATTTAATGGGCTAATAACGACGGGATAAGCAATGCAGTACGCTATTAAATACTTTTTGCCCTTACGGCGGCGCAACGCCCTACTCTTATATCGAATTCCAACTATCAAGGGATCCATTACGTGCACGCCAATGTGTACACGGGACCTTAGTTTATACGTTGTTTCATGCCAGACCCTCTGTCCTGCACCACTGAGAAGGGGGACCACGCCGCTTTAATTTCGGTATATATATTTTAATACATAAAAGTGTTAAATTGTTTAATCTGACGTATTATTTCGATTAATCATTGGACAACATTGATACGATTAAATTTTGTTTGGAATTATTAAACGGAGGTCGTTTTATTTGCTAATTCTAGTATTGTTATAGCTGTCGACAGGTGAACACAAAATCACATATATAACAACATTTGCCCAAACGCTTGGGGTGTCTCTGTGTCATCCGGGTCACCCCCACTGCTAAAGACCCAAACGCGCATGTGAATTACTGAAATAAAATTATACCATTAGTCCCGATGTGTCGAGTGGACTTTAAACCCAATTTCTTTCTTTGCTCTGTGGACCTAAAATGAATTTTAAATACAGACAAGTACCCACTTCCTACACACATTAAATTAAATAAAATCTATACTTTCATATTTTACTCAAATCAAAGAGCTTTTATGGTTCTAATTAATTTACTCGATAAATAGAAATTGTTCAGTTCTTACCGAATGTCTACCTTAATCCGCTCGTGTATATCAGGTAACCAATTATATAGAATAAATGAGATATATGATGCGGTTGAAATCTTATATGCTATTAGTCGACTTATAGATTAATTAAATGTATTGTTAAATATAATTAACAACTGACCCGAACTACTCAGTAAAACGTATCAAAAACAATGCATGCAATTTTTGAAAAGCACAAAGTGATGTAAGCTGTTAGCTGTCTAAAAAAAACCACCTGGGCACCGAAATGTTTTAGTAGACGGATACAAATAACGCATCAAAATTAAATCACAGTTGTCTAGTCATTTAAAAAAAACCAAAAAAAAAACCCCCCTGCATCAAAACTGAATCCCAATAATAAGAATATTTTACATGAGCTGTCGCCAGTTTTAATAAGATATGTGATCCCCTGAAATCTTACCTGATGTTATATATTTTCCGGATTAGATTCACGTATTAAAATACTGTCCAGTCAGTGAATAATATTCATCTCAAGGAACGAATGAAATTCCAATGAAAAACCCTCTTAAAATACTTACAATTGTATTTTAGAAGCTGTTTATATAAAAAGAACTCAGTTAAAGATTTAAGTACTTCAAATCATAGGCCTCTATACACCAAGGATTGCATCAGGGCGATTTTCTATAATCACTTATACTTATGCGATAAACACCTAACAGATCGAAACCATTTGTAACAATATAATTGACAAGGAACCGAGATTTTAGCGATTGAATTTTCGGCCTAGCCTCGATCATCATTACTAAATTCTGTGCGATAAAAACATAGTCTCGAATATCCATTTCATGATTAAATCTTGAATGGAAGTCGAACAGCAAATCGGAACCTAATCCAATAAACATCGCAGGCTAGCGATGACATCAAGAGTTGATTATGGTCTGGATAAGTTAATTAATGTCTAATTAATAATTTAAATAACATTTCAGGCCGATTTAGCTCTTGCATAATGTATGTTTAATTAAAAATGTTCTTTATTAGTCTTAGTTTAGAATTTGCAATTAGTCTTAATTTAGATTCATTTTCAATTAGTCTTAAATTAGATTGTTATCAGTTTTATAGTCTTAATTAGATTTTTCGTCTAAATATACCTTTTTGTAATAATTCTATATTAGAGATTAAAGTTTTAGCGATAAGTTTCTTGTTGCCGAATTCCAGTCATTTTTTTTATTTCATTTAAGATGATGTAGAAATCTTATTTATATCCTGACTTTTAGAAGCGTGGGCTTCGTTTATTTCGTGAAATCTTTAACAACTATCTGTTATACATTTATAAACAGCTATCTCCCAAGAATCATGTTATGGTTGTGCATCTGTTATGAAGATGTTATCAAGTAAAATTTGTAATTAGATTGGAACTACGAGAAGCAGATACACCAGAAGGCCGCTTATTCAAAACACAATTACGTAGTTGGATTACAGAGTGTCGATGTCAAAATAAATGATGTACATACATATTTATAACAACAGTAATAGCAATTAAGCGCTAAATAGTATGAGAATGTTCTTAAACATACATTATGCAAGAGCTAAATCTGCCAAATGCACGTCTTTCTTTTGGCCTGAAATTTTATCTAAATTATTAATTAGACATTAAATAAATAATAGCTAAATCTGTCTATTGCAGGTCTTTCTTTAGACCTGAATTGTTATCTAAATTATTAATTAGACATTAATTAACCTATCCAGACCATAATCAACTCTAGATGGCATCGCTAGCCTGCGATCTTTAGTGAATTATGAGCCGATTTACTGCATGACTTTCCTTCACGATTTAAGGATTAAATGGATAATCGAGACTATGCTGTTTATCGTACTGACTGTAGTAATGATGATCGAGGCTAGGCGGAAATTTCAATCAGCCAACTCGTTATGGAATCTCCAATAATGTATCTTTAACTTATCAAGACTATAGCCTGAAATATTTTCTTGATTAGAATCCTATCTGCTGCTTAACGCTTATTGATGATTAAATCAAAAAATGGATAATCGAGACTATATTTTTATCGTACCGACATTAGTAATGATGATCGAGGCTAGACCCAAAATCGCTAAAATCTCGGTTCAGAGTGGATCACTTTGACTGAAATTTTCAGCTTTACATTATCTAGTTTTTAACTAATATAGTGAGAACTGCCAGCTCTGTATCTAATTTCCCATAATGTATCTTTAAGAGTATTCCCTTACAATAAACTTTTAATAATATTATATCAAATGTCAGAAAGTTAATCTGCACGACGAGGTAGACACCAAAGCTGTTAGCAACAGCAACTTGCTTTAATTAATAAAACTCTTTTGATAGTCCTTCTGAATTTACTGCAAAATTAGTGAGTATGGAGTTGGCTGGATAACGAGGAAGTCCCGGATTTAATCCTAGATTTGGCCGAAGGAATAATGACCTGGCAGAAAGAGGCCCCGTATGTACCATTGACATGTTAAAGATCCCCTGACATTTGGAAATTTAAATAACTCTGGGGCGTAGCTCCTCTTTGACCGGGCAAAATTTCTCTCATAACATACTGCATGGTAGATGCAGAAAAGGTGATGTTTTTGTTCCGTCAGGGATGTCTCCTTTTAAGTTCTCTTACTACAGGAATCTTTTCCGTAATCATGAATAATATGATACAAATTTTGGCGTGACGATGAAGTAAATGTTTGAACCTTTCAGACAGAAACCAGGTTCTTACATTTAGATAATGTCAAATGTTGCAAATGATTTGACATTTAAGCGAAGGTTGGTGTTTAAAGTTTTGATCACCACTAGGGATATGTTCAACATACGAATAGATATAGAAATGATGTACATAATTAAATAAAACGTTAGTATTGTTGTTTATGGTGAGATAACCCTGCCAATATTCCCAAAACGTTAGTTACATATCGTTGCATTTTTGACTGAACAATCGATATGATATCACAGCTACTGATACAGGAAATAAATAATGGAGGTTTGGTATATGAATAATTGAATTTATTACCCTATGTAATTATGTTTGAACTTATCGCAATTACTGGAGGCTGTCGTTATCACCACCAATCTTTGACTTAAGTCATTGTTAATGGAAATATTCTGATTCACATTTAACTAATTCGTTAATGTATCTAATTTGCTTTATTTTGTATATATTTTCCATGTGTTTTCAGTGTCCCGGTGTAATCTAACACAAGTAGATCATAATGTATGTCAATGATACAAATCGTAGTGTTGATTTCTGCCCCGCGGTGCTTGTGCATGGAGTAGGGAGTCTGGCTTGCCTCAAGGTTTATTCCGTGTGGCGTGGTTCCCACCTACTCCTAAAGATTCCGCTGTTTTCTACGGGTCCGTCTTTATTAGCCCAGTTCGGAGCAGAACAGTAGGACGTTAAACCCATTTCATTTCATTTCGTGTTCTCCGGGTTAATCCAATTTCGGCGCACTGCTTAATACATCCCACCCCACCCCGTGCAAATCTGTTTATTGAAATAAAGATATAGCACATGTTAGTCTCCAAATGACCCATTTTATGGGTGTATCCAACAGTTAAACGTTTAGATTACTTAAAGAATACATTGTTCAAATATGGAAAATGACTATCCGCATTCAGAACTTAGCGTTTACATACACACAAGAAATCAAAAAAAAAAACAAAAAAAAAACCCTAGTTCACGGTGTGTTTTGTATATTAGCACATTTCAACATTTTTACTTACCGCAGTATACAAATTACTAAAGAATATTGCAGGTGTATATACGTGTTTCTGTAAACTAGAATATATATTTTTCAATGGGCCATATGGTTTGGTAATTTAACCTTTGACTTTTTGTTTATGAGTTAAGGAACCAGATAGAAAGAAAGACATAGTGCCTAGAGTTCTGTTAGATAGTGTTAGATGTTATAGAAATGTGTTTTTTGTTTATGTGTTTGGTGTATTTGTCCAGGTTACCATTACTTAGACTAGAGTATCTTATCTGCACAATACATATACTTATTTATATGAATCCATTGACCTTCGTTGGGGTATAAAATGAAATGAAATGGGGTTTAACGTCCTAATGTTTTGCTCCGACAGGACTAATGAAGACGGGCATACACCATACAGTATGCTATGAGAGACATTCTGCCCGGACATAGGTGATATGGCCTACTCTTATATTGGATTCTAACTGCCAAGGGATCTTTTACGTACACGCCAATAAGGAAACGATAATTAGGTTTTTCGTCCCACCCACACGACTATACGTTGTCTATTACCAGACCCCCTGTCCAGCACCACTGACAAGGGAGAACCACGCCCGAAAATCCCGATGAACTTTTTCGGCCAACGCCGGTACCGGGTCTTCCAGGGTAGCGAGTCAACGTCTTATTCACCGAGCCACCATGGCTCCGGTATAAAATGTATGCGATCCGATGTTAATCATAATTATTAAGTGGTCTCAAGTGTTCACTTTACATTATAAGATCTGGCACTGAGTCAACTGTTGTGGTTTCGATCCCAGGCCTGTATATGAAATGCTCTAGGATAGAATTATATTTTTCTTCTAATATACTGCACTGAATATCAATTGTATAGCACACACGCACACCATAAATTGCAGTTATCTTCTAACATTGACGAGGTAGAATAATAATGGTTACACTATTTTAGGATACAGTGTGTTATCGGGTGGTCTAAAAGAGTCAGTACGCTCTGTCTCGTTTAGAAAAACCCATTACTACCCATAGTTAAATAGGGCGATAGTTTTCAGAAGTCAAAACTATAAATTACATGTAAAGTAAATAAGAGTTCTCTCCCAAAGCAATGAGATCGGATGAAAGAGGAAGTCTACATTAGCTTATGCACGAAACCATTACTGACTACAGTTAAGAACGATAGATTTGACGATGATTTCAGGGGCCAAAGCAGCAAATTACATGTACAACAAATAACTATAAGCTATATAACACGAGATCTTCATTACAGTAAATACGTTTTTATCCCATGCGAACTGTCCTTTTATCAAATGTACGAACTATATAGCTTGACGATTTTCAAGAGTTTTATTAGAGCAAATTATACAGAATCAAATCATATAACGCCCTACAGTTCCATGGTGTAATTACGATCTCATTAAAGCTGTCTTCAATCTAAATTGGAAATGTTATATTCCCTTTTCGCAAATAAAATGACTTTAAGTGGGTTCAATTACAAATTTAGTGGATGATTTTCAAAATTAAGACCCTATATTCAACTGCAAAATATTAAGAAAAAAATGAGAGAAAATCTCTCTCGTTAGCGAATAATATAATATTATTTCACATAATATAGTCAACTTTTGTAATTGGAATGGAAAAAGAACCCGAACTAAATTCAAATAGAGAAGACTGTTTTTTGGAGGATTTTTTTCAAAGGAGCTAAATTTCTTACTCAATATTTTCCATAATATTCGAAATTTAAAATACAAAATGGAATTCAATATTGGTCCATTTCAATCAATATTGATGCTGTTGTTTTGCCGTGAAAATATTAGATCCTGATATCCAATATTTAAGACACAATGAACATTTTAAATTCCGTACACGAGTCGTGTACCCTATGGTTTCGGGACCCGTTTGTAATGAACAAAAGACAAACATATTCTACAAGACAATGCGGAAGTTATTATTAATGGCTGATTCACAAACGACAAAATATTAATTAAGAAACGTGTAGAATGGACTTAGTAGACGTAAAAGGTGGTCGTTTAATTTGGACTGTTCGCGTATTTCACCGAACATAATTGGTTCGAGCCATACGCCCTTTAAACTTAAAAAGCACCTCTTTTGTTGAGTAGATTGGCGAAATTGACAACTTCTGCAGATATATTGATCGTTTTTTTAAACGGATAAAATGGAATCTAAAACATCAAACTGCAAATTAGAGAATTTCAAAAATCAAGGACTTTGGATTTTGGAGAAAAAAAACATTCCCCTTTATCGTTAACGAGGTGGGTGTTATTGACGTAACACAAACTGTCGGCCATGTTAGAAATTTGAACATGTAATATGGCGGTAATAACATCGATCGCTCTGTCTAATTATCATCTAATCTACCAATCTGTTTCTTCAGCCCCTCAAATATTACTAAAGAGCGGATACTCGGTTGGGAGATTTGACGTCTCGTCTGCACGTTACTATTGTAATTATCAAACTAACACATGGTCAAATTTTTAACACACTTCGATTACTGATATGATGTCACCATACCAAGATGGCTGCGATGACATAATGCTCGGTTCCTGGTCCATAATACGTGCGCTCTTATTTAATATGCTCACGTACATGCAATTAATTCAAGGAAGGAACGTATTGTCGGGCTACTTTGCCATGGCATCTCATCACCGAATTCCAGCTGCATTTTCCGTGCATGTACGCGCGGCTTGTTAAAACATCTCTTTTTATCCCTTACAACGAGGGATTCGTTCATCATATCGGCCTCAAAGGGGGCTAACTCTGACACGGGCCATTAAAATGGAAAGGTGTATTTTGGTCCACGTTGGAATTCAAACAACTTGGGACCGAGACTTCAGTTCCCTTGCCGTTCGACCACAGTGTACTATAGTGGACTCTCTTCAAAACACATATGCCCGATTCATTGACGACCACAAACTTTCCAGGCTTGACCTTTATTGCTCTCGCCATTCTACTCAGTATCTGTGGAATTATTGTTAACCTTTAGCTGAGAGATTCTCTATGAGTCGCTGCTAATATCGTACTATTATATCTTTATGACATATTTAAAGGTCATGATCCTTTACTATTACATAACTCATTTAATCGTAAACCATTTAACAAATAATAGTGCTATATATATATTATATAAAGGTTAAACAGAGTAAACAGACCCGATCCTTCAGTCAACTTGATCTACATTGAAAATTGACTGGGCCTGAGTTATGATTTGAGGCTACACGACCGCTGTTCTCCTTTGATTTCTCCATTGACTTTAATGTTAATTCTCGTGTCTTTGGTCGGAACTGAATTTTTCACATTTCGCCCAGTTGAACGTGTTCTATCGCAGATGGAGCAACATGTGGCAACAACAGAAACACTAAATATAAGGAATATCATTGCTCAAATGAGGGTAATGGTGGTCGTGTTCACATGAAACGTGTTTTTGAAACGCATGCTCGTTTATTACAGTAGTTAAAAATAATTTATATATAGACAACCTGTTAGAAATGGTAGGTTAAAAAATTTAATATCTTTTAAGTTAAAACACATATTTTAGTCTTGAAATAATCCGGTTTAATGTCGGTAGGACAATTACAGTATACAGTCCTAATCTCACGGCAATGGCGGCCCCTCCACTAAGCAACAACGCATTATGCTAATAAATAATAAAATGTGTTTTTATCAAACCGTTCTGCATTAACAATTCTTTATAAATTGTTTCTCATACAAGTACACCATTCGCTTATAATTGTTTAATAATTGAATGAACACCTAAATAGCCCTCTTTTGTTCCTTAACATCATTGATTTAAAAATGACACAACAAGATCGATTGTTTCAGAGTGTTTTCTACCGATAAATATAGTTTTAAAAATGGAGTGCTCGAGTATGACAATGGTCTGCAAGTTTCAATTTTAAATCATTGCTGATAATTCAATAAACGTAAGAATCGTTCAATTTTGTTCAATAAGAGTGGTTATTTCCTGAAAATAACTACATGTACAAAAATATCATTGATTTTATAAGTTTTTTGTTCCACTAAGTTTTTTTTTCTTGTTCGTCTTCATGTTTGTTCTGAAAAGGTGGTGAAAGTTCGATCTGAGAAATTATTGAGCACTTAAAGCACACTTATTTCCGGTGTCACGGGTTGATTTGGTTACCTGTTTGGCTCGGTTCCTTATGAAAAGGCGTCAATTAAAGGCCGTTGATACTGTAACTACTATTTGAATGACGTCGTTTTTACAAATGTTCGCTCGAACAATTTTCATTTGCAAATCAGAGTGCGTGGTTAAACGGCAAACGCTGCGCTCACACTGCATGCGCATTTAATGCAAAATTCCGAAAACCAACCTCCGGAATTCGGATTGGTTTGTCTCGGATTAAAAGCGGTGCGTCACATTACAGCTTATTCGGATTGAATTCAAATTAAAACGCGCCACACTAAATGCGCACAACTAGCAGAAGGGAAGGTGATTCATATCCAAGATGAATACGCCCGTATGACGCCTAAATCCGGAATAAGACTTTATTCTGAATTCAATTCAGATTAAACCCCTCGTGTGAACGCAGCTATAGTCAAATCGTCAATGCGGATAGTCGCAGTGGTCCGTATCAACGGCCATATATGTCTATTTGGTTCTCGGTCGTCACATGGATTTATTTTATAATATCTAAAAAATCAATTATCATCTTGCTTGTGCTGTTGATTTGCAGTTGTATTTTTTTATGTATTACTATGCACATCTTTTCGTTTTTACTTATCGTATTTAATCATATTTAAGTTTATTGAGTATGGTAAATGTATGCCTACCATTTTAATAGCAATTAAAAATCCACATCGTTTCGTTTTTACTTATTATTTTAAATATATATTTAGGTTTAAGCAAAAAATCATGTGGTGAGCAACGTATCTAGACCTGCATCGTTGTTCACAGTATATCCCCGGGTTTTTACCACTTTAACTATATCAGTTTACGTTAGGTGCTCACATGTATTTATCTTTTCAGAAAACCCATTCACGAGTCGTTGCGTTTAAACCGATCAATTATTCAAGAATCACAAAAACTAATCGATAATCGATATTAGTTCACATTTCTAACAAAACGATCAAAGCTTTATTTTTAATAGATATTCAAATTTTCATTTACAATGGTGCTAATAACCGAACTAATTAATATATTGCACTATAAAGTGATTTGTTTAATGTGTCCATTGTTTATTGTCTTATTATTCTTTTGTGGAAGAATTATCGATATTATTGGATTATACAAAGCCATTTTGTTGGCGAACATAAAAACTATAATTTTAGTATTCAAAAAAGCCGATTGCTCTTTTAATAACGTGTTGTTGTTTTTTTTTCGCCAATTGTCGACGTTTTCTAGGTTTATAAATTGTCAGCTTAATTAAAAAGTCGATTCTTCAATATTATTCTAGCGAAAAAAATATAAAAGATAACAATGTCGAGCAGTCGAATTGACGAGCGAGTCAGCAAGAGAAAGACCAATCGACATTAAATTGGGTTATTTCGGGATTAACATATGCCACATCGTTTTGTCAGTTCTTCGATGGCACCCCGGGATCTTTCGTGGGAGCGTATCTTCCATTCGCCGCAGTTTGGGTCATAGTGATAGTCATGCGTTGCCCCAATGTCTGTATCTGAAATGAAATGAAATGGGGTTTAACGTCCTACTGTTCTGCTCCTAAATTGGGCTAATGAAGACAGGATGTTGCTTCTGAAATCCAAGTTCAAACAATCGATCCAAATACCACAAGACGTGGTATGCTTACTCCCTTTAGAACATGTGATGACATATACGAGTAGCTAACAATGACAAAATTAGATGACACAGATATCTAGAGATTTCTTCTTAAACACAAATCTTTATATTGCCAAAAGGACGTCGTGTTTAAAACACCTGTGATTTGAACAATTGGCAGTTCAGAAGATCTTGCACTAAATTTCATTTTAATTACCAGTACCAGGATGTAAATTTAGCTTTATGTGAACTCAACACAAGTAAGTCCTTGAAGACAAAGTTATTTAAAAGACTACTATTCTTATAATAATACTTCTTTAATAAAACGAAATTCCAATGGTTCCATTCACTCCTGATTTTCTTTGACTGCCGGGACAAAAATAGCCGATGACAAACTCTTAAACTACTTGAAGAATTGTAGAGTAGTTTACTTCGATCCTTTACATCATCAATCATTAATTGAAGATTTGTTCAGTAATCAATGGCCTCGACAAAACTTGACAAGATTGTGCAAAATCAATTAGATGATGTTCGTTCTGTTAGCAATTATTTTAATTAGTTTTTTGTTGTTGTTGTTTTGACTTTCGACATATTTTATTTATCCGTCTGATGTTATGAAATGATCTGAATGTAGGGAAGTTGTTACACCTCGCCGCTTCTAAACTATTCATCAAAGCATGAAATTTATATAATGCATATTTTATATATACATTGTATACATACATTAGCAGAGCTAGGGACAGAAGTGTCAGTTTTTGTTTTAGGGTGGGGTGGGGCGTAATATACTGCATTGAAAGAAAACAGTTGTTGGATTTTCTGTAGGGACGGTATTCGTGTGAATTGCGTTGTGCTTTTCGTAGGACGGACCTTACCTTGTTTTAGTTCTCTACTAACGACTAAGCACACTTTTCGTTTCAGCCCAACAAATGGAAAGTGAGCTTTACAAATCACGTGGCTCTTCTCTTCTAGTTTTTCTTCGAACTAATTTTAAACTGACGCAGCTTGCTAAATTTATCGTTCACAGCATTCTATAGTATACGACCAATTTTGAATCCAGTCTGAAATTTATCGGTTACTTTAAATTTACCATTCCGTTAAGAATCACAAAGAAAGTCCTCATTTATAGGATAATTGCATTAGTTTTTCAAAGCAAGAATTTGAACACAATCATCAAATATTTTTTATATCTCAATTAAAAATAGCATCCACCGTTCCCAATTAATCCTAAATTTAATTACAGCTTCTTTGAAGTCAAATCTCAAAGACCTTTGCGCTGTCATGCACCCATGTGGTTTTAAGATTAATACATTCTTAAAAGTATTGGCGTCTATTTAATTAGTGTCTATTCAAGACTAAACTGAATTTCCTTTATACTTCTCATGCATAGACCAGCAAATTATTACAATAGAACAAAGAATTGGGATATAATAACTTATTTATTTCTACCGCAGACAATCAATAATTGCTCGTTATGTACTTTTACCACACCTCGAGGGTAACACAAGTCGACCAAAAATATGAATATCAAAGGCATACATATCACAAATAACGACAGTTGGCACGGAAATGTAATTTCATGAAAGTTAATGTCCAAACGGCCCACCGTGATAGCAACTCTGCATACGTCACTATTTTATGATTACGGCATACGCCACCCCTTTAGGATTATACTATGTTCATGGCAATTCCCTTATCCACCATATTATTGTAGCCTAAATTATGCAATATGGACTATAAGGGCTCCCTGGGATTATTTTACCGCAAAATGGTTCTTTGTATACTTCTGTGCGTATGACCGCGTACAATATCCGAGGTTCGGTGTGGGCCACGGAAATTACTGCTTTATCCACAGTTTCTAATGTCATTTTAGAAGACATATTTCTCGACAGTCTATCCAAAGGGTTGATTGGGGCGCTGTGCATATTAGATATCCCGGTCCCAACTTGTAAGTTGGTATGCCTGTGAGGCTAACAAGGAAAGTAGGGTGGTAGGAATTCAAGATACGATCAACTGATGTTCGAACAAGAGAAGCTGGAACGCCGCTGCATAATCAAAATTCACATCCCACATAAATAACCGGGGGTTAGTTTCAAAATTGAAATATTTAAATCATTATTTCGACGGAACTATTGGCTTACATGTGTTAGAAGTTCGGCGAATTATTATAAGTGAAATTGAAGTGGAGCTATTTGTGCGAGATGTCTCGAGGCGAATTGTCTGTTGACTTATTATTGTATGCTAAGGGGAAATTAGTATTTGTAATTCATATTTATGGTATGGGATATAGGAATGGTAATAAACTAATTATTGAAGATTAGGATATGGTATAATTGTATCAATTTATAACTAAGCTTGAAGGCTTTCATGTAATCAGTTCTATACTGGTTCTATCTTTTCTTTCTCTTGTCAATCGCTTATATCAATAACATTTCATCATCGTCCGTATGTTTGTTTTTAAAGGCCCACTTGTAGATTTAGGTGTGTATCATTAAAGCGGGGATTTCTTGTTGGAGGTAAAGCCATAATCAGCATGTGTTCATTTGTTGCGAGATACAGGGTGGCTGTGTGCGTATGACACTGGCTCACTAACAAGCCGGCCGCGGGCTAAGGGTCTTAAAAGAAAACCTCGTGGTCCGCGTGGGGCATAAAACCGAGGCACCCGTGTATATCATTGCCTTTAAAGACCCCCTCTCATAACACACTACATGGCAATGTCCACATGATCCCTGTTGGTGCATACAAGACGTTAGCCTCATTTCTCTATAGAGTGAATAACGTGTAAATCAAGTCCACAAGGATTCTTTATGATGAGTTATTATGTGTATCAACCGTTTTTAGTGGGCCTTTAAAGCAATACGGGAAAAAAGAAATCTTGGCAGCTTTATCTAATTATTAAAGTAATTTATCCTTTAATTAGAAATAATTCTTCTGATCAAATTATGAATTTATACATTCAATCGCTGAATTGTGTAATGTAATTGGTATGGTCTTTTAATACAATACTTGCTACATTGGGTTTGTTATCATTGAATTTATCAAAATGTCGGGAGTGTTCAACCATAGTTATATTTAAAGAGATATTGTCAGATATTGTAATCATGTTTAACGATGCAATTTGCCATGTAGACAAGAGCTAACGCTGTGCTGTTATGTCCTAGTCATAACACGTCGAAATCGAGGTAATTTTACGAACCCTTTCACCTTACATTTCAAACAAGATTATTTATCTTAATGGACACTTTGCACATTTTAGTTGTTATGCTCCTTTTGTATCAAGTGAAGTGTTCTTGTTCTCTTTAAATATCTATGGTTTTTCTGAATAATCCAGTCCTCTTTTTTATATCTGAAAGATATTTAATTCACTTTAACTGCTGCAATTAGTATGCCATTGTGATATTTGAATCATCAATTTCGAACAGTTGGGCGAATTTCTGTATCGTGAACAATGTTCTGGATTTTTTGGATTTGCTTAGATTTGTGGCGAAATAACTTTTTTTCACTAGTTTCATGACTAATGTTAGATTCATAAAACAGAATTACGGTAATTTGCGACACATCGTGTTTTATGGATAAATGCAAAATCGTAAAATACATTGATAATAAATGGATAACGCACATTTCAAAAGCATTAGTGTGCTCATTCTGAACAACTAGCCTGTAGATAAGTGATGCAGCTGTCATTTAGCTTTCAAGCGATAGATTTGTACGTTTATTTATTTTTTTAATCAAACAGATATTATTGATCGAAGTAATAAAATGTATAGAATTTAAACTTCTTGTGTGCTAGTTGTCCTTTTTTGATAGATATGCCGTTTTAAATGATCGATCTCAGTCATATGACTTCCACGTCTGAGTTTTAAGATTTAAAACTGAAATGGAACCAATGTTCATAAAACTCGAATGCTCTATGCCTGCATTTAATCGATATTTATAATTATTATGTATAATGCAATACCCCAATAACATAAAACTAGTAACCACATTCTTGAATGCCCCTCATCTCACAAGCTGCTCTGTAAATAGGATTATAACTAGAACTGCGAAGCAGTAATGACGGGTTTCACCGGTGCCACGTTACCCTTGAACTTATGTCACTTCCGGTACCAATGAAACCGTTAAACAGGTTTCCACATAAGCATTGCACACATGAAATAAAATGGACACAGAAACAACCAAATCCAGCAACCAATTCATTTGCTACATGTCAGTGATCCTGTCAAAATTACATTACTTCCGGTGATAATGAAAATGTTAAATTGGTTTATGAAATCAGAAATAGCATCATCACATGTTGAAAATTTTATGTAAATCCTATAATAATTGCCACCTTTATAGACCAAAAACCTTGAAAAATGACTTGTAGAAAATCGCCTATTTCTCTGCAACCGTACAAGTTAGAAACCATTTTGAGGTATCTGTATGATCGAATGAGTTCATTCTATTTGTTGATTGGAATCAAATATCATAATTTTAAAAACATTACAAATCTGATTCATTTGAATAAAATATCTGTTTTGAAGGCTAAAAATACAGTTTTTGCCAAAATGACGTTACTTCTGGTGATAATGAAAATCTTAAATTACTTGTATGAAATCGTAAATGGCATTATGTATCACACAGTGAAAATTTCATGAAAATCGAATAATAATTGACACTTTTATTGACAAAAAAACCTTAAAAAGTGACCTGTTGAAAATTGCCTATTTCTCCGCAACTGAACAAGTTAGAAACCATTTTGTGATATCTATATGATCGTAAGGGTTCATTGTATTAGTTGATTTGAATCAAATATCAAAATTTTAAACAAATAACAAATATGACTCATTTGAATAAATTACTGGTTTCGAAGGCTATAAATACAATTTTTGCCCAAATTACGTCATTTCCGGTGATATTGAAAATGTTAAATTGGTTTGACCTAGTTAAAATTGACATTACACATCAAATGGTGTCACTTTTATGAAAATCGAATAATAATTGACTCTTTTACAGGCAAACTAGCGTAAAAAGTGACTCATGCAAAATTGCCCATTTCTCGGCAACTGCGCATATTACAAATTAATTTTCACATACATTCTCTCCGTATAGATTATTGCTACGAGTTTATGAAAGTTACGAAGTAATATTTTAAAATATGAAAACGCTGGATGGGTTGTAAATAGCTTAATTTTACACCTTTTT
Organism: Patella vulgata; assembly: GCF_932274485.2. NCBI lineage: Eukaryota > Metazoa > Mollusca > Gastropoda > Patellidae > Patella > Patella vulgata. The sequence goes on along the minus strand of NC_065879.2, from coordinate 70,611,417 downwards.
TCACCTTTTAATCGAAATAGCCCGAAAACGGAATCGAAATTAAAAAACATGGTCCCAACATTTTGTGCGCCTTTAAAAGGCGCACAATTTCAGTTATACCAGATTTGAAAAAAATAATATTTGCTTTCGAAAAATGGTACCTAACTGTCAAAATTGTAGTTTTTTGTCAATTTACGCCACTTCCGGTGCCGACAGATAACACTATTGGTAACAAAAAAAATGACAATTGAGACAACGGGGCATATGAACTTTGTTTTATACAAATCGAACAATAAATGATTAATCTAGGACTGAAAAACTGAATTAGCCAATGGGGGCCAAGGAAAATTACCGAGACAAAAAATTTTCACATTTTTGCCCAAGTCAGAGGACTCGTTATATTTGTGTAAAACACGATTAAAAAATATTCATAAATAAAAAAGTTTTTTGTAAAAATTTAAATTTTCTAAATTTAGCGCCTAATATCTGCGAAGATTTGCCGAAAATCAAAAATCAAAAGTAGCGTAGCTATGTGCCCCGTCTCCGGCTATGCCAAAATGCATCGAAAGTTAAAATCCAATGATTATTGTTAAAATTACTGCAATATTTCTAAAAACGATAGCTTCGGTGATTTCGGACATTTCGCATTGTCGCAGAACGTTCAAAATAGCTTTATCCTCTAAGTCACACCCACTTTTCCGTTAAAACCGAAGAAATCGTAACGATCCGACAATCAGTTGCTGAGATCTACTCAAAACAAAAGAAGAATAATAATAATAATAAGAACTAGAACTGCGAAGCAGTAATGACGGGTTTCACCGGTGCCACGTTACCCTAGAACTTATGTCACTTCCGGTACCAATGAAACCGTTAAACAGGTTTCCACATAAGCATTGCACACATGAAATAAAATGGACGCAGAAACAACCAAATCCAGCAATCAATTCATTTGCTACATGTCAGTGATCCTGTCAAAATTACATTACTTCCGGTGATAATGAAAATGTTAAATTGGTTTATGAAATCAGAAATAGCATCATCACATGGTGAAAATTTTATGTAAATCCTATATTATTGCCACCTTTATAGACCAAAAACCTTGAAAAATGACTTGTAGAAAATCGCCTATTTCTCTGCAACCGTACAAGTTAGAAACCATTTTGAGGTATCTGTATGATCGAATGAGTTCATTCTATTTGTTGATTGGAATCAAATATCATAATTTTAAAAACATTACAAATCTGATTCATTTGAATAAAATATCTGTTTTGAAGGCTAAAAATACAGTTTTTGCCAAAATGACGTTACTTCAGGTGATAATGAAAATCTTAAATTACTTGTATGAAATCGTAAATGGCATTATGTATCACACAGTGAAAATTTCATGAAAATCGAATAATAATTGACACTTTTATTGACAAAAAACCTTAAAAAGTGACCTGTTGAAAATTGCCTATTTCTCCGCAACTGAACAAGTTAGAAACCATTTTGTGATATCTATATGATCGTAAGGGTTCATTGTATTAGTTGATTTGAATCAAATATCACAATTTTAAACAAATAACAAATATGACTCATTTGAATAAATTACTGGTTTCGAAGGCTATAAATACAATTTTTGCCCAAATTACGTCATTTCCGGTGATATTGAAAATGTTAAATTGGTTTGACCTAGTTAAAATTGACATTACACATCAAATGGTGTCACTTTTATGAAAATCGAATAATAATTGACTCTTTTACAGGCAAACTAGCGTAAAAAGTGACTCATGCAAAATTGCCCATTTCTCGGCAACTGCGCATATTACAAATTAATTTTCACATACATTCTCTCCGTATAGATTATTGCTACGAGTTTATGAAAGTTACGAAGTAATATTTTAAAATATGAAAACGCTGGATGGGTTGTAAATAGCTTAATTTTACACCTTTTTTCACCTTTTAATCGAAATAGCCCGAAAACGGAATCGAAATTAAAAAAACTGGTCCCAACATTTTGTGCGCCTTTAAAGAGCGCACAATTTCAGTTATACCAGATTTGAAAAAAAAAAATTTGCTTTCGAAAAATGGTACCTAACTGTCAAAATTGTAGTTTTTTGTCAATTTACGCCACTTCCGGTGCCGACAGATAACACTATTGGTAACAAAAAAAATGACAATTGAGACAACGGGGCATATGAACTTTGTTTTATACAAATCGAACAATAAATAATTAATCTAGGACTGAAAAACTGAATTAGCCAATGGGGGCCAAGGAAAATTACCGAGACAAAAAATTTTCACATTTTTGCCCAAGTCAGAGGACTCGTTATATTTGTGTAAAACACGATTAAAGAATATTCATAAATAAAAAAGTTTTTTGTAAAAATTTAAATTTTCTAAATTTAGCGCCTAATATCTGCGAAGATTTGCCGAAAATCAAAAATCAAAAGTAGCGTAGCTATGTGCCCCGTCTCCGGCTATGCCAAAATGCATCGAAAGTTAAAATCCAATGATTATTGTTAAAATTACTGCAATATTTCTAAAAACGATAGCTTCGGTGATTTCGGACATTTCGCATTGTCGCAGAACGTTCAAAATAGCTTTATCCTCTAAGTCACACCCACTTTTCCGATAAAACCGAAGAAATCGTAACGATCCGACAATCAGTTGCTGAGATCTACTCAAAACAAAAGAAGAATAATAATAATAAGAACTAGAACTGCGAAGCAGTAATGACGGGTTTCACCGGTGCCACGTTACCCTTGAACTTATGTCACTTCCGGTACCAAAATTACATTACTTCCGGTGATAATGAAAATGTTAAATTGGTTTATGAAATCAGAAATAGCATCATCACATGGTGAAAATTTTATGTAAATCCTATAATAGTTGCCACCTTTATAGACCAAAAACCTTGAAAAATGACTTGTAGAAAATCGCCTATTTCTCTGCAACCGTACAAGTTAGAAACCATTTTGAGGTATCTGTATGATCGAATGAGTTCATTCTATTTGTTGATTGGAATCAAATATCATAATTTTAAAAACATTACAAATCTGATTCATTTGAATAAAATATCTGTTTTGAAGGCTAAAAATACAGTTTTTGCCAAAATGACGTTACTTCCGGTGATAATGAAAATCTTAAATTACTTGTATGAAATCGTAAATGGCATTAGGTATCACACAATGAAAATTTCATGAAAATCGAATAATAATTGACACTTTTATTGACAAAAAACCTTAAAAAGTGACCTGTTGAAAATTGCCTATTTCTCCGCAACTGAACAAGTTAGAAACCATTTTGTGATATCTATATGATCGTAAGGGTTCATTGTATTAGTTCATTTGAATCAAATATCAAAATTTTAAACAAATAACAAATATGACTCATTTGAATAAATTACTGGTTTCGAAGGCTATAAATACAATTTTTGCCCAAATTACGTCATTTCCGGTGATATTGAAAATGTTAAATTGGTTTGACCTAGTTAAAATTGACATTACACATCAAATGGTGTCACTTTTATGAAAATCGAATAATAATTGACTCTTTTACAGGCAAACTAGCGTAAAAAGTGACTCATGCAAAATTGCCCATTTCTCGGCAACTGCGCATATTACAAATTAATTTTCACATACATTCTCTCCGTATAGATTATTGCTACGAGTTTATGAAAGTTACGAAGTAATATTTTAAAATATGAAAACGCTGGATGGGTTGTAAATAGCTTAATTTTACACCTTTTTTCACCTTTTAATCGAAATAGCCCGAAAACGGAATCGAAATTAAAAAAACTGGTTCCAACATTTTGTGCGCCTTTAAAGGGCGCACAATTTCAGTTATACCAGATTTGAAAAAAATAATATTTGCTTTCGAAAAATGGTACCTAACTGTCAAAATTGTAGTTTTTTGTCAATTTACGCCACTTCCGGTGCCGACAGATAACACTATTGGTAACAAAAAAAATGACAATTGAGACAACGGAGCATATGAACTTTGTTTTATACAAATCGAACAATAAATAATTAATCTAGGACTGAAAAACTGAATTAGCCAATTGGGGCCAAGGAAAATTACCGAGACAAAAATTTTTCACATTTTTGCCCAAGTCAGAGGACTCGTTATATTTGTGTAAAACACGACTAAAAAATATTCATAAATAAAAAAGTTTTTTGTAAAAATTTAAATTTTCTAAATTTAGCGCCTAATATCTGCGAAGATTTGCCGAAAATCAAAAATCAAAAGTAGCGTAGCTATGTGCCCCGTCTCCGGCTATGCCAAAATGCATCGAAAGTTAAAATCCAATGATTATTGTTAAAATTACTGCAATATTTCTAAAAACGATAGCTTCGGTGATTTCGGACATTTCGCATTGTCGCAGAACGTTCAAAATAGCTTTATCCTCTAAGTCACACCCACTTTTTCAGTAAAACTGAAGAAATCGTAACGATCCGACAATCAGTTGCTGAGATCTACTCAAAACAAAAGAAGAATAATAATAATAATAAGAACTAGAACTGCGAAGCAGTAATGACGGGTTTCACCGGTGCCACGTTACCCTTGAACTTATGTCACTTCCGGTACCAATGAAACCGTTAAACAGGTTTCCACATAAGCATTGCACACATGAAATAAAATGGACGCAGAAACAACCAAATCCAGCAATCAATTCATTTGCTACATGTCAGTGATCCTGTCAAAATTAGATTACTTCCGGTGATAATGAAAATGTTAAATTGGTTTATTAAATCAGAAATAGCATCATCACATGTTGAAAATTTTATGTAAATCCTATAATAATTGCCACCTTTATAGACCAAAAACCTTGAAAAATGACTTGTAGAAAATCGCCTATTTCTCTGCAACCGTACAAGTTAGAAACCATTTTGAGGTATCTGTATGATCGAATGAGTTCATTCTATTTGTTGATTGGAATCAAATATCATAATTTTAAAAACATTACAAATCTGATTCATTTGAATAAAATATCTGTTTTGAAGGCTAAAAATACAGTTTTTGCCAAAATGACGTTACTTCCGGTGATAATGAAAATCTTAAATTACTTGTATGATATCGTAAATGGCATTATGTATCACACAGTGAAAATTTCATGAAAATCGAATAATAATTGACACTTTTTTTGACAAAAAAACCTTAAAAAGTGACCTGTTGAAAATTGCCTATTTCTCCGCAACTGAACAAGTTAGAAACCATTTTGGGATATCTATATGATCGTAAGGGTTCATTGTATTAGTTGATTTGAATCAAATATCAAAATTTTAAACAAATAACAAATATGACTCATTTGAATAAATTACTGGTTTCGAAGGCTATAAATACAATTTTTGCCCAAATTACGTCATTTCCGGTGATATTGAAAATGTTAAATTGGTTTGACCTAGTTAAAATTGACATTACACATCAAATGGTGTCACTTTTATGAAAATCGAATAATAATTGACTCTTTTACAGGCAAACTAGCGTAAAAAGTGACTCATGCAAAATTGCCCATTTCTCGGCAACTGCGCATATTACAAATTAATTTTCACATACATTCTCTCCGTATAGATTATTGCTACGAGTTTATGAAAGTTACGAAGTAATATTTTAAAATATGAAAACGCTGAATGGGTTGTAAATAGCTTAATTTTTCACCTTTTTTCACCTTTTAATCGAAATAGCCCGAAAACGGAATCGAAATTAAAAAAAATGGTCCCAACATTTTGTGCGCCTTTAAAGGGCGCACAATTTCAGTTATACCAGATTTGAAAAAAATAATATTTGCTTTCGAAAAATGGTACCTAACTGTCAAAATTGTAGTTTTTTGTCAATTTACGCCACTTCCGGTGCCGACAGATAACACTATTGGTAACAAAAAAAATGACAATTGAGACAACGGGGCATATGAACTTTGTTTTATACAAATCGAACAATAAATAATTAATCTAGGACTGAAAAACTGAATTAGCCAATGGGGGCCAAGGAAAATTACCGAGACAAAAAATTTTCACATTTTTGCCCAAGTCAGAGGACTCGTTATATTTGTGTAAAACACGATTAAAAAATATTTATAAATAAAAAAGTTTTTTGTAAAAATTTAAATTTTCTAAATTTAGCGCCTAATATCTGCGAAGATTTGCCGAAAATCAAAAATCAAAAGTAGCGTAGCTATGTGCCCCGTCTCCGGCTATGCCAAAATGCATCGAAAGTTAAAATCCAATGATTATTGTTAAAATTACTGCAATATTTCTAAAAACGATAGCTTCGGTGATTTCGGACATTTCGCATTGTCGCAGAACGTTCAAAATAGCTTTATCCTCTAAGTCACACCCACTTTTCCGATAAAACCGAAGAAATCGTAACGATCCGACAATCAGTTGCTGAGATCTACTCAAAACAAAAGAAGAATAATAATAATAAGAATAATAATTTTAACAAAAACAATAGTGTTTCACACAAGCTACGCAGTGTGAAACCCTAATAATAATTTTAACAAAAACAATAGTGTTTCACACAAGCTACGCAGTGTGAAACCCTAATAATTTTAACAAAAACAATAGTGTTTCACACAAGCTACGCAGTGTGAAACCCTAACTAGAACTGCGAAGCAGTAATGACGGGTTTCACCGGTGCCACGTTACCCTTGAACTTATGTCACTTCCGGTACCAATGAAACCGTTAAACAGGTTTCCACATAAGCATTGCACACATGAAATAAAATGGACACAGAAACAACCAAATCCAGCAACCAATTCATTTGCTACATGTCAGTGATCCTGTCAAAATTACATTACTTCCGGTGATAATGAAAATGTTAAATTGGTTTATGAAATCAGAAATAGCATCATCACATGTTGAAAATTTTATGTAAATCCTATAATAATTGCCACCTTTATAGACCAAAAACCTTGAAAAATGACTTGTAGAAAATCGCCTATTTCTCTGCAACCGTACAAGTTAGAAACCATTTTGAGGTATCTGTATGATCGAATGAGTTCATTCTATTTGTTGATTGGAATCAAATATCATAATTTTAAAAACATTACAAATCTGATTCATTTGAATAAAATATCTGTTTTGAAGGCTAAAAATACAGTTTTTGCCAAAATGACGTTACTTCCGGTGATAATGAAAATCTTAAATTACTTGTATGAAATCGTAAATGGCATTATGTATCACACAGTGAAAATTTCATGAAAATCGAATAATAATTGACACTTTTATTGACAAAAAAACCTTAAAAAGTGACCTGTTGAAAATTGCCTATTTCTCCGCAACTGAACAAGTTAGAAACCATTTTGTGATATCTATATGATCGTAAGGGTTCATTGTATTAGTTGATTTGAATCAAATATCAAAATTTTAAACAAATAACAAATATGACTCATTTGAATAAATTACTGGTTTCGAAGGCTATAAATACAATTTTTGCCCAAATTACGTCATTTCCGGTGATATTGAAAATGTTAAATTGGTTTGACCTAGTTAAAATTGACATTACACATCAAATGGTGTCACTTTTATGAAAATCGAATAATAATTGACTCTTTTACAGGCAAACTAGCGTAAAAAGTGACTCATGCAAAATTGCCCATTTCTCGGCAACTGCGCATATTACAAATTAATTTTCACATACATTCTCTCCGTATAGATTATTGCTACGAGTTTATGAAAGTTACGAAGTAATATTTTAAAATATGAAAACGCTGGATGGGTTGTAAATAGCTTAATTTTACACCTTTTTTCACCTTTTAATCGAAATAGCCCGAAAACGGAATCGAAATTAAAAAACATGGTCCCAACATTTTGTGCGCCTTTAAAAGGCGCACAATTTCAGTTATACCAGATTTGAAAAAAATAATATTTGCTTTCGAAAAATGGTACCTAACTGTCAAAATTGTAGTTTTTTGTCAATTTACGCCACTTCCGGTGCCGACAGATAACACTATTGGTAACAAAAAAAATGACAATTGAGACAACGGGGCATATGAACTTTGTTTTATACAAATCGAACAATAAATGATTAATCTAGGACTGAAAAACTGAATTAGCCAATGGGGGCCAAGGAAAATTACCGAGATATTGAAAATGTTAAATTGGTTTGACCTAGTTAAAATTGACATTACACATCAAATGGTGTCACTTTTATGAAAATCGAATAATAATTGACTCTTTTACAGGCAAACTAGCGTAAAAAGTGACTCATGCAAAATTGCCCATTTCTCGGCAACTGCGCATATTACAAATTAATTTTCACATACATTCTCTCCGTATAGATTATTGCTACGAGTTTATGAAAGTTACGAAGTAATATTTTAAAATATGAAAACGCTGGATGGGTTGTAAATAGCTTAATTTTACACCTTTTTTCACCTTTTAATCGAAATAGCCCGAAAACGGAATCGAAATTTAAAAAACTGGTCCCAACATTTTGTGCGCCTTTAAAGAGCGCACAATTTCAGTTATACCAGATTTGAAAAAAAAAAATTTGCTTTCGAAAAATGGTACCTAACTGTCAAAATTGTAGTTTTTTGTCAATTTACGCCACTTCCGGTGCCGACAGATAACACGATTGGTAACAAAAAAAATGACAATTGAGACAACGGAGCATATGAACTTTGTTTTATACAAATCGAACAATAAATAATTAATCTAGGACTGAAAAACTGAATTAGCCAATGGGGGCCAAGGAAAATTACCGAGACAAGAAATTTTCACATTTTGACCTAGTTAAAATTGACATTACACATCAAATGGTGTCACTTTTATGAAAATCGAATAATAATTGACTCTTTTACAGGCAAACTAGCGTAAAAAGTGACTCATGCAAAATTGCCCATTTCTCGGCAACTGCTTATATTACAAACTAATTTTCACATACATTCTCTTCGTATGGATTATAGCTACAAGTTTATAAAAGTTACGTAAAAATATTTTAAAATCTGAAAAGCCTGAATGAGTTGTAAATAGGTCAATTTTACGCCTTTTTTCACCTCTTAATCCAATTTGCTAGAAAATGAAAAAGAAATTAAAAAAACTGCTTCCGACATTTTTTGCGCCTTTAAAGGACACACTCTTTGAGTCATATAATTTTTCAAAAAAATAATATTTGTTTTCAAAAAATGGTACCTAACTGTCAAAATTGTAGTTTTTGGTAAAATTATGCCACTTCCGGTGCCGACAGATAACACTTTTGGTAATAAAAAAAATGACAATTGAGACAACGGAGCATATGAACTTTGTTTTATACAAATCGAACAATAAATAATTAATCTAGGACTGAAAAACTGAATTAGCCAATGGGGGCCAAGGAAAATTACCGAGACAAAATTTTTTCACATTTTTGCCCAAGTCAGAGGACTCGTTATATTTGTGTGAAACACGACCAAAAAATATTCATAATTAAAAAAGTTTTTTGTAAAAATTTAAATTTTCTAAATTTAGCGCCTAATATCTGCGAAGATTTGCCGAAAATTATAAATCAAAAGTAGCGTAGCTATGTGCCCCGTCTCCGGCTATGCCAAAATGCATCCAAAGTTAAAATCCAATGATTATTGTTAAAATTACCGCAATATTTGTAAAAACGATAACTTCGGTGATTTCGGACATTTCGCATTGTCGCAGAACGTTCAAAATAGCTTTATCCTCTCAGTCACACCCACTTTTCCGATAAAACCGAAAAAATCGTAACGATCCGACAATCAATTGCTGAGATCTACTCAAAACAAAAGAAGAATAATAATAATAAGAATAACTAGAACTGCGATGCAGTAATGACGGGTTTCACCGGTGCCACTTTACCCTAAACATGTTACTTCCCGTACCAATGAAACCATTAAACAGGTTTCCACATAAGCATTGCACACATCAAATAAAATGGACGCCGAATCAACAAAATCCAGCAATATCAATTCATTTTATACATTTGTTACATGTAAGTGTACTGTACTTCCGGTGATAATGAAAATGTTCAATTACTTTTATGAAATCAGAAATGACATAGGGCATCACATGGTGAAAATTGTATGTAAATCGAATAACAATTGCCACTTTTATAGACCAAAAACCTTGAAAAGTGACTTGTAGAAAATCGCCTATTTCTCTGCAACCGTACAAGTTAGAAACCATTTTGAGGTATCTGTATGATCGAATGAGTTCATTCTATTTGTTGATTGGAATCAAATATCATAATTTTAAAAACATTACAAATCTGATTCATTTGAATAAAATATCTGTTTTGAAGGCTAAAAATACAGTTTTTGTCAAAATGACGTTACTTCCGGTGATAATGAAAATCTTAAATTACTTGTATGAAATCGTAAATGGCATTATGTATCACACAGTGAAAATTTCATGAAAATCGAATAATAATTGACACTTTTATTGACAAAAAACCTTAAAAAGTGACCTGTTGAAAATTGCCTATTTCTCCGCAACTGAACAAGTTAGAAACCATTTTGTGATATCTATATGATCGTAAGGGTTCATTGTATTAGTTGATTTGAATCAAATATCAAAATTTTAAACAAATAACAAATATGACTCATTTGAATAAATTACTGGTTTCGAAGGCTATAAATACAATTTTTGCCCAAATTACGTCATTTCCGGTGATATTGAAAATGTTAAATTGGTTTGACCTAGTTAAAATTGACATTACACATCAACTGGTGTCACTTTTATGAAAATCGAATAATAATTGACTCTTTTACAGGCAAACTAGCGTAAAAAGTGACTCGTGCAAAATTGCCCATTTCTCGGCAACTGCGCATATTACAAATTAATTTTCACATACATTCTCTCCGTATAGATTATTGCTACGAGTTTATGAAAGTTACGAAGTAATATTTTAAAATATGAAAACGCTGGATGGGTTGTAAATAGCTTAATTTTACACCTTTTTTCACCTTTTAATCGAAATAGCCCGAAAACGGAATCGAAATTAAAAAAACTGGTCCCAACATTTTGTGCGCCTTTAAAGGGCGCACAATTTCAGTTATACCAGATTTGAAAAAAATAATATTTGCTTTCGAAAAATGGTACCTAACTGTCAAAATTGTAGTTTTTTGTCAATTTACGCCACTTCCGGTGCCGACAGATAACACTATTGGTAACAAAAAAAATGACAATTGAGACAACGGAGCATATGAACCTTGTTTTATACAAATCGAACAATAAATAATTAATATAGGACTGAAAAACTGAATTAGCCAATGGGGGCCAAGGAAAATTACTGGGACAAAAAATTTTCACATTTTTGCCCAAGTCAGAGGACTCGTTATATTTGCTTAAAACACGACTAAAAAATATTCATAAATAAAAAAGTTTTTTGTAAAAATTTAAATTTTCTAAATTTAGCGCCTAATATCTGCGAAGATTTGCCGAAAATCAAAAATCAAAAGTAGCGTAGCTATGTGCCCCGTCTCCGGCTATGCCAAAATGCATCGAACGTTAAAATCCAATGATTATTGTTAAAATTACTGCAATATTTCTAAAAACGATAGCTTCGGTGATTTCGGACATTTCGCATTGTCGCAGAACGTTCAAAATAGCTTTATCCTCTAAGTCACACCCACTTTTCCGATAAAACCGAAGAAATCGTAACGATCCGACAATCAGTTGCTGAGATCTACTCAAAACAAAAGAAGAATAACTAGAACTGCGAAGCAGTAATGACGGGTTTCACCGGTGCCACGTTACCCTTGAACTTATGTCACTTCCGGTACCAAAATTACATTACTTCCGGTGATAATGAAAATGTTAAATTGGTTTATGAAATCAGAAATAGCATCATCACATGGTGAAAATTTTATGTAAATCCTATAATAGTTGCCACCTTTATAGACCAAAAACCTTGAAAAATGACTTGTAGAAAATCGCCTATTTCTCTGCAACCGTACAAGTTAGAAACCATTTTGAGGTATCTGTATGATCGAATGAGTTCATTCTATTTGTTGATTGGAATCAAATATCATAATTTTAAAAACATTACAAATCTGATTCATTTGAATAAAATATCTGTTTTGAAGGCTAAAAATACAGTTTTTGCCAAAATGACGTTACTTCCGGTGATAATGAAAATCTTAAATTACTTGTATGAAATCGTAAATGGCATTAGGTATCACACAATGAAAATTTCATGAAAATCGAATAATAATTGACACTTTTATTGACAAAAAACCTTAAAAAGTGACCTGTTGAAAATTGCCTATTTCTCCGCAACTGAACAAGTTAGAAACCATTTTGTGATATCTATATGATCGTAAGGGTTGATTGTATTAGTTCATTTGAATCAAATATCAAAATTTTAAACAAATAACAAATATGACTCATTTGAATAAATTACTGGTTTCGAAGGCTATAAATACAATTTTTGCCCAAATTACGTCATTTCCGGTGATATTGAAAATGTTAAATTGGTTTGACCTAGTTAAAATTGACATTACACATCAAATGGTGTCACTTTTATGAAAATCGAATAATAATTGACTCTTTTACAGGCAAACTAGCGTAAAAAGTGACTCATGCAAAATTGCCCATTTCTCGGCAACTGCGCATATTACAAATTAATTTTCACATACATTCTCTCCGTATAGATTATTGCTACGAGTTTATGAAAGTTACGAAGTAATATTTTAAAATATGAAAACGCTGAATGGGTTGTAAATAGCTTAATTTTACACCTTTTTTCACCTTTTAATCGAAATAGCCCGAAAACGGAATCGAAATTAAAAAAAATGGTCCCAACATTTTGTGCGCCTTTAAAGGGCGCACAATTTCAGTTATACCAGATTTGAAAAAAATAATATTTGCTTTCGAAAAATGGTACCTAACTGTCAAAATTGTAGTTTTTTGTCAATTTACGCCACTTCCGGTGCCGACAGATAACACTATTGGTAACAAAAAAAATGACAATTGAGACAACGGGGCATATGAACTTTGTTTTATACAAATCGAACAATAAATAATTAATCTAGGACTGAAAAACTGAATTAGCCAATGGGGGCCAAGGAAAATTACCGAGACAAAAAATTTTCACATTTTTGCCCAAGTCAGAGGACTCGTTATATTTGTGTAAAACACGATTAAAAAATATTCATAAATAAAAAAGTTTTTTGTAAAAATTTAAATTTTCTAAATTTAGCGCCTAATATCTGCGAAGATTTGCCGAAAATCAAAAATCAAAAGTAGCGTAGCTATGTGCCCCGTCTCCGGCTATGCCAAAATGCATCGAAAGTTAAAATCCAATGATTATTGTTAAAATTACTGCAATATTTCTAAAAACGATAGCTTCGGTGATTTCGGACATTTCGCATTGTCGCAGAACGTTCAAAATAGCTTTATCCTCTAAGTCACACCCACTTTTCCGATAAAACCGAAGAAATCGTAACGATCCGACAATCAGTTGCTGAGATCTACTCAAAACAAAAGAAGAATAATAATAATAAGAACTAGAACTGCGATGCAGTAATGACGGGTTTCACCGGTGCCACTTTACCCTAAACATGTTACTTCCCGTACCAATGAAACCATTAAACAGGTTTCCACATAAGCATTGCACACATCAAATAAAATGGACGCCGAATCAACAAAATCCAGCAATATCAATTCATTTTATACATTTGTTACATGTAAGTGTACTGTACTTCCGGTGATAATGAAAATGTTCAATTACTTTTATGAAATCAGAAATGACATAGGGCATCACATGGTGAAAATTGTATGTAAATCGAATAACAATTGCCACTTTTATAGACCAAAAACCTTGAAAAGTGACTTGTAGAAAATCGCCTATTTCTCTGCAACCGTACAAGTTAGAAACCATTTTCTGGTATCTGTATGATCGTATGGGTTCAATCTATTTGCTGATTGGAATCAAATATCATAATTTTAAAAACAATACAAATAAGACTCATTTGAAAAAAATATCTGTTTTGAAGGCTAAAAATACAGTTTTTGCCAAAATGACGTTACTTCCGGTGATAATGAAAATGTTAAATTAGTTCTATGAAATCATAAATGACACAAGATATCATATGGTGAAAATTTTATGAAAATCGAATAATAACTGACACTTTTATAGACCAAAAACCTTGAAAAGTGACTTAAGGAAAATCGCCCATTTCTCTGCAACCGTACAAGTTAGAAACCATTTTGTGGTATCTGTATGATCGTATGGGTTCAATCTATTTGATCAATAGAATCAAATATCATAATTTGAAAAAAATAACAAATACGAATCATTTGAATAAAATATTGTTTTTTGAAGGCTAAAATTTAAGTTTTGAGCAAATGACGTCATTTCCGGTGGCAGCGCAAGGGGTAAAATGGTTTGACATAGTCCACTATGGCATTAGGCATCCAATGGCGAAAGAAAATTGAAAATCGAATAATAATTGATTCTTTTACAGCCAAAATTACGTGAAAAGTGACTCATGCAAAATTGCCTATTTCTCGGCAACTGCTTATATTACAAACTAATTTTCACATACATTCTCTTCGTATGGATTATAGCTACAAGTTTATAAAAGTTACGTAAAAATATTTTAAAATCTGAAAAGCCTGAATGAGTTGTAAATAGGTCAATTTTACGCCTTTTTTCACCTCTTAATCCAATTTGCTAGAAAATGAAAAAGAAATTAAAAAAACTGCTTCCGACATTTTTTGCGCCTTTAAAGGACACACTCTTTGAGTCATATAATTTTTCAAAAAAATAATATTTGTTTTCAAAAAATGGTACCTAACTGTCAAAATTGTAGTTTTTGGTAAAATTATGCCACTTAAGGTGCCGACAGATAACACTTTTGGTAATAAAAAAAATGACAATTGAGACAACGAAGCATATGAACTTTGTTTTATACAAATCGAACAATAAAAAATTAAGCTAGGACTGAAAAACTGAATTAGCCAATGGAGGCCAAGGAAAATTACTGAGACAAAAAATTTTAACATTTTTGCGCAAGTCAGATGACTCTTTAATTCTGTGCACAACACGAGTAAAAAATATTCATCAATAAAAAAGTTTTTTGTAAAATTTTAAATTTCCGAAATTTGGCGCCTAATATCTTCGAATTTTTGCTGAAAATCAAAAATCGAAAGTAGCGCAGCTATGTGCCCTGTCTCCAGCTATGCCAAAATGTATCGAAAGTTAAAATCCCATGATTATTGTTAAAATTACCGCAATATTTGTAAAAACGATAACTTCGGTGATTTCGGACATTTCGCATTGTCGCAGAACGTTCAAAATAGCTTTATCCTCTAAGTCACACCCACTTTCCCAGTAAAACCGAAGAAATCGTAACGATGCGACAAGTAGTTGCTGAGATCTACTCAAAACAAAAGAAGAATAATAATAATAATAAGAATAATAATTTTAACAAAAACAATAGTGTTTCACACAAGCTTCGCAGTGTGAAACCCTAATAATAATTTTAACAAAAACAATAGTGTTTCACACAAGCTACGCAGTGTGAAACCCTAATAATAATAAGAACTAGAACTGCGAAGCAGTAATGACGGGTTTCACCGGTGCCACGTTACCCTTGAACTTATGTCACTTCCGGTACCAATGAAACCGTTAAACAGGTTTCCACATAAGCATTGCACACATGAAATAAAATGGACGCAGAAACAACCAAATCCAGCAATCAATTCATTTGCTACATGTCAGTGATCCTGTCAAAATTACATTACTTCCGGTGATAATGAAAATGTTAAATTGGTTTATGAAATCAGAAATAGCATCATCACATGGTGAAAATTTTATGTAAATCCTATAATAATTGCCACCTTTATAGACCAAAAACCTTGAAAAATGACTTGTAGAAAATCGCCTATTTCTCTGCAACCGTACAAGTTAGAAACCATTTTGAGGTATCTGTATGATCGAATGAGTTCATTCTATTTGTTGATTGGAATCAAATATCATAATTTTAAAAACATTACAAATCTGATTCATTTGAATAAAATATCTGTTTTGAAGGCTAAAAATACAGTTTTTGCCAAAATGACGTTACTTCCGGTGATAATGAAAATCTTAAATTACTTGTATGAAATCGTAAATGGCATTATGTATCACACAGTGAAAATTTCATGAAAATCGAATAATAATTGACACTTTTATTGACAAAAAACCTTAAAAAGTGACCTGTTGAAAATTGCCTATTTCTCCGCAACTGAACAAGTTAGAAACCATTTTGTGATATCTATATGATCGTAAGGGTTCATTGAATTAGTTGATTTGAATCAAATATCAAAATTTTAAACAAATAACAAATATGACTCATTTGAATAAATTACTGGTTTCGAAGGCTATAAATACAATTTTTGCCCAAATTACGTCATTTCCGGTGATATTGAAAATGTTAAATTGGTTTGACCTAGTTAAAATTGACATTACACATCAAATGGTGTCACTTTTATGAAAATCGAATAATAATTGACTCTTTTACAGGCAAACTAGCGTAAAAAGTGACTCATGCAAAATTGCCCATTTCTCGGCAACTGCGCATATTAAAAATTAATTTTCACATACATTCTCTCCGTATAGATTATTGCTACGAGTTTATGAAAGTTACGAAGTATTATTTTAAAATATGAATACGCTGGATGGGTTGTAAATAGCTTAATTTTACACCTTTTTTCACCTTTTAATCGAAATAGCCCGAAAACGGATTCGAAATTAAAAAAACTGGTCCCAACATTTTGTGCGCCTTTAAAGGGCGCACAATTTCAGTTATACCAGATTTGAAAAAAATAATATTTGCTTTCGAAAAATGGTACCTAACTGTCAAAATTGTATTTTTTTGTCAATTTACGCCACTTCCGGTGCCGACAGTTAAAATTATTGGTAACAAAAAAAATGACAATTGAGACAACGGAGTATATGAACTTTGTTTTATACAAATCAAACAAAAAATAATTAATCTAGAACTGAAAAACTGAATTAGCCAATGGGGGCCAAGGAAAATTACCGAGACAAAAATTTTTCACATTTTTGCCCAAGTCAGAGGACTCGTTATATTTGTGTAAAACACGACTAAAAAATATTCATAAATAAAAAAGTTTTTTGTGAAAATTTAAATTTTCTAAATTTAGCGCCTAATATCTGCGAAGATTTGCCGAAAATCAAAAATCAAAAGTAGCGTAGCTATGTGCCCCGTCTCCGGCTATGCCAAAATGCATCGAAAGTTAAAATCCAATGATTATTGTTAAAATTACTGCAATATTTCTAAAAACGATAGCTTCGGTGATTTCGGACATTTCGCATTGTCGCAGAACGTTCAAAATAGCTTTATCCTCTAAGTCACACCCACTTTTCCGATAAAACCGAAGAAATCGTAACGATCCGACAATCAGTTGCTGAGATCTACTCAAAACAAAAGAAGAATAATAATAATAAGAACTAGAACTGCGAAGCAGTAATGACGGGTTTCACCGGTGCCACGTTACCCTTGAACTTATGTCACTTCCGGTACCAATGAAACCGTTAAACAGGTTTCCACATAAGCATTGCACACATGAAATAAAATGGACGCAGAAACAACCAAATCCAGCAATCAATTCATTTGCTACATGTCAGTGATCCTGTCAAAATTACATTACTTCCGGTGATAATGAAAATGTTAAATTGGTTTATGAAATCAGAAATAGCATCATCACATGTTGAAAATTTTATGTAAATCCTATAATAATTGCCACCTTTATAGACCAAAAACCTTGAAAAATGACTTGTAGAAAATCGCCTATTTCTCTGCAACCGTACAAGTTAGAAACCATTTTGAGGTATCTGTATGATCGAATGAGTTCATTCTATTTGTTGATTGGAATCAAATATCATAATTTTAAAAACATTACAAATCTGATTCATTTGAATAAAATATCTGTTTTGAAGGCTAAAAATACAGTTTTTGCCAAAATGACGTTACTTCCGGTGATAATGAAAATCTTAAATTACTTGTATGATATCGTAAATGGCATTATGTATCACACAGTGAAAATTTCATGAAAATCGAATAATAATTGACACTTTTTTTGACAAAAAAACCTTAAAAAGTGACCTGTTGAAAATTGCCTATTTCTCCGCAACTGAACAAGTTAGAAACCATTTTGTGATATCTATATGATCGTAAGGGTTCATTGTATTAGTTGATTTTAATCAAATATCAAAATTTTAAACAAATAACAAATATGACTCATTTGAATAAATTACTGGTTTCGAAGGCTATAAATACAATTTTTGCCCAAATTACGTCATTTCCGGTGATATTGAAAATGTTAAATTGGTTTGACCTAGTTAAAATTGACATTACACATCAAATGGTGTCACTTTTATGAAAATCGAATAATAATTGACTCTTTTACAGGCAAACTAGCGTAAAAAGTGACTCATGCAAAATTGCCCATTTCTCGGCAACTGCGCATATTACAAATTAATTTTCACATACATTCTCTCCGTATAGATTATTGCTACGAGTTTATGAAAGTTACGAAGTAATATTTTAAAATATGAAAACGCTGAATGGGTTGTAAATAGCTTAATTTTACACCTTTTTTCACCTTTTAATCGAAATAGCCCGAAAACGGAATCGAAATTAAAAAAAATGGTCCCAACATTTTGTGCGCCTTTAAAGGGCGCACAATTTCAGTTATACCAGATTTGAAAAAAATAATATTTGCTTTCGAAAAATGGTACCTAACTGTCAAAATTGTAGTTTTTTGTCAATTTACGCCACTTCCGGTGCCGACAGATAACACTATTGGTAACAAAAAAAATGACAATTGAGACAACGGGGCATATGAACTTTGTTTTATACAAATCGAACAATAAATAATTAATCTAGGACTGAAAAACTGAATTAGCCAATGGGGGCCAAGGAAAATTACCGAGACAAAAAATTTTCACATTTTTGCCCAAGTCAGAGGACTCGTTATATTTGTGTAAAACACGATTAAAAAATATTTATAAATAAAAAAGTTTTTTGTAAAAATTTAAATTTTCTAAATTTAGCGCCTAATATCTGCGAAGATTTGCCGAAAATCAAAAATCAAAAGTAGCGTAGCTATGTGCCCCGTCTCCGGCTATGCCAAAATGCATCGAAAGTTAAAATCCAATGATTATTGTTAAAATTACTGCAATATTTCTAAAAACGATAGCTTCGGTGATTTCGGACATTTCGCATTGTCGCAGAACGTTCAAAATAGCTTTATCCTCTAAGTCACACCCACTTTTCCGATAAAACCGAAGAAATCGTAACGATCCGACAATCAGTTGCTGAGATCTACTCAAAACAAAAGAAGAATAATAATAATAAGAATAACTAGAACTGCGAAGCAGTAATGACGGGTTTCACCGGTGCCACGTTACCCTTGAACTTATGTCACTTCCGGTACCAAAATTACATTACTTCCGGTGATAATGAAAATGTTAAATTGGTTTATGAAATCAGAAATAGCATCATCACATGGTGAAAATTTTATGTAAATCCTATAATAGTTGCCACCTTTATAGACCAAAAACCTTGAAAAATGACTTGTAGAAAATCGCCTATTTCTCTGCAACCGTACAAGTTAGAAACCATTTTGAGGTATCTGTATGATCGAATGAGTTCATTCTATTTGTTGATTGGAATCAAATATCATAATTTTAAAAACATTACAAATCTGATTCATTTGAATAAAATATCTGTTTTGAAGGCTAAAAATACAGTTTTTGCCAAAATGACGTTACTTCCGGTGATAATGAAAATCTTAAATTACTTGTATGAAATCGTAAATGGCATTAGGTATCACACAATGAAAATTTCATGAAAATCGAATAATAATTGACACTTTTATTGACAAAAAACCTTAAAAAGTGACCTGTTGAAAATTGCCTATTTCTCCGCAACTGAACAAGTTAGAAACCATTTTGTGATATCTATATGATCGTAAGGGTTCATTGTATTAGTTCATTTGAATCAAATATCAAAATTTTAAACAAATAACAAATATGACTCATTTGAATAAATTACTGGTTTCGAAGGCTATAAATACAATTTTTGCCCAAATTACGTCATTTCCGGTGATATTGAAAATGTTAAATTGGTTTGACCTAGTTAAAATTGACATTACACATCAAATGGTGTCACTTTTATGAAAATCGAATAATAATTGACTCTTTTACAGGCAAACTAGCGTAAAAAGTGACTCATGCAAAATTGCCCATTTCTCGGCAACTGCGCATATTACAAATTAATTTTCACATACATTCTCTCCGTATAGATTATTGCTACGAGTTTATGAAAGTTACGAAGTAATATTTTAAAATATGAAAACGCTGGATGGGTTGTAAATAGCTTAATTTTACACCTTTTTTCACCTTTTAATCGAAATAGCCCGAAAACGGAATCGAAATTAAAAAAACTGGTTCCAACATTTTGTGCGCCTTTAAAGGGCGCACAATTTCAGTTATACCAGATTTGAAAAAAATAATATTTGCTTTCGAAAAATGGTACCTAACTGTCAAAATTGTAGTTTTTTGTCAATTTACGCCACTTCCGGTGCCGACAGATAACACTATTGGTAACAAAAAAAATGACAATTGAGACAACGGAGCATATGAACTTTGTTTTATACAAATCGAACAATAAATAATTAATCTAGGACTGAAAAACTGAATTAGCCAATTGGGGCCAAGGAAAATTACCGAGACAAAATTTTTTCACATTTTTGCCCAAGTCAGAGGACTCGTTATATTTGTGTAAAACACGACTAAAAAATATTCATAAATAAAAAAGTTTTTTGTAAAAATTTAAATTTTCTAAATTTAGCGCCTAATATCTGCGAAGATTTGCCGAAAATCAAAAATCAAAAGTAGCGTAGCTATGTGCCCCGTCTCCGGCTATGCCAAAATGCATCGAAAGTTAAAATCCAATGATTATTGTTAAAATTACTGCAATATTTCTAAAAACGATAGCTTCGGTGATTTCGGACATTTCGCATTGTCGCAGAACGTTCAAAATAGCTTTATCCTCTAAGTCACACCCACTTTTTCAGTAAAACTGAAGAAATCGTAACGATCCGACAATCAGTTGCTGAGATCTACTCAAAACAAAAGAAGAACTAGAACTGCGATGCAGTAATGACGGGTTTCACCGGTGCCACTTTACCCTAAACATGTTACTTCCCGTACCAATGAAACCATTAAACAGGTTTCCACATAAGCATTGCACACATCAAATAAAATGGACGCCGAATCAACAAAATCCAGCAATATCAATTCATTTTATACATTTGTTACATGTAAGTGTACTGTACTTCCGGTGATAATGAAAATGTTCAATTACTTTTATGAAATCAGAAATGACATAGGGCATCACATGGTGAAAATTGTATGTAAATCGAATAACAATTGCCACTTTTATAGACCAAAAACCTTGAAAAGTGACTTGTAGAAAATCGCCTATTTCTCTGCAACCGTACAAGTTAGAAACCATTTTCTGGTATCTGTATGATCGTATGGGTTCAATCTATTTGCTGATTGGAATCAAATATCATAATTTTAAAAACAATACAAATAAGACTCATTTGAAAAAAATATCTGTTTTGAAGGCTAAAAATACAGTTTTTGCCAAAATGACGTTACTTCCGGTGATAATGAAAATGTTAAATTAGTTCTATGAAATCATAAATGACACAAGATATCATATGGTGAAAATTTTATGAAAATCGAATAATAACTGACACTTTTATAGACCAAAAACCTTGAAAAGTGACTTAAGGAAAATCGCCCATTTCTCTGCAACCGTACAAGTTAGAAACCATTTTGTGGTATCTGTATGATCGTATGGGTTCAATCTATTTGATCAATAGAATCAAATATCATAATTTGAAAAAAATAACAAATACGAATCATTTGAATAAAATATTGTTTTTTGAAGGCTAAAATTTAAGTTTTGAGCAAATGACGTCATTTCCGGTGGCAGCGCAAGGGGTAAAATGGTTTGACATAGTCCACTATGGCATTAGGCATCCAATGGCGAAAGAAAATTGAAAATCGAATAATAATTGATTCTTTTACAGCCAAAATTACGTGAAAAGTGACTCATGCAAAATTGCCTATTTCTCGGCAACTGCTTATATTACAAACTAATTTTCACATACATTCTCTTCGTATGGATTATAGCTACAAGTTTATAAAAGTTACGTAAAAATATTTTAAAATCTGAAAAGCCTGAATGAGTTGTAAATAGGTCAATTTTACGCCTTTTTTCACCTCTTAATCCAATTTGCTAGAAAATGAAAAAGAAATTAAAAAAACTGCTTCCGACATTTTTTGCGCCTTTAAAGGACACACTCTTTGAGTCATATAATTTTTCAAAAAAATAATATTTGTTTTCAAAAAATGGTACCTAACTGTCAAAATTGTAGTTTTTGGTAAAATTATGCCACTTCCGGTGCCGACAGATAACACTTTTGGTAATAAAAAAAATGACAATTGAGACAACGAAGCATATGAACTTTGTTTTATACAAATCGAACAATAAAAAATTAAGCTAGGACTGAAAAACTGAATTAGCCAATGGAGGCCAAGGAAAATTACTGAGACAAAAATTTTTAACATTTTTGCGCAAGTCAGATGACTCTTTAATTCTGTGCACAACACGAGTAAAAAATATTCATCAATAAAAAAGTTTTTTGTAAAATTTTAAATTTCCGAAATTTGGCGCCTAATATCTTCGAATTTTTGCTGAAAATCAAAAATCGAAAGTAGCGCAGCTATGTGCCCTGTCTCCAGCTATGCCAAAATGTATCGAAAGTTAAAATCCCATGATTATTGTTAAAATTACCGCAATATTTGTAAAAACGATAACTTCGGTGATTTCGGACATTTCGCATTGTCGCAGAACGTTCAAAATAGCTTTATCCTCTAAGTCACACCCACTTTCCCAGTAAAACCGAAGAAATCGTAACGATGCGACAAGTAGTTGCTGAGATCTACTCAAAACAAAAGAAGAATAATAATAATAATAAGAACTAGAACTGCGAAGCAGTAATGACGGGTTTCACCGGTGCCACGTTACCCTTGAACTTATGTCACTTCCGGTACCAATGAAACCGTTAAACAGGTTTCCACATAAGCATTGCACACATGAAATAAAATGGACGCAGAAACAACCAAATCCAGCAATCAATTCATTTGCTACATGTCAGTGATCCTGTCAAAATTACATTACTTCCGGTGATAATGAAAATGTTAAATTGGTTTATGAAATCAGAAATAGCATCATCACATGGTGAAAATTTTATGTAAATCCTATAATAATTGCCACCTTTATAGACCAAAAACCTTGAAAAATGACTTGTAGAAAATCGCCTATTTCTCTGCAACCGTACAAGTTAGAAACCATTTTGAGGTATCTGTATGATCGAATGAGTTCATTCTATTTGTTGATTGGAATCAAATATCATAATTTTAAAAACATTACAAATCTGATTCAGTTGAATAAAATATATGTTTTGAAGGCTAAAAATACAGTTTTTGCCAAAATGACGTTACTTCCGGTGATAATGAAAATCTTAAATTACTTGTATGAAATCGTAAATGGCATTATGTATCACACAGTGAAAATTTCATGAAAATCGAATAATAATTGACACTTTTATTGACAAAAAACCTTAAAAAGTGACCTGTTGAAAATTGCCTATTTCTCCGCAACTGAACAAGTTAGAAACTATTTTGTGATATCTATATGATCGTAACGGTTCATTGTATTAGTTGATTTGAATCAAATATCAAAATTTTAAACAAATAACAAATATGACTCATTTGAATAAATTACTGGTTTCGAAGGCTATAAATACAATTTTTGCCCAAATTACGTCATTTCCGGTGATATTGAAAATGTTAAATTGGTTTGACCTAGTTAAAATTGACATTACACATCAAATGGTGTCACTTTTATGAAAATCGAATAATAATTGACTCTTTTACAGGCAAACTAGCGTAAAAAGTGACTCATGCATAATTGCCCATTTCTCGGCAACTGCGCATATAACAAATTAATTTTCAAATACATTCTCTCCGTATAGATTATTGCTAGGAGTTTATGAAAGTTACGAAGTAATATTTTAAAATATGAAAACGCTGGATGGGTTGTAAATAGCTTAATTTTACACCTTTTTTCACCTTTTAATCGAAATAGCCCGAAAACGGAATCGAAATTAAAAAAACTGGTCCCAACATTTTGTACGCCTTTAAAGGGCGCACAATTTCAGTTATACCAGATTTGAAAAAAAATAATATTTGCTTTCGAAAAATGGTACCTAACTGTCAAAATTGTAGTTTTTTGTCAATTTACGCCACTTCCGGTGCCGACAGATAACACTATTGGTAACAAAAAAAATGACAATTGAGACAACGGGGCATATGAACTTTGTTTTATACAAATCGAACAATAAATAATTAATCTAGGACTGAAAAACTGAATTAGCCAATGGGGACCAAGGAAAATTACCGAGACAAAAATTTTTCACATTTTTGCCCAAGTCAGAGGACTCGTTATATTTGTGTAAAACACGACTAAAAAATATTCATAAATAAAAAAGTTTTTTGTAAAAATTTAAATTTTCTAAATTTAGCGCCTAATATCTGCGAAGATTTGCCGAAAATCAAAAATCAAAAGTAGCGTAGCTATGTGCCCCGTCTCCGGCTATGCCAAAATGCATCGAAAGTTAAAATCCAATGATTATTGTTAAAATTACTGCAATATTTCTAAAAACGATAGCTTCGGTGATTTCGGACATTTCGCATTGTCGCAGAACGTTCAAAATAGCTTTATCCTCTAAGTCACACCCACTTTTCCGATAAAACCGAAGAAATCGTAACGATCCGACAATCAGTTGCTGAGATCTACTCAAAACAAAAGAAGAATAATAATAATAAGAATAATAATTTTAACAAAAACAATAGTGTTTCACACAAGCTACGCAGTGTGAAACCCTAACTAGAACTGCGATGCAGTAATGACGGGTTTCACCGGTGCCACTTTACCCTAAACATGTTACTTCCCGTACCAATGAAACCATTAAACAGGTTTCCACATAAGCATTGGACACATCAAATAAAATGGACGCCGAATCAACAAAATCCAGCAATATCAATTCATTTTATACATTTGTTACATGTAAGTGTACTGTACTTCCGGTGATAATGAAAATGTTCAATTACTTTTATGAAATCAGAAATTTCATAGGGCATCACATGGTGAAAATTGTATGTAAATCGAATAACAATTGCCACTTTTATACACCAAAAACCTTGAAAAGTGACTTGTAGAAAATCGCCTATTTCTCTGCAACCGTACAAGTTAGAAACCATTTTCTGGTATCTGTATGATCGTATGGGTTCAATCTATTTGCTGATTGGAATCAAATATCATAATTTTAAAAACAATACAAATAAGACTCATTTGAAAAAAATATCTGTTTTGAAGGCTAAAAATACAGTTTTTGCCAAAATGACGTTACTTCCGGTGATAATGAAAATGTTAAATTAGTTCTATGAAATCATAAATGACACAAGATATCATATGGTGAAAATTTTATGAAAATCGAATAATAACTGACACTTTTATAGACCAAAAACCTTGAAAAGTGACTTAAGGAAAATCGCCCATTTCTCTGCAACCGTACAAGTTAGAAACCATTTTGTGGTATCTGTATGATCGTATGGGTTCAATCTATTTGATCAATAGAATCAAATATCATAATTTGAAAAAAATAACAAATACGAATCATTTGAATAAAATATTGTTTTTTGAAGGCTAAAATTTAAGTTTTGAGCAAATGACGTCATTTCCGGTGGCAGCGCAAGGGGTAAAATGGTTTGACATAGTCCACTATGGCATTAGGCATCCAATGGCGAAAGAAAATTGAAAATCGAATAATAATTGATTCTTTTACAGCCAAAATTACGTGAAAAGTGACTCATGCAAAATTGCCTATTTCTCGGCAACTGCTTATATTACAAACTAATTTTCACATACATTCTCTTCGTATGGATTATAGCTACAAGTTTATAAAAGTTACGTAAAAATATTTTAAAATCTGAAAAGCCTGAATGAGTTGTAAATAGGTCAATTTTACGCCTTTTTTCACCTCTTAATCCAATTTGCTAGAAAATGAAAAAGAAATTAAAAAAACTGCTTCCGACATTTTTTGCGCCTTTAAAGGACACACTCTTTGAGTCATATAATTTTTCAAAAAAATAATATTTGTTTTCAAAAAATGGTACCTAACTGTCAAAATTGTAGTTTTTGGTAAAATTATGCCACTTCCGGTGCCGACAGATAACACTTTTGGTAATAAAAAAAATGACAATTGAGACAACGAAGCATATGAACTTTGTTTTATACAAATCGAACAATAAAAAATTAAGCTAGGACTGAAAAACTGAATTAGCCAATGGAGGCCAAGGAAAATTACTGAGACAAAAAATTTTAACATTTTTGCGCAAGTCAGATGACTCTTTAATTCTGTGCACAACACGAGTAAAAAATATTCATCAATAAAAAAGTTTTTTGTAAAATTTTAAATTTCCGAAATTTGGCGCCTAATATCTTCGAATTTTTGCTGAAAATCAAAAATCGAAAGTAGCTCAGCTATGTGCCCTGTCTCCAGCTATGCCAAAATGTATCGAAAGTTAAAATCCCATGATTATTGTTAAAATTACCGCAATATTTGTAAAAACGATAACTTCGGTGATTTCGGACATTTCGCATTGTCGCAGAACGTTCAAAATAGCTTTATCCTCTAAGTCACACCCACTTTCCCAGTAAAACCGAAGAAATCGTAACGATGCGACAAGTAGTTGCTGAGATCTACTCAAAACAAAAGAAGAATAATAATAATAATAAGAATAATAATTTTAACAAAAACAATAGTGTTTCACACAAGCTTCGCAGTGTGAAACCCTAATAATTTTAACAAAAACAATAGTGTTTCACACAAGCTACGCAGTGTGAAACCCAAGCTACGCAGTGTGAAACCCTAATAATAATTTTAACAAAAACAATAGTGTTTCACACAAGCTACGCAGTGTGAAACCCTAATAATTCATGTTTTCCCCATGAGGTAAATTGAATTTACTGTAATATATCGAAGGGCGATGTTCATTATAGAGGAATATTATTTCTTTGAGAAATTTTACCCGTTGGTAAGAAAATAATTTTGAGGTTATTCAGTATATAATAATATGTCAATGATGATTCGATAATTAGGCAACTCTAATGTTATTTTAGATTAAATTATGTGAGAGTTAAGCCCGTCGTAGACCGTCAAAGAAATTTGTCAAATTTTCTTTGCTCGTGTACGACGGGCTTTACATAATATCCCTTTAATATTTTGAAAAATAGCGATTGTCAATTTCAAAACTTGAGTCTCAGTAAGAGCACTCACTTTATAAGACGACAGTCCTGAAACGGACTTTGTTTGACACGAATGATGTATAATGTTATGACTAAGAATTTATGTCAGAGGCAAAAGAAGTCAAAACAATCAGTTGTATTTTTTATCCAATTATTGCTCAGTAATCGAGTCAATCACTCGCTATTTAATACTCGATCATTTAGACATTAATTACAATACCGTACCGAACATGAATATGAAATATTACTCGGTTGTCACAGAATGAGTGATTGAGTCTTTTTATTTATTGATTTTCAAATTATTGTTCCCATACTCTCGAGTATGTGATATCAGAAGACTACATAAACTTTTAAAATAATTTTTGAGAATGGTTATCTATAATTGTACAGTCTCTGTTGTATTTTCTATCGTCTGAAATGTCTGTGTTTTTATGCAGATAGCCTGCATTGTCGATTGATTTTTTCTACACTTTTACCCATGACAAAATATTAAATGTGTTTGGCCATTCCAATGTACAATTTGTTAAGCACAGCGTTCAATAGAATAACTTTAATTTAAGATTAAAGGGGTTTAGACATCTGACAAATGTTATCAATTTTCATATTTTAAATAAAAAAGAAGTCAAATTCACTTATTCACATTTTAACCCTTTTGACAGAATTGGAAGAGTAACGATTAACTGTGAATCGCCATAATATGTATTTTTTGAAAGATACGTTCACTGGAGGTTAATAAGGTCATCTAGTGCAACCCGAAAAAAACTTATTTCCAAATAGAACTATAATATTTCTTCTGATATGGAAAAACAAAATTATAAACGGAAAAATGTAATTTTAAACTGAAAGTGGTTATTGAGCTGACGTCACTACCGGAAACTGGTGATGAAAGGCCTACCAATCGAGGGTACTATAGCCATCGAGAATAAGTGGGTGGGGTATCGTCTGTCAGCCAAACGATTGGCAATTCTCGTAGACGGTGCGGACATAGTTGATGCATATTTCTAAGCAAACTTCCAACAGTGACAACTCCGTTCAGAATAAAGTAATTTGACTGAAATATTCAATATTTTTTTTTATCATCTATTTTTGAATTATTAAAGCAAAAATGGTCAACTCTTTATTAAACTAATGTATCTTTAATGAACTTTAGCTGGACATAAGTTAAGTTAGAATTGGTCTATTTTTAATAACATTACGAATTTTAACGATATTGTGTAAAGAGTATTGCTTACTTTTACATTGTACTTTGTCTGAGGTCGGTTCATGATTTGTTTTCCCTTTTTCTCAAACTGTAAGTCGATAAGAAATAGTGTAAGCGAGATTGTCCGATCGTTAAATTCTGTACAGCTTTTTGAGTCTTAAGTCTGTAGAAACCCGCCAAGGGACATACTTTGATTTCAAGGATTATTCAAAGTTAGTGACCCGTGACGTCTCCATTCGGTTTACAGTGTTATTCTTCCGCAGACTCTGAAACTACATTAGTTGCTAACAAGATTCTGAGTTTATCTGTAATTCACCAGTTTGTTTTGATTTTCAGCAAGTATTGACGCCAGTTATGTCTAATATTTTTGCACTCACCAAACGGTCAAGCGTGTAAATATGTGACATCACATTATTTCCGTTTCTGGTTGCGAAGTTCTTTTTGCTTTGTCGATTATATTTCAATTATTGGCTATTATAGTACATATCGTTTTAAAGTAACGGTGCATGATTTGTACTTTGTCGAAAAATATCAAAAAGCTTAACCCACGCTAATATTTACGCAGATTGATTATTTAACATTTAAATTAGATAATAAAATCAAGCCCGTCAATTAGATTTCGAGAATACGTTAAGATGGCGACAGGTATGCTGTAATATCATGACTTTCATGCGACAATAAACATACTTGTTAATTGAAGGGTTTATTTCAACGACGTTTCGACGAACGCGGCTGAAATAAACTCTTCAAGTAACTTGTATTCCATATAATTGTGTCACGTGTTATTCCCATCCAGTTACTAAATGCCACTTAAGCAATTTAAGGATACCTGTGATTTACGATCCGCCTACCGTAGATTGCAAAAAGGAGGAAAGTTCTGTTCAGAAAAAGAAGCGAGAAGAGAGAAATAGAAAAAGTAAAGTTTACTATTTCAGTTTGGAGCTGCATAGATGGATGGAATTTCACTTCACCCAATTTGTAAATACTGAACGGAATTGAACCATTTTTGTTTTTGGACTGATATTCTTATTAGAAATCCAACTTTTACAATATCGTAGTTTGCAAGGGATTCTTATATCGCTCAAATCACACTCAGGGCTTTTAATTTTTATTAAACCAGTATTTAAGATGTCTGTCGATACACCACCCCAACTCCTTGGAAGACATTTTCGAAGGTGTGATGCTATTGCTTACCTATTCTTTAACTATAGAGCTGGCATGGGAGCCCCTAATTGGTCATAGTCATCATCTATCTTTTGTTAGAATATAGAAACAGATGGACTACCACCTTTAACCCCACTGTAAGTTCTTGAATTGATATGCTAACTGATTACCAATACCAGAAAAACAAGATATTACCACATGGCAGATCGCGTTCAAACGGATAACCTTAAATGCCAAGGACTTTTCTCAGTACACACCGGGATCGGATGTAGTTCTAGTTATGAACCCGATTCAGTTCCATTGGCATGCATGACAAAACCATCGTGACAAAAAGAAGAAGAGGGAAAGGGCCGCTTTTTTTATTCGATTGAGTAATAAAATCCATTCATTCATTTTGTGTACAGAGAGAGTTCTTTATGAGTTGTTAACATATCAAGGTAATCCTAATGTAAATGTTGAAGGAAATATGAAGTGTTAGATTCGTCAATACAATTATTGATCCCCGTTTGTTAGATACAAACGTTCCACACGACCACATGATCAGGATAGCGTGATGACGATGATGATGATGATGATGATGCATATAGATGATGACTGCGTTTACTTCCTATCGCTTTTAGAGTTTCCCAAAAATATGTCTGATGTTGAAATTGACAATGCACGTTAAAGATCCAATAAAAATGGAATTCGGTTACTGATCCGATAAAAATCTACCACACCATTATACTTATACAGCTATTTGGTCTCAATTGGACAAAAGTATTGTTTCTAACGACAAGTTAAACCTATTTAATGGTTTTCGTTTAGCTCTAATATGCTTACCTTTTTATAACACTCGATAAAATTTCTCATCTGAAGCGTTCACATATAGCTAACACTCGATTATTGTATTGTACTCATTCACTTTAATCAACAGCTTTGGTTATTTGTTACCATTGAGGGGAAGGATAGTGAAATGCTTACTTTCTGGAACACCTTATAGCACTTCTCACAGCCTTCAATATTGTTTAATGTTCTCTATATAAACAACTTTAGTTATTTTTTGCCAGATTAAAGGACGGCTAGTACAATGTTAACAACGCTATAACATCGGCAAGCAAACATTAAGTTAAAGCTGTCATCAAGAGCTCGATATTGATTTTGAGCGGTTGGTGGATAGTTGAAGAGGTTCTCCATATTGACAAATAATCTGTTAACATTGACAGAGTGCTTGTTACAATGACACTGAAAAGCGATTTGTCTTATGCAGCCATTGCAAAGAAAATCTGAAAATTATAATGCTATAGAAGTTAAAACAGAGAAAATTGATCATGTGTGAAGGCAGAAGAAACCGACAGAATTGGATAGAGCTCTTAGTTGGCCTCTAATGGTCAAATCTGATTTAAATAAAGATTCAACTTTACATCGTGTTTAATGGACTTCCATGACATCCCCCTCCACGTGTAGTCAGAATAGTAATTATCTCACTATTGACTTCATAGTTAAATCCATGACATTACACGATCATCTGATAAAAAATATTGAATTGGTGGGGGGGGGGGAGATTTTGAAGCTATTGCTAGTCTTAATCCATGTAGATCTGACCGATTATTATGGGGGGGGGGGGTCACATCATTTAATACAAATAAAATGAAATTTTGAACTGATAACGAAACGAAATAGGATGCGTTTTAATCGGATTATTTTTGATACAAAAGTTTCGATTTTCATTTTGACTTGGATACTGCAGCGTGTCTCTCAACATTTTCTAAAATCTCCTATAATAGTAGTATGAGAAATAAAATTCTAATCCAAATTACAGGCAATCTAATTAAAACACAGATCTATATTTCGTTTCGTTTTTTTTTTATATACTTTCGATGGCCTCTACTACATGAAGATCTGACTAGTTGTAGTGGGAGGTCGCGTCAGGGGTCATACGCTCGGATTTTAACCCTATGACGTCAGACATTTGATTTTTACCAATCAGCGTTAATGTTTCTAGTAGGATACCCACAGTTCAGACAAGAACTCGCTGCAACAAACCGTTTCATTGGCTAATCCCTCACATCATCCAGAACGCGGATTATATAAAAACTCTTCCAGATCCTAGTGTTGGAAAGACAAGTAAAACGAAATTTTAAACTATAAAAAACGAAACGAAATACGACCCGTGGTTTAATCAGATTGAAGTGCAGTATAGTGAAGAAACAATGCCCCTGTAAGCAATTTTCTCATTGCCATCGGTTAACGTTTTGTGATCTTCACCATTATTTGCCACATAGATTTGCACAATAATTAGATGTATCTGACATAAAATGGTTTCCTTTCGCAATACACCCAGAAAAGAAAAGAAAAGAAATTTGCATAATAATGGTTTTTGTTTTTAGCAAGACAGCCAGAAGCACAGCGTGGAATCATTTTAGAATTAAAAAAAAATCAAGTGGATATTTGTTTAAAGATACGTGTTTATTTCTTGAATATAACCTTTGATTCAAGTATACATATATATTCAAACTAGTAAGAACAAATACGAATGTATTATATGAACTAGGAGCCGAGCATGATGCCATCACAGGTATCAACTCCGACCTAAAAAAACTAATTTTGAATATCCAAAAAGGCATGATTCAAAATGGCGGTCGAAATGGAATCTAAAATGGCGAATTTTAGGGGAAAAATGATTTCTCTTGTGGCTATTGCTTGTAAAATATACCAAATAAGGCTTTCATGGTTTCTGAATTATAACCACCTTCCTCACAGACATGCGGCGGAACCCTACCCGCATGCGAATTATTGAAATAAAATTGAGACGTTCACATGGCTGTAAATAAAAATAGAATGTTAATTTGATGGACCATAGTGACACGTTATGTCGAAGCGATATTTTCAACAACTGTTATTAAGATAGCACTTTATTTCTATCAGTGACAGCCATATATTTATAATATAGTTGAACATGTACCGCCATTTCAACATGAATGGCCATTCTTCGTGTGTATAATTAAATCTCTGATTATTTCCATCTTCCTCACAGATATTCGGTAGCATGCATTGTTGTCTAGCTTTTTGTAAAAGACGCAACCCATGTACTGTGATTAGTACACGTGAAAAAGATCCTCTGGTAGTCGAAATTAAAAGTGACTGCAAAGAGGTAACGAACTGTCTGTAACGCCGTATAATGCCCGTTATCTATCCTTGTCGCTTGCCTATCCCCATGGGTTTTCTCGTGTACTCCAGGTTCTCCCACGGTTAAAGATCTTCTGCGTACTAGGGAATTCTTGAAATGAAAATTATTGAGTCTCCATTTTCTTTCTTGATTTAGAACATTCATAGATGTAGCGACTGACTAACATTACTATTTTATAACCCCCAATTTTCGAAGCATAAGTGTATTGACCCTTTAACGTATTAACGTCCTTACATTAAAATATTGAAAACTGTGTGATTATATTTTTACACTGCGAAATCATTTTGGATAAATCCGGATATGAAGGCAAACGTAGCGTGTCGACTTATTCTACCCCCCCCCCCTCCCAATTTATTTATAATATGTACAAATCAAATTCGCCTATATGAACTAAACTAAACTGTAATTCAACGTTGAAATGAAAACGTGGAGAAAATGATTCCTCAGAGAGCTTAAAACAAACTTAAATCATTCCAAATCTTTGCTAATATCGCTCTATGAGTTCTGTTAGGATAATTTAAGGGGGCTTTTTATCGCCTTCCTTGAGACGTTATCAAACAAGAGCAAGAAGAAATAGTCCCATTTAAAACGCTGGATTCCAAACAAGGCACTCATAAAACGAAATTGAAAGTAGCTCTATGCTGGATCGCGGTAATAATTCGTGGATTTATTGCGCATCGATTTAATAATGATCACCCGTCCACCTTATGCTGGGTGACGTTTTATTAAAACCAAGGTCGCAAGAAATAAATCTAACTAGAATGGCTTTTATGAGTTATAAGGAGCCTCCCGCCATAAAAATCCTGGAATTAAATTCCATGTCAAATTCATAAAGATTAATTGCTCCGCCATCGGGGAATAGTTACATACGCCATTGTACAGGATAAATATGTGCAGTTTCCATCCATTCCCAATTATTGAATCGACCCACTTCCTCTGCGCTATTATATAGTTTTATTATTCATAATAAAAAAGCCAACATTCCATATGGAAGAAAAATATTCTTTTGCAGAATTGAAAATAAAGAAAAACAACGACACATATTAAATTGATTCGACCTAAAAATAAATCACACATTTACTTAAAACATCGAATGTCGTATTCAGATCTCTAGTAAAAATTGTGCAGCGATTTTTGAACAATTATGTTAGCTAAGTTCTCTTACCCTAACCCAACGGCATTACAGGTATACCAATGGCGGACTAGAACTGGTGTCTAACAGGATATGTTTTGAAAAAAAGAGAATATAAATTAAGTAACAAATTTACTCACTGCTGCCCCGAAGCCTACCGCATTCACCACACAGAAGGACAATCTATTGGAGTTAGTAAAATTGGATTTTAAAAAAAAGAAACAAGAGGGTTTGCAGGTCACGAAGCATAATCAAACTAGGTATACCAGTGAAACATTTAATTTAATGTACAGAATATTTATATTTTCATTAAAGGGGCATAACTCATAAAGCGATCATCAGGAAACAATGAATATCCATGGCTTAAGTATGCATATTGGCCCGATTAGCTAAACAGTTCATAAATATTTAACAATGCACACAAATTGGAAATGATTTGATGTTAGAGTGTTGGGAAATTGTCAGAACCAATTGAACAGAAAGAAAATTAAATGGGGTTTAACATTCTATTTTCTGTACCAACCAGGCTAATGAAGATATGGGCATACACCTGGCAGGGTACGTCTACGACCACGCGAAAGAGCATACGGATTGACCTTGGTTTCTCGTCACATCCGAACGATTGGGCGCTGTTTCCTTGTCAAACCCTCCTTCCTGCACCATATACATTATGATATTTAGGTATCCGATAATTTCAGCATCTGGAAAGTGGATGTCGGAGTAATGACTTCCTCCCTTGGCGGATACCTCAAACAACCTATTTTTTTTTTTTACAAATTATAATACATTATATCATCGTTCTCCTTATTTCTTTGAGATTATAAAATTTCGCTTGGTTATGGTGTTCTATATAAAATGTCATATAATTGATTTGCAATATCTCATCATGGCAATCTTACACGAGACAGACAATGTGATCACTTGATTACCCGATACTACGAGTTAATTTGCACGGTTCATTAAAATATTTACTTTGACTTTGAGGTAGTCTTAGTGAGTAGGTCAGTAGAATTACATGGCCCATTATCTTGAATGGAATCTTGGAGAATCATTTCAAATCATTTCGAGACTGTGCGACGTAAAAAGGTTATAAAAGACCAACGCCTGTGGCACAAAGAGAGTGGTCAGAGTAAACGATTTCCCCGGGCATCCAATGAATGCGACATTATATGACATTAACGCTCTTGACTTTGGTAAAATACTGCCCAACTTAATTTGAATAAAAAGTTTATTTCTTGGGGGCATGAAATCAAGGGCATAATCAAACCTCTACACGCCACTGCCTGTTGTATACCGTGGTATTTCTCGATGTTCTCCGAGTTCTTTCCGCAGTTAGCGGGTACAAGATAACTATTTCTAGAATGAAATTAGTTCAGGAGTTGCCATTAATTTGTATTTATTGTATCTCATTCAGGTCACAAAAACACCGAATGGAAATGAAATTAAATGTGCTTTACAAGTTGGTAGGTTTTAACTCACCAGTCTCTCGGATATAGTCTAGTTATCGGTTTTAATGTAGTTATAAAGTACTACAACTTTGTTATTAAATCAACTACAGACGATGGTAGCATTTAATTAAACCCAGTTTTAGACACAAACCGCCATTGTAAACTGGGCTACATAGTATTGTGAAGTTGAAGTTGGTTTACTTAGTAAGTGGACTTACAGGTTCAATGAAAAATATTAGACAGGTTTGGTTATAATGCTAAATCAAAAGTAGTCTATGCATCAAATGACATTAAGAATGGAATGGGGTTTAACGTTACATTTTAGTTGCAATAGTTCCTATTAAGATAATGATCCAAAGACCCCAAAAGATAAGTATAAAGAACTATTTCTTTAACACAAGGTACAATTGTATGTATACACAATTACTGAGTTTAACACTAAACAACGTCTCGACGAGGATAAAGACGAGAGTATCCTCGCCGAAACGTCGTTAGTATTAAACTCAGTAATTGTGTATCCATAAAATTGTACCATGTGTTAATATGTTCAATTACTAAATGCCAATCAAAGAAAACTATTTCTTTCTAGAATAAGATATCTTGGAAATACACTGCCAAAGGCGGAACACAATTACGTATTTTAAAAGACATTTCTAAACTTCCATTTCTTCAACCTACCAATTTTAACATTTCTTGCAAGTATATAGCTGATAACAGTTTGTGCAATGATATAATTTAATAATACTTATATGTTTCTTCATTGTTAAATTTTAGCGGTTTTTTAATTATATCTGGATGATCGCCCTGCTTTTATATAAATACATTTCTACAGTTCCATTTCTTCAATATACCAAGTTTGCAATTCGTATTAGTATATGGCTTATTATATTATGTGCAATGTCAGTTGATTAATACCTATATGTTCCTTAATTGTTTAGTTTTAACCCTTTTAGCGTTTTCTTATCTGGATTATCGTCCCTTTTACAATCTGATTAAAATACAGATCTATATTTCTTTTCATTTTTTTATACCTTCCATGGTCTCTACTACATGGAGATCTGACCAGTTGTAGTGGAAGGTCGCGTCGGGGGTCATACGAGCGACTGTTTTACCTATAACGTCAGACATTTGATTAACCAATCAGCATTGATGTGGCAGACTACCGTCTTTGCGGACCGTAACGTCATTCAACGGACCTCCGTCTGCAAAGCTAGTGGCATGGTTTCCAATTGCTTCTTGTATTCAGTTTTCGGGTGGTTTTTTTTTGTTTTAAAGAAAGGAGGACTTATGACCTAACTTTGTTATTAATACACTTGAATTCTTTCGCACGTTTATAATGTTTTGACCCCTATTTTTTGACTACTACACAGGACATTTAGTTTTTACTTTAAATAGTTTCTCTTAAAGGAATTTTCCTTCAATGTGCCTACATTTATATTTCATGTAGCACATAACCGATCATGATTCACACAAGTATGATACAACGATTGGGAATATTCCCTTACTGTTACTGTTTTTCATTTTGCGTGGATCCATTCACTTGATCTGATGTGTGTGTTTTGTCCGTTGATTTGTCTTGTGTAAATGTTTGTGTGTGGTGTAGTCCACCACATACAAACATTGTAAAAATTATGAATAGTGATAGACTTTTTGGGGTAGTGAGGAGTGGTATATAGGCCCCACAAATCTCTGGGCCATGCATGGGTTATCCAAATCACGCAATATGAGTTCAAACATTACGACTTGGTCCTTATGATAGAGAAAACCATCCATGTTTGTTACTACCGTATTTTTATTTACGCTAGATGGTTTAATATTCTTGGGGGGGGGGGGGCATTTTTCGTTCTTTGTGACTAATTGTGCAAGGACAATTAACTTCTCTAAATGGTGTAGATACTTGAATATTATAGTCTATTGCCGTGCGAAGCAATGAGCGAAAATCTTGAATATCTATTATTTCGAGCTTTGAAACAGCCAAAGGATGTTGCATTTTCATGAACGACAATAACCTATTTGTAATCTACAAGATTTTGATTCCCACCTATCAATCAAATTTACCAAAGATAAAATTAAGTAGAACAGATAAACATCTAGTACAGTCTATAACACATCCGTATTGACTTTTTTTCTATCGAGCGTCGCCATCTTTCTTACGCGCCTTCTGTAATCAACCAAGAAAACTAACCGTCGCTTGTGTGATCAACAGCGATAAACGTCACGTGATAATCAGATTACGTCGCTTGTATCATTAATGATTCATGGATAGGGAATTAGCCTGGTTCAAACGGGTCGTTACGGTATCAATAATTATTTGCCGATGGTCGTGATAAGAGAGACTAAAGAGTAGTCTAGTTCAAACGGACCATTAGTTGGTAAAATCAATAACATATTGATTATCGTCTTGATAAACGAGACTTAATAAAGGACACAAATGAAGTAAATTTCTACTTAACGTCTTTAAGCGTGAAACAGGCGACTACTTCGACTTAATTAAATCTCCATCACTTTGTTTTTAGTCTCTGTTGTCGAGTGTTAACTTAATAAAGACGGTTGTGGTTTGTAAATAGTCGTGTAGATCAAGTCCAAATTACATCTGCGACGTGATATTAGTGTCTACATCCGTGATTTCATCATTGTAGGAGAGAAACATAAGACAGGTTGTCCAAATATGAATCCAATTAATGGTGACCAATCACAAACTCAGATAAAATACGCATGTGAAACGCGTAAACAGTCGTGCTAAAACAAAAAAATAGTTTAATAAAGTGTATTATATGAATGAAATTCATGTGTAACACCGATGATTTCTTAAATGCGAAGTTGCAGTTGTCCCCTTTATTGGAGCGAGTTTAACGTCCTACTTTCAGCCTCGATTGGTCCAATGAAGAAGGGCATGCACCATTTAGTATGGTATGAGGGTAACACTTATTTCAAATTCCAACTATCAAGGGTTCTTTTACGTAAACGCCAATGTGTACACGGGACCTTGGTTTCTCGTCTCATCCGAACTATTACTGTACAAGGGAAACCACGCAGGAAAATCCCAAGGCACATTCTCGGCCAATACCAGGAGCGAATCCGAGATCTGGTTATCGAGTAAGCGACTTCCTTACTGATTGTTTGATACCTGGAGCGACTGATGGATGTACAGCAAAGGACTGACGTAAAAGTTTCGTAGCCTTTCACATTGAATTAACCCGTTTGATTCACTAAGATTATCTGACACAGCACCTTACCCGAGTAAGTATGTATCACACGGAAGAGAGCAGTCTGATTCATCGTGGGGGGTTGGATGGCTGAATGGTTAGCACACGCGCGCTGTATCATAAAGTCTGTCATTGAGTCAACTGGCGTGGTTTCGAATCCCCGGTTGTACGTGACAAGGAGTAGGGTCGCCTGTCCAACCTCGTGGGTTTTCTCCGGGTCCTCCGGTTTCCTCCCACTGCTAAAGACCCCTACGCGCAAGCGAATTATTGAAATAAAATTAAAACCATATGTTATTCCCGAAATGACCTAGTTTGTGTCGAGTGGACGTTAAACCCCATTCCTCTCTCTCTGATTCATCGTTACTTCCATATCACTTCTGCCTTCTTTACTGCATTATGAAAGTGTGGTAGAAGTAACAACTTCGCATATCAAAGTTATCACTTCATATATCTGGCCATCGCTTGATTTGGGTAAATAACCGGATTCGTGAAGATGAAATAACATAGTGCCTGCGTCAATAGTTAAACACATTTTTCATGGATATTTTCAATTTTCAATCCAGACAGTGTTATGTTTATTCAGTCATAAAAGTACAACAAGGACGGGAACTCCTTAAATAGGAAGTTTTGTATCTATTAAGCCAAATTTTCACTTTTTAAACTACGTCCTTGTGTCTATGGTGATATTTATACCACGGTCCGTGTGCCTATGCTAGTATTTAAGCCACAGTCTTAGTGCCTATGATGGTACTTAAACCGCTGTCCTTGTGTCTATGATGGTATTCAAACCACTTAAAGCTTCTGAAATGCATGTCCAAAACTGTCGGAGTTACGCATGTGTGTGCCCTTCCTCCGTCTGTCTGTTTACTTTTTATATTATCGACTTCTTCTTCCGAACCACAAGACACTTTTCAATTAATTTTTTTGGGGACATGGTTTGTGTGATGCTTCTTGAGATTAGTGATGTTAATTGAAACAATACGGGATGGGCACAAGCACTTTAAATTTAGAACTTTTCGCCACTAAATTGATTTCGACCAAACTGGGGCCTGTTTCACATAATTTTAACTAAGAAAAAATACAAATTTTAGTAATTTGATTGGATAATATTAGATTGATTTTAGTGCTTAGCCAATTAAAATTGAAGTATCTACTAAAATTTGGATTTTATCTTTAGTTAAGATTTCGAGAAACAGAGCTCAGGGTAGGTATGTTTCGTATTCAAATATTGTTAAATTGAACCTATTGGGTGGAGCACAAGCAACTTAAAGGGTAGTTTTTTTGTTAGACATGTTCACACATTTACGACTAGATAGATTTAAACCAAATTAGGTGGACATATGTTGCTTGGGAGATGCTTGTTCACATTTGTTAAACCAGAAAATGGTCGGGCTTGTAGACAAGAGTGTCTTGTAATATCGAGCCTTACCGTCAAAAGGTCAGTTTAATACAGTACTAAATTATTATAGACGGTGTTTTCTTTTGAGGTGACAGTCCATCGAGATGTGGCATAGCGTGGACAGGGTGGGGTTGTGGTCCACTATGTTCCGATTTAGGTATTAAGCGTGTATGAAATGACACTACCCGAACCCCACCTCCCGATTCCAAGAATCGGAACTTTTGCCTTTGTCTGGCTATAACTTAATACAAACAGCCAGAAACTCCCAGCTACGGGAATATCAAAAGTTTAATAATAAAGCTATCTAACTTTAATACTTTGTTAAATAACTGACTTTGATTTAATCAATATTTTAATTTGATTTCGACATGAGAATACAATTACAATACTGATATAAAGGATTTGAATAATTGACAGTCGCAAATAAATATTAATAGATTTAACTTATATAGAGACCATCAAATAATTTAATAACCAGTTATATGTCATTGCAGACTGAGTCAATTCTTTAATTACCATTGTGCATGTCATTAATATAATCATACTTGATGTAATTAGACTGACTGACATATCAGTTTATAATTATTCCTAAATGTCTGTTACAAGTGGAATTTTGTCGACTATAGCGGACAATCATGCTGGAGCTGGGGCTACTTTGATTCAACCTACTAGACCAGTTGAAGTCACGTGATCTCATTGATATAAACGGACAATGTCTATTAGGATTATAGAACAATATATAATGCAAACCAAAACCAAATTATCTTTGAGATACTTAATGGATTTGACTTTTCCTGGTCACTAAAAAAAATACTTTTGAATACAAAAAAATAAATGTAGAAGGTAAACGGGTGACCTAATCGTATCTTTACGTTTTCCGGATATAAATCACTATGATCATGACGTGAAACTTTGGGAAATGAAGATCACGAAGGTGATGGCGGGTCCTTTGAGAAACAACCTCTCTCCTGGAATAATCT
The DNA here is from genome assembly GCF_932274485.2 of Patella vulgata. NCBI lineage: Eukaryota > Metazoa > Mollusca > Gastropoda > Patellidae > Patella > Patella vulgata. Next base: position 70,570,347 of record NC_065879.2, on the reverse strand, counting down.
GAAAAAAAAGGCTTGAAGAGACAAGATTACAAAAGCAGATAACAATTCTCTGTTATTTTAGCCAACGAATTTTGTACGTTAATATTTAAATGGAGGGGGTTACTCTGATATCGGTTAATCACTCCGTATCCAGTAGGGTTTGATGCCTTAATTTCTCTCATGTCCGAAGCTCAAGAAACCGACCAAAACCACTTAGCACTGGAAAAGGTACACTTATGTTTTTTTAGAACAAGCAATACCATTTGACAGTTATAAAAAGAAATGTATGTATATGCCGATGTCAATGGATTTCGTCTTAGAAGAATCTTCTTTACCAGATCACTATTTATAGAAGAAACCGAATTGCCTGTTAATAGTTTTAGGCATTGTTATTACACGTCTGTAACAATATTGATACAACTTGAGCACCACTCTTTTGTTCGACAAAAAGTTTTCCTTATTTAGTTAAAGATATCGGTGGATGAAACTGGTTAAGTTTGTGTTGAAGGCCCTTAGAACCCCGTATGCTAGTCCCAAGCAACTAGACGAAGCTCAAAGAAATAAAAACTCCCAGGAGTTCGATTAACAAGCTTCGTGAGTAGCAACCAGTTTATGTCTGGATAAATATGTCTATATCATAACCCCGTGCACAGTGAGAACTCACCTCTATGATTTCTGTTTAATGTAATTTAATTTCGCAGGGGTTTTTTTGCTGCGTTTTAATTATCTGTTGGCAAAGTTTACAAACGATGTCAAACAATCGCGGCTATCTGATCACATAATCTGTTATGGCGATCATTTCACAACGGCTCAGTATTTGTGACACGGAAAACAAGGTATTTCTGCCCATTGTGGCGCCGGATTTGCACACTTAAATGAACTTTAGCTGCTTTAAAGATAGCATGGAACACCGTCCTAATATGGGTTGAAGAGTTTTTAAGCTATCCGACATTTGTATTAATGGAGGACATCAAACATTACACCGTATCTTTAAGATGTTATGCCGTGCTTATATATGTTTTGTCTAAAAATGGCCCCCATCGCGTTAACGGAAGCGTCGTCATTCTCTTTTTCTATTACGTGCTTATTGAGCGTTTAATAAAACACGAATCCCTTACTCATTTCCAGCACTTTTCCATTATTAGTGAGTAAACAGTACACCGTTTCTTTAAGATGTAATCCAGTGCTTATATGTTTTGTCTTAAAACGGTTCTCATCGCGTTAACGGAAGCTTCACGCTCCCACTTTATCTGTAACGTGCTTATTGGGAGATGTACTGGAAAGCAAAAACTACAGGTCTAGCGGAGACAATGGGGATTCTATTGTTGTCTCAAGTGTCTAATGGAGAAGCTTAGAGATTATTGAAAGCTTAGTTTGTTTATATTATAGGATAACAAGTTTAAAATCAATGGTGTCTAGGATTAGATCGTTATGTACAATGATTTTTTAAAGTTAGAACAATGAGTTTGAGTGAATTGTAAAATGGTCTCCTTTTTTGTGGATTAAATCGATTTGCAACAGTGGCTGTCGACTTTTTAAAAATAATATTGATCAAATAGACTGTATTTCAGAGTTTCGAATGCAATGCATGGAGATGGGTTATTTTAAGATTAGCAACCTGTTATGAACAGAACACTTAGTCTTGGCACGCGAGTCCATCTTGTGTCAGAATTCCGTATAGCAGACCTTTAAAATTATTATGGCGTGAAAAACATTATCCGGACATGAAAGTGAACATTGGAAAACCATTTGCACTTCCGCCAACCCCCTAACTAACACATTCAAACACGGTTATTTTTTTGTATTTCATAAAACAAATTCAGTCTATCCTTTTAAAATTATATCTGTATTTCGTTTCGTTTAGTTTCTATGGTTCTGATTAACATATCTAACTTATATTCAGAGCGCCCAATGTCTTGGCGAGAATATAAAAGCTGCGATTTTACTAGCTGTTTACAGTTCACAAGAGGTCACAGTGATAAAGGATATTAGATGTTATGAACAAATGAGCGGTAAAATATAAAATAAAAAACGAATTGAAAAATATCTATTTTTGAACAGATAATTTAGAAATAGTTTTATTCGAAACATGACGTGTAAACAGCATTTTTAAAGACAGATGAATTTTATTTATTTTTATAATCTTTCTATTGCGAACTATGGTTGACAGACTTGCTTTTATAGAATTGAAAGAAAAAAACAGTAGTGATAAATCATTATGGTTGATAAATTATACGAAGAAAATAATATGCAGAATAGTTTGTCATGTTGCCTCAACCTTATCCGACTCGTGTTCCTCGATGGTACAACCATTATATTCACAAATTGGGAACAGGGAGATATTGATGATGCATGGCAATTGTTTGTGTTGTTCGTATAAACATCTTTGCTAGCTTATGGTGTTTTCTTTTTACACCTTTGAGTAACTCGGATGTTATGACATGTTACATCGTTTTCCGATAATTGTCATTTTTCCAATATGCCCGGGGAGGTTTTGTGGTCACGTGGTCTATCCCATAGGGCATACGATCTATGTCTCAGTTACCTGCTTAGGTCGAGTGAGCGTTTGACTTGAAACATAATATGATAAGTTAGTCCCAAAATGAAATATTGTTAAATGTGAGTCTCATTTTAACTTACAGGGGTACACGAATAGCTGCCCTTCCGCCCACTCTTCATTGAGTTCCAACTGTCATGCGGTCATTTCCGGGGGCAGCTAATTTTGGTCACAGCCAGACGACAAGACATACTATTTTTGGCCAAATTCTCCTCCATGGCATTGCGAGACCACACTATAAAATAATATGTTATTTACAAAATGACCCAAATATTGTGTTGAGACGTTAAGCACCATTCCTATCCTATTCGGGGGTTGGGTGGTCTAGTGGTTTAACGCGTGTGCGTGAAATCATAAGGTCTGTCATTGTGTCAACGGATGTGGCTTCCATTCCCCGCTTGTACAAAGCAAGGATTAGGGTCGCCTGTCCTCGTGGGTTTTTCCAGGTCCCCCGTTTTCTTCCCACTGCTAAAGACCCCTACGCGCAAGCGAATTATTGGAATAAAAATTGAACCATTTCTCTCTCTCTCTCTCTCTCTCTCTCTCTCTCTCTCTTTCTCTCCTAGAGTGAACTTTCCAAATATATTGATGTTTTACAGTAAACAAAGAAACTGACTAGAAGGTTACCGACGGATTCACCGGTCCTGTTTCATTATATAAATAACAAGAGTTTGTTAGCGGTTTCTCACACACCGCTCCCAATCACTACCTATATATATATATATATGAACGATAGCGTGGACAGAGATGTCATAAGTCGGGGCTACTTGCGTGGTAACTTGTCGGGAACAATCACCACCTGAACACCAGATCTGAATTTCTGTGTGTATAAATATTGCTGCCAATATATACCACGTGTTTGTGTTTATATAGATCTCTCCATATACATATAATAAAGGTGTAAATACCCATGTTTATAAGTCTTTTGTCTTATTAACCTATACCATATTTATATTATCACCATCGTGTCTTAAAGGAACAGTCTCAGATAATTATATATTTTACAGAAATCTTTATAATGGCCATTAACTTTTCAAAGAAAAAAAACTGTCAGTTTCAATGTGGGATTGGCGATAAGTCATAACCATATATCAGATAGTCAGACAGTAATTGTAAAAATATAATTTCATTAAATAGATGTTTAACCCCCTTAAACAGAGAGAGAGAGAGAGAGAGAGAGACTAACATACGGTTCAATTTTATTTCAATACTTCGCTTAGCAGTGAGAGAAAACCAGGGGACCCGGAATAAACCCGCGGGGTTGGACAGGCGACCCTATCCTTGTCACGTACAACCGGTGAATCGAAACCACGCCAGTTGACTCACTGACAGACCTTATAATTCAACACGCACGCGCTAACAAATTTAGCAGTCTGCAAATACTCTCCTTTGAAACTTTTTTTTCGAATTCTGTACTTTAATTTGCTCACCTCGACCGACATTAGCAACAGATACACGGTGAAATATTAAACTACTCCTATACTGATGTAAATACAGGGATAGCGTCTATCAATTCATTAACCAATGTGACGGTATCACCGTAAAGTAACTGTCAAGAAAATCGCAGTAAATATTTGACACAGTCATTTTGAGTTTAGAAATAAACTAATACAATTATGTTTAACAAAATGAGAAAGTTTCAAGTTCATCCCTATTTCATTTTCTCTGTGGCAGATGTAATAATGAAGAAAAATCCACTAAGAGATAAACGTACGTTGTTAAAAATGTGTTATTTTATTCTTTTGACCTATTGCTCGTACCAGTGTGAAAAAAGGAACATGGAAATAACGCAATAATTCATGCGTATAGACATTGTCAAACAGATAACATCTCTCTTTTCAAAACCATTTAAAGATAAATTTATCAACAAAATAAACGTCTTTTTTATATTCAGTTGCCCTCTTTTAAATCGATACATTCCGGACAAGAAGTGAATTGGAGACTATTTTGAAAGAAAGCAAAGTGGCTTGGAAAGTAGTTGAACGACGCCATTTTAATTATGTTTTTGTCATTTAGTGATGCGATTTTTCCAACTTTAAATAACATTAATCTTTATTTAGAACTCTAATAGATTTAACGAAACTTGTAAATGTATTTTTAACACGTGATATTTGTCATATTTTTTTTTCTTCACGGACGAAAGAATCAAATTTCTTCTTTCTTGTCATTGCTTTCATTTCTATCATCCCCGAGTGCGCTGGATTATACACAACATTAAACTCCGTGTAGAACATTATTGCGCATGAGACGATTATTTTATGGCTTGCGTGTTCATTGTGTGTTTCTGCTACTTCAATGTCCTTTTGGTGACCGAGCTTCTAACGCGTGCGCTTTATATCATATTTTGTGCATTGGTTTAGATCATAGACGTGTACATATTCTTGCAGATGCTTGGGAATCCGACATACAAGGGAGGTTCTGAAATATTCCGTAAGTGATCTAGTTTGTATTTCATCTCTGTCTCTGTAGGGGGCTGGGGGATGGGGGGTGGCTGAATGGTTAGCGTGCGCGCGCTGTATCATAAAGTCTGTCATTGAGTCGACTGGCGCGGTTTCGAATCCGCGGTTGTACGTGACAAGGAGTAGGGTCGCCTGTCCAACCTCGTGGGTTTTCTCCGGGTCCCCCGGTTTCCTCCCACTGCTAAAGACCCGTATGCGCAAGCGAATTATTGAAACAAAATTAAACCATATGTTAGTCCCGAAATGACCTAGTTTGTGTCGAGTCGACGTTAAACCCCATTTCTCTCTGTCTCTGTAGAAATGTGTTTTAGGTCTGATATGTAGACTGAGAAGATCGTTTAATTGATGGAGGTGTAGTAGTACGCAAGAATATTACGTTTCAGCTTTGAATCTCTGTCACTCTTTTTCATGCCAGGTTATGGTTCGGATGGGACGCAATTCGGGGTCAAGCGGGTTATGTATCGGAAGTGGCCAATATAGCCACAAACTCTTTATGAACACGAATAAATAAATAAATATGAACCCGGTTATGGCACAAGAAAGCGACACCTGTTTTGACATCTCACTACATGTAGGTTCCATTAACTTTCATGTTAACCAATTAATCATACGTGTTTACGAACCACGTCCATCACTCTACAGAAGTGTCAAAAATTACACATCGAGCACATGTGGTTGGGATCCTTTGGCAATTGCAGAATTTCGGTTTTTATTGGGGTTTTTTTATTATGAAGATGCATACACCGCCCGTGATACTGGCGCAATACATAATCAATCAAAATGTGTTACTAAAATATCTTAAGCGTTCCTCAATTTGTTTCGTTCAGTATTCCTAACATTATCAGAACCAATGGCGCCATGTTACCGAATCATATTCATCAATTCAAATGAGATCATAGCACCATCTTAGTCTTTCGCACCCGAAACACAAACATGAACAAACCATGAAAAACTACAAGATAACCCAAATCCTCTTGCTGGAACATAAAATTATATATTTATTTGGATTGTATCCTGAAAGTAGTCATTTATATTGATTTAAAGACTAACAATTGTGAATCCCACAGTTTCAATGTTGAAACACTTAATATACCGGAATAAGGGTCAAATATTCAGATTAAAATCACACATTCAAACCAACGGATGTGATTAGTTACATAATTAAGATATATGGGAACTATCTGTTTTGTTATGCAAATATACATGTTTGTATACTTGTTATCAATTCTGTTATTTGTACCATTTCCGGTACAGAACGATCGTGGATAGTTCACACTACATTCATATTATAAATATGTTCATAATAATGAAATGTGGGGGCAAGCTTCACCCCCCCTCGCACTGTACACGCTACCGATGTATATAGAAAGGTATATTAGTCTCAAAATTACAATGAAGTCGACGAAACATTATACGCGGTACTATTGCCAGTGTGGAATGATCACGTGTAGTGAGGAGCTCTTTGATAAATTCATTCATATGGCTACATAAATAAGCATGATGTTTACACTACCTGTACATGTGCTCCGACTTGTAATGGAACATGTTCAGTTGGCGAATTACTGTCAGAATATAAATAGACGAATGGTTGCTAGGTTAACTACAAACAGCCTCACATGTGTGAAAATATGTTGACCACATACCAATTAACTATTGCAAATCAGCAGCCGGCGATTTCTCTAGAATATCTACACCTTTTAGTATAAACCTTTCAAATGCAGGGGGTCACTGGCCGAGAAAGTTCATCCAGATGTTCCGGCATGATTCCCCCTTGTCAGTGATGCAGGACGGAAGGTCTGACAAGAATAGCTGTATAGTCGTACACATTGGCGTGCACGTAAAAGATCCCTTGACAGTTGGAATTCGATATAAGAGTAGGCCGTAGTGCCGCTGTCCGGTCAAAATGTCCCTCATAGCACACTGTATGGCGCGTGCCTGTCTTCATTAGCCCAGCTCGGAGAAGAAGGACGCTAAACCCCATTTCATTTCATTTCTTTCAAATGCACGCTGTTTGAGTAATTTATGCTCTCGGCTCTTGTAATTAATTCCCCTGGCAAATTTTTTAAATTGTTTGTTGACCAGTTCGATCCCATAATGGAAAGTGATAATGACTGGGAATACATGTGTAGATTTGTTTAGCTCAATTCCAACTTGTTAGAGAATGACAAGTTCCACGAGTGTGTTGTACATATAGTAAATAGGTCCCTTGAGTGTTGTATTCATATATATGCCGGGGAGGCGAAAGTCGAAAGCGACAGAGCAATGACCTCTCGACTAGAATGTTCCTCATTCGAATTCCGACGTGTGTCGAGACAAACTTTTGAAATTCTTACTTGTCAGAGGAGGTGCCGGGGCGAATGGCAAGGAGGTGAGTCGAGTAGCCTAGGCATTAGGTGTTGGAATTCGATTAAGGCTAGGCACAAACGCCATAGTCCGGGCAAAATCCCACTGCTTAACAATGGAAATTAAAAATACCTTATGTTCATCTCACAATGACTGCCGGGGTAATTTGTTTTTTCATGAGGTAATGAAATGAAATGAAATGAAATGGAGTTTAACGTCCTACTGTTCTGCTCCTAACCTGGGCTAATGAAGACGGGCATACGCCATACAGTGTGCTATGAGGGAAATTTTGCCCGGACAGCGGCACTACGGCCTACTCTTATATCGAATTCCAACTGTCAAGGGATCTTTTACGTGCACGCCAATGTGTACACGGGACCTCGGTTTTTCGTTCCTTGTCAGCCCCTCTTCATGAGGTAGATGTGGTGAATATTGTAAGTGCAGTCTTGCCAGTTAGTGATCCCATCTTCGATGCATACGGATGTGCAACGGGGAAATTCTAGTCATTAATTCTAAGTATCATTTATTTTAATTACGCATTTATTAGAATATAATATAGCTGAGAGTTAGATTTATATACCTGGTAGTACATTAAGTACTCGTTATGAACTTGTGCACGTAAGAAATTAATAACAACTCGCGGTAAGAAATATCAATTTAATCTGCAAAAACACAATTTACTAATCAGCATACTCAAATATTGTTAATTGCTTTGATGTATTAATGAAGAAGTTTCCACGGTACCAATGGTACTGTTTTGGCAGATTAAATTAAGCACGTCAAACTGGCTCTCGTGGATTACAAATGTCAAAATATGTACCTAAATGTATATGACATCTTATCATAATGGTTCAGAATCGCATGTAGTCTCGCATATGGATGCCAGTTTCCAGCCGTGTTCCGCCTGTGAAACGTCGGATCATCGCCTATGTGTACGCTCGTATTTGGTTGTTAGCTATAATGACAATTTCTAGTTACACATCCAACATAGCAGTTTCCCCACAAACACCATTCCATTCAGTTCTATCTAGAGATGTCGAGTCGTTCTACCCTACTGCTCTATACGGTCCTTGTTGTAACCCACTTTGTAAAATACAACGTACAAATTGACACAGAGATGGCGTCCCTCCCAAGTGTCTCGTATATTAAACCGTTCGCTTTGTTCACCCACTCTTAAAGATGAGCAACACACCCGAACACTTTCATTCATTTCGAATAATTAGAAAGTATACTGATTAGAAAAGAATCGTGGAATTTGTCTCTTGTGGATGATATTTAAATGATATGCTAATATTTGCAATTAATTTGTTTGGTAGAAAGGGACTTCGCATGATATTAGAGATGAATATATTGTGCTAAAAAAAGCAACAACCAAAAAATCCAATAAAGGCCATTTCAAGGGTCGTGGATGTAAATTTCAAGCCGCTAATTTGTATTTTTTAGACAATATCCGGTTTTAGTTAAGTAAAATAAAGTATTAATCGGATTTAATCGGATTCAGAACAGGCCATTCCCCCGAAAAATTATACCGCGGCTATAGGTGGCGATGGCATGTATATCTCATCTGCAGATGAAGTTTAAAGCTGCGAAATTTCAATTCACCATATCGATGTAAATACAGAAAGGAATTTAGTCATTTTTAATCGATATCCCTTTTATAGATTCAACTTTCACAATATTGCAGATTGGAAGGGATGTGACATTTAATTTGTCAAGAATACATATGGTTTAGAACAAAAAATATCACGGGCCTTATAAGGGCGTAAACGTCTTCACTGTCGGGATATAAGTCAATCAATTACTGGCAATATTCAATATTCGTTTTATACCTTTTTAAAAATATTGACTATCACTATTGCTCAGATTGGCTATCACTTAAAAGATAAGGTCTACAAGATCCAAGTTTTATTGTTGGTGATATCACTTCGGGAGAAGCAGGCGTTAAATAAAGCTATCGTACACACAGATTCAAGTTCTATATATGTAATAGTCAGGGAGACGAGTATTGTTCGATATCATCTCGGAACATATAATGCTAGTGTAACTAGTTAAGAAAGTGTTCTGTGGTACAACAATATGACACAAACATACACGGAACTTTAAAACAAACCCCTTTACATCGATGCACAATACATGGTTTTAGATCATCACCCAGGAAAGAACATTCCTCGGTATTATGTGTAATAACTGTCTGACTTATTATTCATACACACAGAGAAATGTTGACTTTGTAAATTGATAGTCCGACCCGAGGAGATCTGGAATAAAGACGAGCTAAACATTTAACCAATAACACTTAATTGGTTCTCGTTACTCGAACAATGAACAGCGAATGGAGCTTGCTTCCCAAATCTCTATATGGAGTATTTTCTAAAACTGCCGTAATAGTAATATTGAATTTGCTCTCTATGATAATATGTCAGGTGGGATTTAACAACAGCAGCAGTACAATAGTTCATTGTATGAACTTCAATAGGCGTTTATGAGCAGCCCCACGTATAAAGTGTATGCTAGTTTAAAATTGTAATAACCAGTATGTGTCCACACTATTCACCATTGTTATTATGTATTATTGATTTAGTATTGTTCCTTTCTGGGCATCCTATAATCCTGCATTATAATAGCCGATTGGAAATAATTACATAACGGCAGGGTAGGATTAGCGTATCAAGTTTGACGGGTAGTATTATGTAAAAACAAACTCCTTGTCAGAATGGGTTTAATAGAACCAATCAAAACGCTTAATACTAATTTACAATGACAAGCGCCTATCAGCTGGCCTTTGTCAAAAAAATCTATAATAATCAAAGAGAGCCGTCTGTATGAATTGAAACCCAGGAATAAATCCAATCTCGAGAACTCTTGATACATGTGTGTATGATTTTTGCAGGCATTGGATATGAGCTTATGGAGCGTACAATTAGACCAGACGTGCTGGTGATGAATTGACACACAAAAAAATTATAATTGTGCTTGTGTTGTCGATCAACCTTGAAAAACCTAGGTCAAAGAAATGTCAAGGTCAATAGATGTTGGTTGTTTCTTTTTGTGTTTTTTTTTATTCATTTCATTTTTTGTGTCGTTCTTAGAGGGGATAATGTCCGCTTTTATTGCAGATAATAAGGACATGGCCTATACATGTGTATGTCCCGATACCATATCGGAGCAGAATACACGTAGGAGGGGTATATCGTATTGTCCATACCACTTTATTATCAGCAAGCCCCATCCTCGGATCAGATTATTTTTTCTTCTTTTTGCTATTCGATACTAATTTCCTCCTCTACATGACTAATGAATATATTTATCCCAATAAATAACCGTTGCACGACTAAATCGACGTTTTCCTTTCTAAAAACGTATGTTTAAATTTAAATAGACTTTTAAAAGGTTGTATATAAGCCTATTTTTGATATAACTATCATCCGCGACTAATACTGTTCCTAATTCTAGTAGCTTTTGTAAGCGGTATTTAAAATGACAGGGAGAGAGCCTATTATTTTTTCCTATTCCATATCCCCTTTCATCTAGTCTCTTAGTCACGATTTCGACATCGCGTGTGTGCATCCGAGAAATTAAGGCAACATCACTAACTTTATCGTTTATTTTTAGCCTTGGTTTAGATGTCTGATCTTTTTTTAAAAGCATATTTCCTCCTACCCCTTGTACACAAAATATCCAATCAAGTTTGATTCCTGCATTAGTATTACACGTAACGTTTCTATTTGAGAAATAGGATGGTGTATGCCCGTCTTCATTAGCCCAGTCAGCGCAGAAATGGAGGACGTTAAACCCCATTTCATTTTCCAAAATTCTAGTCAGCTTATATAGTAGTATGTTGTACAGTGACAGGGTATCCATAACTTACATCCGATCGAAACTTTTCCGATCGGGATAGAGAATTCGTTTCCCATGCTCCTATTTAACATTGGAACTGGTCTTAAATTTCTCTGACTATTTGCTGGCAAGTGTGTCCTCTATTCGACTACTACTAGAGGAGTCATTATTTTTACAGTACGCCTCCATTTTCTCGTAGCGAATATGGCAAATGACGCCTGTCAACTTAGTCAAGCCAATCATATGAAATGACATCATTCATTTCTGTAACCTTAAAAAAATATCCAGAACTTGCGTACGCAGATCAATTAAGAAAAATAAATGAGATATATATCTTTTTTCCACAATCCCCTTTTTGTCCAAAAGATTCACATTATTCAAATGTTGTTGACTTAGATGAGAAATGATAACAAAAGGTGCATCTCGACATCCTTTTCTTCATATTTTCAAAGGTTGGAGTAATTCAGTATTAATACAATCAAACCCCCTTATACGACGAACTTCTTAAGATCGTTTAACGTGATACGGATAGTATTGATCAGGTCGCGTTATCTGTAAAAGTCATCTCCTTTTGAAACCTTTCAGTGTTGTAAGCGGAATGATAGAATCTTGGGTATTAATGTGGACATTAATTTTTATGTAACATGTCTTCTTCAGCAGGGCCCTTTGCTTTGCGAAAAGCAATGGAGTTGAGAAATGTTCGAGTTGTGAATCGTAAGACCTGTTATCTATGCAAGTCAAGGATTCGGTCTACTCCAGAAATGAATTAGTGCGTGTTGACTCTCTCACCCCCCCCCCCCCCAATCTACCTCTCTCTCTCTCTCTCTCTCTCTCTCTCTCTCTCACACACACACACACCCACACACCCACACACACCATCAAACACACACATTTCACCCTGACCTGCTATTGTTCGATGTGTATTATGTGGTGTTGTACCTTTAAGTGATCAAATAAAAACAAGCCTAACCCAATTTCTTCTTTAAAAAGCCAAATATGTGCAACCACTGATGGTCGACCAAGCGCGAACATGGCCTGGTATTACCAAAACGTGTAAGCGAATTAACCACCAATATTTCATTTATTTGTGGCATCCATTTTCTTAAATTCATGATTTGTAGTGCTGTGTTGCACAATCCTATTAACTGCTGTACGTGACATAAAAAGGATAGCAATATTTTGAAAGTTGATTTTGCATTAAGAAAATAAGCCTGGTGTTGCATGCTGTAGTTCTCTGGTGAAAGTAATTTAAGACAGGTTATTTATTGGAATTAGAACTCCGCATTTTTTTTTTTTTTTTTTTTTATGACTGATTTGACAGATTTCGATTTTTGATATAAGATTTACAAGGTGGCGACGATGACGCGTTATGTTGGGTTCCTGGTCCATCATATAATACTATAATTACAAGATGGCGTCGATGACATCATGGTCGGTTCTTAGTCCACCGTGTTGATATTTTTTATAGTAAAGTTGGGACTACTGATATTAGTTGAGCCCATTCACCCACTCGGTGTGATGTCTTTGTGGTTGCTATCTTGCTGTTTCACCATTAGTATTACTCTCTAAACATCCTGGGACAGAACAGTAGGACGTTAAACCCCATTTTATTTCTAAACAGTCTAATTTCGTTATAGTGCAGATATAAATCATGTAATCCTAGAAATGTTGTGCTGCGCAGCGATTTGTTTGAATAAATATGATTGGCTGACAGGATGTTAGATCAACCAATCAGATGAAGGTAATACTGATAAAAAAAAAGGCTGGTATGTTGAACTAATCATGCCCGTTGGCATGAACTGCACTTTTGCGTAGTACTAATTTGTGACCAGCGTAGCGAGTGTCTATACGTCTATCCATGTTCGATAAATAATAACAGAGCATTATAGATAGAAATGCAAGACATGTTTCTGCAGCTGTGAATAATACATTGTTCACGACCCTATCAAAACTACGTTAATTAATCAAGATGCCCGCTTCCTACTGTAAGATAAATGGGTCTGACTCCAATATACGGGTATTCATCACCCAAAGGATTTACTGCAGTCAATAAATGCATTGGAAATAATATGTTACCTAAGCAGATATATAGTTTTTCCGAAACTTTTTTTGCAGGACACTACCAGATATAGACTCATCGCTAATTGTCCAGACTAAGACCGATAGATCTGTCTTAAACAAGTACGTTCGCCGATTTGTCTTCCATAGAATATATTGCCACAATTGCATTGAAATGAAATATGCTGTATATATAAATGTTAATCTGAAAAATCTCTAAGGCCAATTCCTAGGAGAGGTGCTGCTTTCTCTTATCAAGAAAGATAGGTCTGACTCAAAGATCTCATTGATCTTCCATCGGATGCATATCATTAAAATAGTGCTTAGCTAAGCTATCGAGTTATGCAATTTGAATTTCGAATAACACTCTGTATACTTTGGCTTATGACTTCTTAAACCAAACTAACGTTCCCTTTAGCCATAACTACAGATTGGTGCCATGGTCGATGCAAGGTATGCCTACTGTTTGGCGGGATTACATAGCTTACACGTTTTTGCATATGTGTAATCATTATTGAAAGCTGGGATCTTTCAGCCACCTTTGAGTATGTTGGATCTTCGTATCGGAAAATTCATATTAGATTTATAAGATCCTAAATCACAGTCTTATATTAAAAACCATAAACAAAACAATCTCTAATCTTAACATGGTCGTCTGAAAATTAAAGTAGGACAGAGTAAAATAATCGGTTTGAACTGAACTGTAAGGTGTAAAATATGCTTAAATGGTTTGTGCCAAAATTGATTTTCTTGGGATATATTACTGTTAATTTTAGACAGAATGGGAATAATGGTAATCTCAATACCCTGTAAATTTGGTTTCGAGACCTTGCCTCATTTAACTGCTATCGACATCGAATTCAGCTAGATATTGTTGGTAGAATCGTGTCAGTACATATCGTGAGATAGGAAAGTATCCTCGATTAAACAGAGGTTTTTTTTTCAGTTGGAGCCAAGGTGGCTTGGTGACTGGCGTTGGGTTTTTAACCAGGACGTCCCTTTGAATTCGAAGACAAGAACTCTGCCAGCACTAATCCTACCATAATAGTTCTACAGAATACTAAAATATAATAATCACTTATGGAAGAAATAACCTTACTTTATAATTCTATCTTCAATATCCGACCAACAAAAAATGCTAACGTTAAAGGCAAAAGACCTGTCGTATCTCGCGAACACCATAAAGACCATTAACAGCCAACAAACAAATCTTATTTCACATAGAAGGCAAGAACTTTACGCCCTATAATCCTATCATAATTCTATATAAAAAAATAATTAAGGCTGACACAAAATAATTATAAAGAGAAAAAAAAATAAGTCACAGAAGATCCGATTAAAGCAAAAAAAAAAAAATAAATAAATAAACTACATTTTAACTGTTAATAGGATTAGGAAATGGGGATTGGAAAGATATTAGAAAAGAAAAAAATGGGTATTATACTATAGAACAGTTAATTAAGAAAAAAATACAAGATTTTCCGGGAATAATTACATTACTCACAGGAATGATAAATAGACATGCACGCCGTCTTATTTTCAAAAAGAGTACTTTGTCACTTCTTAACTAGCTTCAATCAATCATATTCTGTAAAATACTCTGGAAAATATCGGAATATATATTGAGACTAGCGTGGTTATTTAAATCAATTAATATAGGTATGTGAGCAATATTAGGATGAAAATTGCGGCCCGAGCAGTGACGATTTCGATTGATACGCCCGAGATAGACAGCTATGTGAAATAAAAGCAGTGTTTTTCTTCTGTTTATGGATGTGAATACTGGAAGTTTCTTCTCTTTTAGAAAAAAATTCCAAATTTGTATTAACCATTCGTGTTTAAACTAGAACCCATTTCTTCCAGAAATAACCATTTTTCGGTCATTTATCTTTTGAAATATAAATCAGATTTGCCAAAACAGAAACTTAAAAAAGATTGAAATTCATTTCACTAAATAATCAATCAACATGCGGCAGACCTATTCCTCTTGAAAAGCTTACACAAGATCAGTGATCCCCCATTTCCGTTGCGTCTTTGGATATGGATTGATGAATAGAATTGTGGACAAAAACGTTTTTATTACTAAATGACAATGATTTATTCAAGCTATCTAAACCATAGAAAATAAATCAATTTATTAACGTTTGCCCTTTGACACGAGGGTTAATCCAATTTCAGCTAACTATTCAATCACGAAACGAAAAGATGTATATTAACTAATGGATCAATATTGATGAGTCTAGAAAACGTTTCGTGTTCTTTTTTCTCCACTCCCATATTTTCATTATGTCATTATTGTCATACCTTATAGCCAGAAACGGTAAACTTCATTAGAGGCGGGTGGTGTGTATTTGCATCAGGAGACACGATTTCATTTATCTTTGTTCATGTGTTAAGCTATCCCGACGTTCTAGCGATACTTCGGCTGCTTTCAGCATATTTTATTGCAAAATAGTCTCTACAAATTTTGCCTCGGCTGATGTAGCGGATAGTGTCTAAATGCAGATTGATAACGACGGTGAGCAATTGGACGAACTTGAACTGATATATCTCACCCAAACAGACGTCCTAGGCAGTCAAGATTGTCGCAATAGCTTTACACTATGAAGAACTTTTCCTGGTATTTTATATAGTTTGCTTATTTACCATGTTGTGTCGTCAATAGTTTTCATACAAGGTGACGTGACTGATAACAGTACTTGTTCAAAATAAACGCTGAATCTAGTTTTTCGGTTAGGGCGCTAACTTATTGTCTCGTCTACTCAAATGCAGTAGAAACACACGAAGGGCGGGTGTCTCTGGGTCTAACGCCACTGTCCGGTTAAACGAATGTTAACCCCACAACATTTATTAGTCTAGTTGACGAGACATTGAGCGAAATAATTTATTGCAATACCCGCCTAGTGCCGATTTAGCATCATGATAGGTTTCCGAACAAAGCAGTACACTGGGGCCCATTTAGGTCGATAAAATTGAACATATATTTACTGTGTTAGTACTTCATACAAAATCAGTGTTTAACCATTAAAAGCATGCTTTACAATTACATAGTTTAACATGGAATGCCTATGCTCGTGGGGCTCCCACCCATGTGTTAAGACGGCCTTGATTCTACATCTATATGTTTCTCTTAGACGATGAATGGGATATACCTGGCGACGGAGCTAAGACTATTCAAGATATGCTGGTGTCTTCTACAGTATTTTAGAAAATTTAATCGACCCTCAGCTAGATTTGGGAGCCAAAATTTTTTAAGGGCCTAAGGCTATAGCCTTATTAGCCTATTGGTTAATCCGGCCATGATCATGATGCCCTTAAGAGAAGAATGAAAACAAATCTGTATATCATCGATTTGAGGACTATAAATGTTATAATTTATGAATTCCAGTAATTCATCAGTTGTTAGTCTGAGGTTCGAGAAACCTTCCTACTGTATGCACTTAATTAGACTATAAATTAAATACACTAGTAAGTCATTTAATTACTCACGCATGCTTTTCATCCATTGTTCAAACATTGTCATCAGCGGAAATTGCCGTAATGTACCGATTATATATTCAAAGGCCTACGGACATAGCCGAAGGTTTATTGACGATCCAATGCCAATAAAATCCGAGTAACGCACCATTAAAAAAGTACGGTAGATTAATCCTACCCAGACTCTCTTGAAATACGACCTTCTAATTAAATAGACGGCATATTATTTGGTGCGGAATAAAAATTACAAGGCTGAAGACCTAAGGTTACCCTGGTTACGTGATCCTACGCCACGGTTAAATAGTTCTTTACGGGATTAGTTGGTGTATTAACTGCACCCATGAGAACTATTTCGTTTTTCACATGATTACTTCTGGGGGGATTTGATCCTGCTATTAACTGTTAGCGGTATGAATTGAATTCAACCATATGTCTTGAGTGGCGTTAAGAAATTTAGATTACAAAAATGAAAATCGTAATGGAGATCAAAGTGTCCATCATGCAAAGCAATTGCTTTATCAAGAGCGAATTAAGGGAACGAGGGGCGTAGACGTGAAATATATATTGGGGGGGGGGGGGTCCGCAACCCTAACCCCTAACCCTTTTTTAAAACCCCCAAAAAATATAACCAAACACCATGTGGCCATGCTGTCTACATTGACCCAGACACCGCCAACGTGGCTGACTGAGCGGGCGATAAATATTTGGTTTAGGCGATAATGTTTTTGGGTACCTACATGCGATTCACTCTGATAAGTGGCAGAAAAAAATTAACAAAATATTACTGACAGGCCAACTAGACACAATTTTATGGAACACAGTTACTTTTCACTTCACACATGTTTCCAGGATGATTCTCTCTGTGTTTTATTTTAGCAATGTAAACCATTTTGGGATATGTACAGGTTTTATACAGATAGAATCTTAACTAATCCTAATACTTGTTGTAAATAAATAGGAGTTAGGGCCTACTATGTAATTTTTAAAAAAAAAAAATTTTTTTTGGGGGGGGAGTCCAAGTATATTCAGACCCCCCCCCCCCCCGAAAAAAAATTGGGGGGGGGGGGTCTAATTAATGTCTAATTAATAATTTAGATAACATTTCAGGGTTAAAGAAAGGCTTGCAATAGGCAGATTTAGCTCTTGCATAATGTATGTTGAAGTGTTCATTTGCATAAAATGGGATAAATTCATATCTATTTAGCAATTGAAATATAACATGCAAAAAACACAATTCTATGGAATACGTACAGTTACTGTCTTATTCTTTATCAAGCAAATTATACACTTTTTTTATAATTGTATCATGCACTTTATAAAAACTGGACATTCCAAGTCCAAACGCCGTTACGTAATACACGGTTATTGTATTCCATAAAGTTATGTTCTATGTATAGTGTGTGACGAAAAATTGTTTATGATTTAAACTAAGATGTTAATTTAATTCAATTATTCTTAGTCAGAAGTAATCAGAATGTGTGTGTGGGTGAGTGTGTGTGTGTATCTATGGGGAGGGGGGAGTGTTTTAAGTTTCTTCTACGTACCTCCGAAGCAATCATCATGTATGTATTTCAAAAGTTGATCATTTGTTATAAAAGGGCTGGTGAATGCAGATACTCGAGTTTAGTGTACAAAAACTACACATATTTTTTCACATGATTCCTGACAAAAGAGTCTCAAGATTCGGAATATATCAGTATGGAGATTACACGCTTCAATTTGAATTCAAACCCCTTATATTTGTACTGCACATATCCATCTACGAGCTTTATCAGTAAATATAAATTATGTATAAGCTTCTATCTGAATTCAAATCCCGTCTCAAATAAAATAAAATATTGTTCAATGCAGATTGACTCAGTGGGTGGTAGGCTTTAACATTTCTTTAAAAATTATTCATTTAAAACATTCATTACGTTGACATGTTGATACTTTGGATTAACCTAGTCTCGGTCGTTTAGCGAACAACGTACTGTTGTATCTCAATTAACATCAATTAGAGTCTCAAGATTCGGACTTTATCAATATGGAGATTACAAGCTTCAATTTGAATTCAAACCCCTTATATTGGTACTGCACATATCCATCTACGAGCTTTATCAGTAAATATAAATTATGTATAAGCTTCTATCTGAATTCAAATCCCGTCTAAAATAAAATAAAATATTGTTCAATGCAGATTGACTCAGTGGGTGGTAGGCTTTAACATTTCTTTAAAAATTATTCATTTAGAACATTCATTACGTTGACATGTTGATACTTTGGATTAACCTAGTCTCGGTTGTTTAGAGAACAACGCTCTGTTGTATCTCAATTAACATCAATTAGATTTGAAACACATCGAAAGATGGAAAACACACACTAAAAACCCAAGCAAGATCATTCTGTATAATGTTGTCAATACAATCATTTCGTTTCGTCGATTTTTTCTGATGTATTTTTGACTTTTACTTGCAGTGCTTTGTCTAGGTTATCTCCCCGTTGATCCTTTAAGCAAATCGTCTGGCTAATTCCCAGAAAATATATAAAATAATGGTATTTGTTTAAAGGATTATTATCGCCCGACATATTTATAAATTGGTAAACATAGAGATGTTGGATTTACTTAAAGAGCCACGCCCAGTTTGATCGGTCCAAAAACCAGATTTCAGATGTTAGAATGATGTATTATATATACATGTATATATAGTCCCTCGAATATAAACATCAAATGTCGATCATTATGAATACCTAGACGGGGCGAGGAACTGAACATTAATGTCATTTCATAACTTACGGCTCATTATTTCTACCTTATTTCGACCGCTTGCATAAACGGGATTTTTTTCCTGGCAACCCCAAAAAGTAATGTTGAAATTGTAAGTGATACGATGGTTTCTTGCACTAAAACAAACCTGGCCTTTGAACCTGGGCGTCAAGCAGTGATGGAACTTCTCCTTTAAGGATTACAGTTTTGAATGTGATCTATTATTGACATAAGGTTATGTTGGTTCATGCAGATGATGTACTCTAGGATTTGCCGGCCAGACTAATAAACTTAAAGTATATATTACAAACTAATATACCCAGTTATAGCATTAGACATCTTTGTCTAATATTTCTCTGACTTCGTGTATAGACATTTTGGCCTACCGTACTCTAGCAATACAGAAATAAACTCTTCAAGCGAAAATATCTTTAACATTAAGGTTGGCTGGCATAGAACCGTATGTTGTGAGATATACTATATACCTTATGATTGTATGTAAGGATAAGTGGTATCAGATGTTCTAGTGTAAGCACTTTTTGATGTTTCTTGTTTCTTAGCAAGGAGCTTGGCACGTTCAGGAATATGATTTGTGCACACTATTACGTCACATAATTTGATTTGTGCACACAATCACGTCAAATGATTTGATTTGCGCACACAATCACGTTATATTACAGAATTGGATTTGAGCCTAAAAAGTTTCTTTTCTTCTGTTTATACACAAACCCGCTATAAATTTTCTGACCTATAATACATTTACGTGATGATGTCCCTTTAATTATAAAATCACGTAAATGTATTGGTCATATCCCTTTAACGGCTTTATAAACGTCTGTTGTCAGTTCTAATATAAAACTGAGGCAATTATTGTCTAATCGAGTCTATTCATATCACGATTCAGATTATCCAGGTTGCTCTCTCTAGAGGGTTTCTGCAAATGGTCCTATTTGAATCCTATTTGACTCGACTAAATTATCGTAACTTGATTAAACTTCTCCTCTTTCATGACGTCCAACAAACGAGTGAAGTGATTATATTCTAGTAGGTTGGGGAGAATTTTGAAGTGTTTGCCGTGCATATTAAATATGACGGTCCGGAAATGATCATGTGGAGGGTCACCGTATACAATTTAAAATCAGCACTTCCTTTAGCTATAATAATTAGTAACAGGTACCGTGCAGGACAAAGGTGTGATTATGTCTGTTGGAACACCTAGTAGCACCTCTCATTGTCCAGAAATAGACTACATTACGCCAAAATCATCTATTCGCGTTCGGGGTTAACTCATGCGCCGGCGTGATGTCCGAGATTGGTCTCCACGGAAATTACCGGAATACATCGAGTAATGCCGATTGAATTGTGTTGAGTAAACTTTAAAATCTCATAGTTTGAATAAGCTAAGTTAGAGAGCAAAGGTTAAACAAAACTAGCACAGATAATGTTTACGCAAAGAATTCTAATAAATTCCAATGTGTTCAGGATTAATTCAATTTGAAAATATTCTGAAAAATCTGCTAGATTTTTTTTTTGATATCATCATGGAGATGGAACCATCTAAAATTTAAAATCATTGCTCACTCTCGTTAAGTATTCCCGGTTGAAACTTTAGATTGATTTGATATGTTCGTATTCATGGACAGGCGATTTCTGCATGACAAATCTGCATATAAACTAGGCATTTATCATTTGATATAATAGATCGTTTTACTGACATTTTAGGGGAAATTGATCTCTGGGGATTCATTTAAAACCTAACATGCATCATTTAATAGCCTAGAAAATTGAAATGGAATTGCATATATATTTTGAAGAAAACAAAAATGGTTAAAATGCTAGTATTAAATTGTACAGTTTACTGAGGATATGTTGAGACGAAAATAAACTACTTCATGCGGTCATTTATTTTCCGTGCTTTGATTGGCAAAATGGAAAGTATATAGGAAGGGTAGCAATTGAATTCCGCAATCTATTTTAAATTACAGCTTCGTTTTGGTCGGGTTATCTTTTGATTTTTCATCAAATCGGATTCTACCAACTCTAATTCAGCTCACACATTATAGTTCCCTTATTAATTTACAACTGACGGAACCCAGTATATCATTTCTCAGAAGATCTAATTGGTCAGCTTTAAACCCCCGTTTTAAAGAAATATGTTAGTTTTAAGAGAGAGAGAGAGAAAGAGAGAGGGAGAGAGGGGGGGTGCATCCTGTGCATTGTATTTCAATTCTGTTTCCCCTACATTTGTTTGACCTTAATGGGTAAAACTAAATTATCTTATTCCCATCCATTTGTCTTTCATATCGAAGGATTTTGGCAGAAATACCCATGTTTTGATTTGCCGCAATTTGCATATCATTTCCAAGAGTTGATCCCACGTGTACAATAACTTGAATAAGCTGTCTTGTTATTTGCTAAATTATGATATTATATCCAACCATCTTGAGCGTCGTAAAGTGTCCGATTCAGCATATCCGTTCACAAACAGGCATGCAGGATTCATTCTATCTATTTAAGCAATATACTCATGAATTTAAGATTTAGGCGACAGAAACTACTTCAGTGCGCGCCCCCATTTATTGGCGGTAATTCGCCCCATATTTCACCTTCTTCTCTACGAGTACCGTAGCTGATATCCAAATACTCGTAGTTAAGGGATATGTAGAAATTTCAAAGTAAAATTTCATAAAGAGTTAAATATTTTGAGCTTAAGCTCTTTTAAAAGCTCTTTGACTGATAAGAAAATTTGGCGTAGTGATGTATATCCTCAATTTGATTACAATGAAAGGCACAGAGAGAAACTTTCGCGGTGTAAAGGGAGGGCCTCTTTAAAGTTTGGCGTTTTACAAAACGAAGAATTGTAGCTTTTGACTTCATAATTGACTCCACGTACCGAATGATACATGGCATTCTAATTTCGTCTAATCACACTCTTGACTGTTAAGTTTGATCGGATCTACACGTTGTTAGGCTATCATGCTATGCGAATTCCCCCGGCTTTATCGACTCGATTACAAACTTAACTCCATTAGATAGGACGGCGGAGTTGCTTCCCCTTCGGGAATTCTTGCGCATTCGTGTGAGTTGGCCGCGTGAAATTTCCCTTTATAGTAAATTGTGTTTGCTTGTTTAGAGTTTATTTGCCGCGTCTGAGGGGAGAAAGAAGATCAAATTACGAGTACTTTTATTGATTTCTAATTTGGGCTTTTTGATCATCACCAATATTCATCATCTTCATTGGGGTTTCCACGGGACTCGGCGTTACGGTGCATTCTTTATTTCCCACATCAAAAGAATGAACAGAATCTAAATCAAGGAGTCAAGAAAGATGTGATATTCCTTTTTAAAATATTTTTTTTTATTTGATGAATCAGTCCCTTAATCAGCTTTCTTCAGTTCATTGATCCATCTTAAAACATATATTTCATGGACCGAACTTTGGTGTCTTTAAGTGTTCTTTAGATAGATAGATAATAATTTAGACAACTATAACAATGGCATCGATGTTCCTTGCTAGAAAGACGTTCATAGATGATTTTAAGAAATTAAAGATGAGCGTGATATCAATAGGAAGGAGTCATTTTAGCAGTTTCTTTTACGAAGCGTTTTCATCTGCAATTAGTGATATGAGTAAGCATGCACTACCTCGTGAATAATACCCGTCACATTTATATTGAGTAATGAATATTAGAAAACGAAAGTTATGAAACGAACAACAAAGGCACTTAGTAATGCCAAATCTAGAATGTACTGACTCGTATTATTATTTAGAACCCGGAAAATTAATAAATAGTTGTAAAATCCTTCAGAAATATATACGAATAGTAATGGTGATTTTAAATTCTTCTGCTATTAATGGTACCGAAGTCATTATCTT
The DNA here is from genome assembly GCF_932274485.2 of Patella vulgata. Lineage (NCBI taxonomy): Eukaryota > Metazoa > Mollusca > Gastropoda > Patellidae > Patella > Patella vulgata. The sequence continues at coordinate 70,547,014 of NC_065879.2, read as the reverse complement.
ATAAAAGAACAGTTGGACGTTAAACCTCATTTCATTATCAGCAAAGTCGACTGGTTGCTTTAATATAAAATTTGACCCGAACAAATCTAAATAAATACACGTATTTGATGCCTTCAGTCATATTTTCCACAGTTAAATTGTGATTTAGGCTGAAATGTATATAAGATTTGTGAGTGGGTAGATTAACTTTTTTGCTCTGGAGTAAACTCTTATTTTCTCTTATATCCGAAATGGCGCCCAGTATCTACTCCAGGCGGTACCACTTTGATCTTTTTATTGATTACAATCAAAATAGATATCCATATATTTACTTGCACTTATTTAGAACACGATTTGTACATCTTACAAATAACCGGATAAAACATATTTTAAAAATAGAAAAATCATTGAAAACTCTGTAATTCTTAATATGATTAAAGCCCACAACACATATGGAAATTTCAAGTCTCGTGCGATTTTAGTTTTATTGGAACCAGCAATTGAAATTTATAATACCACTTCAGGGTATTCTAACCCCATCTTACACTAAGGGCTTGGCGTTTACATTTGTCATGTATTTACATACATCCGATTTTTGTTGGCTTCCAGACGATTTTTTGTTCAATATTTGTTATTCATATATATATTTAAAGCGAATGACGTATTTGTCCACTTGTTTTCCTCAAGTATTTTCTTCGTCTGTTTTCTATGTTTAAATCATATGTACTGGTTGAGATAGACATATTTTAGTCTGCCGTGTTCTTGTATCTTTTATTCTGTTTTGTTGTGCTGTTCTCCTGTTCTGTCTGGTAACCAGATAAAATCTGTTTATGTGTACTTCCCTTAAGAATCATAACCCGTTTGTAATTCGACCATTATCGATACTGCGCGTGACTGATAGTGCACGTCTGCGTGCATGCCAGATGGAAGGGTGTCTATGTACAAAACGATATTATTGGAAATCATATTCGTGCGCTTGGCGCCGTTTAATGCCAATATCAAACGTTTTCGGCGCGTTTCTATTGAAATGTTTTCCATCTAAAATAGAAATTGATGAAGTACCATTTTTTTTTATCTTTTCATGATTAGCTGGGTTAATTTATTTCTCATAATATGAAACGCTAGGCGAGTTCGGGCATTATCATTATTATTGTTGGGGTAAAAGTTTATATTTAAAGTAGGGATGGTTCCTGAGAAGCAAGTACGGATATGTAGTTATAGCAATATTCTAGATAATTGCCTGGCACAAAAGGTAAAATTTGGGCTAATGAAATGGTAATTTGAATGAATATTATTCAATCCTTAGCTTACAGCAGTTATGACGGATAATCTGTTTGCTATTCAACATTTTCGCTATCTATTTTCGAAATAAATAAAATACAGCACAATGGAAGTGGTTGCAAGGGTATGTCGTACATCCTGAACGTCAAGGACTTAAAAATATCGATAAAAAGTATAACTATACGGATCAAATCAATACTTTCTAAAATGGTAGTTCATGATTGCCGTGCCTAGATCCATTACGTTTTGCCAACAGATATGGCAAGCCGTTTGATTACAGTCCCCATTTCCGTGTCATTGCTACCATAATATAGATAATTTTATATGATTGACAAATAAGTACACATTGACTCCAATTGATTAAAGTGATAATTGTAGAAATTGCAGATCATGGTTTCGGTGACCGGGTCTGTTCATATGGTACGCCGTGTGATTATGTGCTTGTTTTGTTGGGGGAACTTCGCTCCTGGGCATCAAGAACCATGTCAAAAGCCCTTTATTGTGAATAAGCTTTATAGCTATATTTCCGTCATGTACTTCGATCGTGTCCGCATTAAACGAAAATACACCGGATAATTACGGAAACATTTCCGCTATCAATCATTCTGTTGACCGCACATGCTTTGTATCTTCAAATGGATGTCGTCAGTTTCCGAATACTTCCGATTCGACAAGACATCCATCCTTGGGTTGCTGCCAATAACGACAGTTCTGAAATTGACATTACTTCGTTCTTTTAATGGGTAAACATTGTGTTTTGGGGTGGGGGTGGGGGGGGTCGGCAAATAAAATTATGCTTTTCAGTTAATGGATCGTGGTGGTTACGTCTATAGTTTTGATGTGGAAGTCGGAAAATTTCCTGTTTACTGGCACTGAGACGGTAGTTTTAACATGTATCTGCGTGTTTGTGGTGGTGGACGCTTGTTTAAAAATATTAGGTTCGGCTTCTGCAGTAGTCCAAACCATAGGCGTACGAGCTGGGGGGGGGGGGGGGGGGCTGGGGGACGGCCGCCCCCCCCCCCCCCCATTTTGGGCACCAAACGCTGGGAAAATTTGGGCACACAATTGTACTTTGTAAAAGTTGTATAAAGAAATATTGTGTTCTTGAATGTGTCCAATTTAACAGCGAATTTATTATTATTATGTAACATACTAAGAACCTAACTACATTTTTGGGGCACCAACCACCACCGCCCCCCCCCCCCCCAGTCAAAAATTTCCCCGTACACCTATGGTCCAAACTAACGCCGTATGAAGCTATATGAACAGGTACCGTGAACCAGACAGGGTACATTGTATTTCCAAAATACCTTGGTATTATAAGTATATGATTTCAATTTCGTTTCGTTTTTTTTTTGTCTGATTTTTACCTTATACACTATAATCTAACCAACTTTGGTCTGTGGTCTGCATGTGATAGTTATATGCAGTATACCATCCACACTATAATTCTAATACCCACCAGGTCCAGGGGCGGATCTAGGAATTTTGAAAAGTGGGGGGGGCGCCTAAAAATGAGGGCACTGACCGCGGAGACGGGCCACGCCGCTGAGAGGGGATTTTTTTTTTTGGGGGGGCAAGAAAATTATCCGTCATTTCCTTGCATCTGTAGCCATTCCAAGAGCTATTTGGCTGATATTTTCGTTGAAAAAAAGCCTTAACATCGAGCAAAAAAAACAGTTGAGCATGCGACTCGAAAATTGTCAAGGCGAGCGAGGCATTATGATGGGAAAAAAGACCAATCTATTCCCTAGCCACTTCACTATTTAAGCCTTGTAACTTGTACTTTGTACTGTCCACACATAAAACAATGCTACATCAAGTTGCACTCATGCGCGTCGGTGATGGACATGAGTGTATACGCCGCCGATTCCACAAGATGTCTGTCTATAGTCACTCTATAGGATTAGGGTACCGTCAGCTAAACAACAAGAATTCGTTTGAAAGTGGAAGCATTAATTAGACCAGACTGGTGTGTTTGAATCGATGGTTTGAGTCATTTGGGATCCCTGCAACGGGTTGGGAACGGACATATTTGGGTCTGAGGAAAGGCATTTTCAGCAGTAAAAAAGGGCACTGTCGAAAATTAGGGGGGGGGGGGGCGCGCCTCTGAGGTCCACTCTTACACTCTTGTTCTGTTAGTTTTTTTTTAATCCGATATGTTACCACAGAATGAAGTCCTTTATATCAAATACAGACAGTTTTATTGGCCAGTAAGTTCACGTGATAAGAACACCTCCCGCAAAGAAAATGTGTCAGGCGTCAATGTAGTTTAAAATAAAAAAAGTGGAAAGAAATGTAATGGACGAATGATTTTTTAACATTTACTGATTAAATATGTATCCACTTGAAGCCTTCAATAGTTACGTTAGTTGAGTCTTCCATATCTTCAAAGCAATGGTACTGAGCATTGTTAGGTATACCAACGGCACATTTAGACACCAATTATGGGTTTGTTTTCACTGTTCTATTACGTTCGTTTGCCGAATAATCAAAATATTACCGAACGCATATTGTTCATTTCAATCCCAATCGCAATAGAGAAATCGAGTTCTTGAATCTCGGGGCGATTGTATCCATAATGGACACTGGTCTGGTCAAGACAAAAAGTTTGGTTTCTTGTTTAATCTACCGGACCTAGAATAAAATTACTTTACCATAGTGAAAGTAATGACGTTTATTGTGATGTAATGCTTGTAACCATTGCTTCAGGAACATCGCCCCCCCCCCCCGTCAATGCATTATATTAACGATATATACTTATTTCTAATATAAGACAGGTATTGCGGCACCCATGCCACCTGCGTTGTATTTTTTTTTATCATTTTATTGGTAGACGATTGATAAAATCTCTAGGAATTTTTATCGCAGTATGATTTATGACCATATAAGGGCCCTTCAAATCACGAGACCTCTTTTCAAACTGACGTCATTAAGCACTTCATCAGACACCATAATGATGGCATTATATCATAAACTAATAAAATTGCTTTTCACAGATGTCAATCACAGGGTAATTTCGAAACAGCAACGGTTCTCGTAACAAATTGCTTTAATGACTCTTATCATGGCCACTAACTTGTTTGATAACATCAATATTATTGGAATATTAGCTTAAAGAGAATGATGTTATGGGCTTTTAAATAGCCCATTTAAAGATTTTTATATGTGGCTCTAATAGATCCATTACAGTTACGACTGGTTAATTTAATAGTTTTACCATACCTTTGAAGTTGATTAATGCTGGTATATATCTATGAGTGCATCGTACATTCAAGGGACATATTTAAACAAAAATACACCCAGTCAACGGAAGAATTCGATCATTTGTGAAATAGCAGAGAGAAAGAGAGAGAGAGAGAGGGAGAAATGTGGTTTAACGTCCACTCGAAACAAACTAGGTCATTTCGGGACTAACATATGGTTCAATTTTATTTCCATAATTCGCTTGCGCGTAGGGGTCTTTAGCAGTGGGAGGAAACCGGGGGGCCCGGAGAAAACCCACGAAGTTGGACAGGCGACCCTACTCCTTGTCACGTACAACCGGGGATTCGAAACCACGCCAGTTGACTCAATGACAGACTTGATGATACAGCATGTGTAAAAGCAAGTGTCTTGTCAGTTAACACATTACTTGAGCCAATATTAATAATAAATATATGGGGTTTACGAACTTTAAAATTATGCAACGTGGAGGACGAAAATTGTGTCTATCTAGCGGCGATTCGGTCCACTCCTATTAAAATTCCAACTTTCGAATATCTTTTATATGTCCTAATGCGTACGCTAAACCTCAATTTTGCTGCCTACACAGAGCCCCCAACCCACCATACTCCTCGCAGTGTTTCGTTTGATTAGAACTAACCCCACTACTCACTGCTGTACAGAGTGCACATTCTTGTTCTAAATTATGACTGGTCAATAGTCCGATTAACAACCAATAGCTTACTGCGTAACAATATCATTACGATTTAAACATAGCTCCACATTGGACCAAATATGTTTACATAACGTTACGTCATGACTCACGATTTTAATGTTCCCAATTAACCAGTGCATAGCAGAATATTGCAGAAAAACTAATTGTGTGACAAACAAGGCTATCAACTGTCAGCACGATTTTTAAACTGTGTATATCATGTAAACAATATTGTTTTGAGACGAGCAACACTTTCACCGCTTTTAATACCTTAAATCACTGTCCAAAGTTTTAGGAAAGGCCCCAGATTAAAAGAAGGGCTGTCATGTTGCTGTGCTTTTGGATAGATTTGATTGAACGGGAAGAATAGACACACTCCCTCAAAAGCGCAAGTATCAGAAGCTAATCCAGCAATGGCCAGAGAGGGATTTCTCGGGCCATTGCTTCAGGAATATGCCAACCCACCCGACAGGTTTAAAGCAGACATAAAAAGGGTTCTAAAAAGCTTCATTTCAGTCCAGAACAAGAAAAATAAAATTTCAGTTCGAAAACGTTTCTGGAAGTGTCTTTTACAAATTATTTGCCAAATTGCTCCCCTTTTACCACACAACATCCTAACTCTACCGTTGGATTATTTTATTTTATTATTGACCTAGACAACAACGAACAGTGGATATGGAGCTTGATATTTGGTGTAATGTTTTAATGAACCGTAGTGTAGTAATGGTCATGCATTATCTTCAATATGCTGGGTTATTTGAAACTCTCAAGAGGGGAATCTGACAAGCGTGCGTGGCGTGGCTTCTAATTGAGACATGTTATTTGTATATAAATCACACGTTGTACTTGTTGTCCGTTCTCCAATATATCACCTAATACAAGTTTCCTAGAAACCACGTTAAAGTGACAATGTGTGACAATGTGGCATATCTCCTTTATATGTCAAAATGTGTTTTATAATGGTTCTGTGCAACTATCTGAAGCCTTGTGATGCCGCGTTTCAATGTGGCGTTGGTCGTGAGCCACCAAATTAAACGTTGTGTAATAGTCTGGCTAAGCACGACACGGTCAGCGGGCACATCTTCACGTTTTGGCGTTTGATGTACATACTTAAAACCATTTATTATGATGTCCTGTTAAATCTGGGATTGACTCCGGGATATATCGAAATAGTGCAGCTATGTATACAATTTACCATAGAGACAATTCTGATGCATCAATAATGTCCAGTCGAAACACATGAATTTTTTCAAAGCGCCTGGATAATCAAGATACCTTTACTAATTCTTTCGCATTTTATGAACAAGTTTTTATGTATAACCCAGATTATAAAGTCAATATTTTTTTTCAAAAGTGATGGGCCGAATTTGGTGTTAAGTTTACATTGATTAATTATTTGGCGACAATTAGTATGAAAGAGGTTAAGGAGACCATGTCCCTAAATTGTATTGCTATTTCACTGTAGAGCCCGAAAACCAGAATGAACAACTTCTTCAAAAAGTCGTCAAACCTCTTTAAGTAAAATGAACAACTTAAAAAAAGTCGCCGAACCTCTTTAAGTAAAATATTTATGTCTCTATTCATATCACAAACGAATCTTAGATTTAGAATATATGATTAATCATGTCATTATTATTATAACGAGATGGAAATCAGATAATCATTTGATAATGGTGGACAATTTGCCTGCTAATAACATTACAAATCCCACTACGACAGTTAGTGTAAAGCATGTAGATGTCGTTAAAATCAGAACAGAATACGATAGCTCTAGCTGCTGAAGGCGAGTCATTGGACAAATGTATGACAATGTAACAAATCGGCCATTAGAGAATTGACTAGCGACTAGCTTATCTCTAATCATAATAAGTGGTGATATATTATTCGGCATGTGGTAAGATTATTCAGAAAATGATAAGTTATCATGGAATAGGTCCCAAAACAAGCACTCGAAATGTGTTTGGTTATCGTTTGCTTTGGTGAATTGTTGTTATTTTCACTTCATTACGATCCCCAGTTATGGAAGGTATGGAAACGGTAGCCAAAACAGTTTTCAGGAAATTTACCTTCTTTTAATTAGAGAATTCGCCTCTCAATTTATAATTAAGTGGCCTGATAAATGCGACTATTTCATAGTGTTTGTAAAAAAAACCGCGGCAATAATCTGAAAAAAGATATCACTGCGCGTGTGTATTCAGTCACTATCGTAAAAGAAACCACGTCTCTAACTACACCTGACAACTGGATGTTCGCACCATTATTTCGTACAGAGGTTTAGATAGTTGCTCGAGACTACAATAAAATGTTCTAAGAGATTTCCACGCGGAATTAATCCGTTTTATTTGCTAAAATATGAGATTTCTCCTATGGTTAAAGGCTGATTAATGACGACTACAAATTAGTCCCGCTTGCATTGACGCATTGCTACTTTAAGATTAAACGTAATTGATGCTTGGTGTTACAAATGTCAGGAAAATGTTGGTATCTAAGAATGTGTTTAGTATCTGTTCGGTCATTACAAATGAATAAATCTATTACTGAATCCTTTACGCCAGTCAATTTATGAAAAAAAAAGTTGTTTTCTGGTAGTGTCTGGTGTACTCAATGACATCCTTAAAGTTTACAAAAATGGGAGTACCGGAAAGTTCCGAATTTTGAGGGTAAATTCCAGGTTTTGATGTTTTCTGATAGTGTAGGGTGTACCTTTCATTAGAGTGCCATTTAAAACTAAACTAACAAAGTGGAAACCCCTTTTGATAATTACATGACAATGTTGATGTCAGTCATTATTACATATGTGATAGAACTGGTTAAACACATTCCAAATATAATTTTCACGCAGAGATAATTGTTACGGTAGACGCGAAACGAAGATTTGATGAAACGGAAAGTGACGCAAAAAAATGGAAAACACGAGTTATCCTTCTATATAACTGACTGAAGTAACGAGTGATAACAGACACGGTCGATTTTCAGCTCACTAATAATTCCTTTGAAGACGAAAAGTTCTTATAGGAGACTGTGAGAGGACATCTGGCAATTCATAAAAAGAACTGACTGTCGCTAGATAAGAGAAAGCGAGACAAATTGAAAATGTCCGTGCAATCCCTTGCTTTTATTCATTCTCTACGTAATAAAAACAAAGAATGTGTTTAACCAGTTCTATCATATATGTAATAATGGTTGACACTAACATTGTCCTTCTGGATAAGTTTGGGGAGGGGGGGGGGGGTATTAAACACTGACAGTATACATGTAGATCTAAAAGTGGAAGTCAATATATAAGTTGGTCCCTGATCACAGTTTAACATGTGTTTCCTTGTTTTCTTTTGATGGTGATTTACAGCAAATAGGTTCTTGTTTGGCCCCATAGAATTGTACTGTGTCCGTTGTTAATGATATGTTGTTCCTCTACGGCCGAAGTATTGTGAACTTTAAATGGCTGTAACTTAATCATTGAGATTGCTCGATTTTAATAATTTTTGGACCAATATGACTTTCGATGAGACCACTTTTTATTGTGCATGGTCTATATCTGCTGTTGATTCTAGAATAGTTTGTCTTTAACCTTTCTTACTCTGTAATCCGCTAGCCACATGTAGAAATTAATGACTTCCTGAGTTGATAAAAAATGACAACCTTTCTGTGGAGATTTGCACCATAGTGTGAGCTCATCGTTATGTCATCCAATACACAGCTTGAATTGCCTCTATTGTAGAAAAGCAGATTATGCACATCTCTATTTTTTTTTATCTTACTGCTAAAAACCTGTGTAGAGGCGGTAATGGGCATTTTCAGACAATATGATCACTCAAAATTTCATGATAAGCGTGGCTAAAATCACTCTAAATCTTAGGTCATAAGGTTTGTCTGTGAATCAAGTAACTCGGTTTCGATCCCCTCTCCCATATGCCATATACACGAATCTAAAACTTTAATTCCAATTGGAAATCCCAATGGGCAGAGAAGAGAGAGAGACGGGTGTTAATGTCCACTCAATGCAAGCTATATTATGAAGGGGGGGGGGGGTACCGGAGGACCCAGAGAAACCCCTGCCGATTGTCACGTACAAGTATTTGACCGAGACCTTAAGATCTAAAGTGCACCCATTAGACCATTCGGACGGCGGAATTACGGGCCAAATTGTACGATATTAGCTACAGTCGGTGATAAGGTTAAGTTGCCATTTTAAGTACAGAAAAATGAATAAATCATTATTTTGACTTTAAATAAATAATCCTTCCACAAATATCTCATATAATCAGCAGTGATATCTAAGAGCGCTTATTGGATTCTCGGCATGAATGACGTCTATCTTAGATGTCACAGAAGCTTGGACACAATGTTTGACACTGTGGCGTAAACGAGTTAACATTTAAATCCCAACCAGAACGTCCGGGATTGAATCCCAGCGTGGGCTAAAGAGAACATGGCGATTTTTCAGCCCAGTGTTCATTTAAGGAGGGTTTGTGTGCATGGAACATGTGTCTAGCCGTTTATTGTAACACGTAAACCATATATTTTATAATCATGTCAGACCAGTTTTTAAAGACCCCCTTTAAACGAAACCATAATAAAAAACAGTTTAGACATCAAATGGCGACGTACCGACTTTTCTCCATGAAATATCAAATCACCGAGCCAAAGTTTGTTTTCATAAATCTAAACTGACCATCGACTAGCAGTTGAATTTACCATCGTTTATCAATCAATGGAAGTTCGAGTAGTTTTTCATTTTATCTTGTTCAATATTCCATAATTTATATACTAAAATTCTTGATGAGTAAAAAGGGAAAACGCAATAAAGATTATATATAGTGTTATTATGGATAATTTCATAATCTTCCATTGCTATTAGTTTTATTCGGTTATTTCATATTTTGAAACGGCGTCCCGGCGATAATGATAACAGCTTTATTTCCATTCTACACATACAAGATTTAATGAGATATTATGTTGGCCTCGCCCATTTTTATTCGTCGGTTACTTTCTACTCTACCACACTTGCCAACACTTGCTTTCGTTTCGGCTACTTCGTATATTGAACCTGAAAATTGATGTCCACACTGTTCATGGTAACTGATCATCATGGCGGGAACTGCTGTCCAAATCCACCAGTTAACAATACACTTCGTTAGAATGGAATGGAGGTTTTATATCTCGTCAACACATATTTAGGTCATTTTGTTAGTTTTTATTCTTATGGCTAGTTGTGCAATGCGTAATACGACGTACGTAAATATTTTCATGGCATTTGACACCGTATACACATTTACCGCTATTTTTTCAAGATCAATATTCGAAACAAGAGACAATTTGAGCTGGAGCAATCGAGACTGTCCAGAGGTTCGAGTGTTGGGAATAGTTTTAAAGCCTTTATTGGGCTGATTTATTAATTGCATAGTTTATTTTGTTAAATATATTTCTTCAAATAGCCCTACCTCTAACGATGACTGATCTCAATTCGATTATTCGCGGAGTTATGCCGCTTTGACAGAAACCTAGTCATCACTCTGCAATTTTTGAGATATAAGAAATTTCCAGGTCAAAGTGTTATCATTTAAACATTTAATGAAATTCTTTTAAGAACTTTAAAACATACAAATATTGGGAAAAAGTAATCAACCGTAAGGACAGCATGGTTGAAGGTATGGGACATGTTTCGTTACTAGGTATGGGGGTGGCGTGGCCGAATTGTTAGCGCTTGCGCGTTGTATTATAAGGTCTGTCATTGAGTCAACTGGCGTGGTTTCCATTCCAGGGTTGTACGTGACAAATGTCGCCTGTCATACCTCGTGAGTTTTTTCCGTGTCCTCAGGGTTCCTTCTACTACTAAAGACCCCTACGCGCTAGCGAACTGAAAAAAATTAAACCATATGGTAGTCCCAAAATGACCTAGTTTGTGTCCAGTGGTCGTTAAACCCCATTTCTCTCTCGTTACGGACAGCCTATCTTTGTTTTGAGTTTGATGTAATAGTTACTTTATATGCGTATTAAATCCCTTTGTTTGTTTATATTTTACAGTGGAGAGTATATGTTACACATGTGGTTATACGACACTAGATAAAAATTGTGTTGATACATTTATACCTAGAGATGGCCGGGAATCGACGGCATGTACACTTAGTAGAGATTCAAGTAAGTATAATTGATTATCTATGAAATCTGCTTTGGCCCAGTTGGTTAGTTATTCGTAGTCTAATTAAATTTATAGCAATATTTCGTTTCGTTGTAATTTTCAATTGTTTGCTCTTGGTCTAAAGGTCTTTCTTTATAAGAGGTGCTTAGTAATGCCCAGTTTGTGATTGGTAGACTCCAAGTTAACCTACCTATCAAAACCCAGCTTAAACAAAATTTAAAAATATTCATTGTAAACCAGATAATGACAATATCTCAACCTGATTTCGTCTTTACGGATGTGTACGATAGCACCTAGATACGAATTTAATTCAATTTCCCCCTTGCGGAAGTGTACGACAGCACCCGAGTTATACTGGAGCTTATGTCAAAAATGATAGATATCTAGCTCTTCAGACGGGTGACAAACCAGGATTAATTAGAAAGCAATTGCATTATATAAATCACGCGAAGTACGAGAAACATAGTCCGTCGAGAACAACGTGAAACAGCCGTATGGAAAATTGTCCGAAGATTGTCGAAGATTGCTAAAGATCGTCTGTCAAGAGTGATAAATGGACACGTCCAGATTATTCTCCTAGTTATCTATCAAATTTGACACTCGGGTGCCCAAAAATAATCATGTATGTTCGTTTAATAGGAAAATGATACTGCGATTAGATAAAGAGTGATTATTCCAAAGTTCTTCGAAGAATGCAGAAAGCCTTGAAACTTAAAGGAATCGGGTTTTTATTATTTAGGACAAAAATTATATGCTGAATCATATGGATACAATGTGTTGTTTCTGTTAGAGCTGAACAAGTTTTTATGTATTTTACAGCCCGATATCCAACTGGTCGGTAGTACCATCGTGACACGTTAAAGTTTCTCTATAATAGTTGAAAATCGAAATAAGAGTAGGCGGTAGTGTCGCTTCATTATCCCGGTTGGTGTATAAATGAAATGGGGTTTAACGTCCTACTGCTCTGCTCCTATACTGGGGTAATGAAGACGGGCATACGCCATACAGTGTGCTATGAGGGGATTTTTGCCCCTGCAGCGGCACTACGGCCTACTCTTATATCGAATTCCAACTACCAGGGGATCTTTTACGTGCATTCCAATTTATACACGGGACCTCGGTTTTTCGTCTCATCCGAAGGACTAGAAAGCTGTCCTTGTCAGGCCCTCCGTTCTGCATCACTGACAATGGGGAACCACGCCGGAAAATCGGGATGAACTTTCTCGGCCAATGCAGGGATCGAACACCCAACTTCCAGGCTAGCAAGCCAGCGTCTTACCCACTTAGCCACGTGATCCCGGGTTGGTGTATAAAAGTAAGATAAACAGACGTTCATTAACCGTATTTAGATCAATCCAGAATGTTTGAGGTTGGTTTGTTTTACAGGTCGGCAACTACATCTTGATAGCGTATCTTTAATATTATAAAACCATTAAATGAATAAAGATGTCATTTATAACCAAGGGATGTCATGTTTAGTGTCATATTTATATAGAATTATCTGTAGAAACACACTCACAGCTGTCTGGGTTAAACCTTCAATTCTGTGATAAACTGATCCCCAAGACAACCTGGTGTATATAAAGAGTTTAACGTCTCGTCAACACAATCCTTTGGTTCAGGGTCAGAAGAAAATCCACCCGACATACAATATTTGGGGTTAATTTTAAGATTATATGATAAGGCTTACCATAAAAATTTCATTCATCAACAATGGAAGTATGGCCATGTTGCTGTCTAGTCCTTCGGATGATACGAAAAACCGAGGCCCCGTGTATATAATGGAATGCACGTAAAAGATCCTCTGGCAGTTGGAATTCGATATAAGAGTAGGCGATAGTGCCGCTGCCCGGTCAAAATTTCCCTCATAGCACACTGTATGGCGTATGCCCGTCTTCATTAGCCCAGTATAGGAGCAGAACAGTAGGACGTTAAACCCCATTTCATTTCATTTCATTTATATAAACTGCTGAAAAAAATGATCGGCTCCCATTCTCAAGGGAGTTAACTCTTAGTGACAAAACGAGTTATGGTTCTTGGTTACATTCAAGTTTGAAACTTTGCTCTGGAACGGCTAAATCAATTTGTTAAGGCCGGCTCAATTTTTGTCAAGGTCGTTGAGATGTAAATAAGGTTAGGGCACATGATTGTTGGCGAGATGGTAGGTAAGGGTTAAGGTAAGCGATAGCCCTGTTAGCATCTCGTAACGTATGACGAAAAACTGAGCTGGCCTTATCATTTAGCACTAACCCTCTTGAACGCATAATTAATTCGGAATTCTTCGGTTTTTATCATACGTCCATATAACGACAAATTTAAAGCTTGTACGCATGCACAGTCCTTAGTTTTTGAACACAAGAGACAGAGATAGTGAAATGAAAGTAAACAACTCCAAATATCAGTTACATTTATCAGTTACATTTTCAGCTGATTGTTATAAATGCAATAATTATCACAGTCGAATGTAAAAAAATACACATCCAAAACAGAGCACACGTCACACGCCCTAAAAAGATTAGAATTCGAGTGCTGTGACCTGTTGGGGGGGGGGGCGAATGGTTAGCACGTGCGCGCTGTATCATAAGGTCTGTCATTGAGTCAAGTAGCGTGGTTTCGATTCCCCAGTTGTACGTGATAAGGGTCTTTGTATGTACAGGACAATGTGTACACAGATGGATCTGAGTTTTCTATATCATCCGGGCGACTAGGCAACACTTTACTTGCCAGCCCCGCGAGCGCCATCCCTGACAAGTGGGAACCGGGCTTGTAAAACCCCGAGGGTTTGATCTCGGGACATTCTAGTTGAAAGTCTAGTGCCCTTACTGTTCGACTACTGGTCTTCGAACGAATTGTTAGTGAGCAGAAATTCGCTCGTGTAACTGTTATCGGTCGTCACTTCAGTCAGTTATATAGAAGGATAACTCATGTTTTCCTTTTGTATTCGTCACTTCCTTTTGTAGAAACCTCCATTACTCATCTACCGTAGCAACCAGTTCTATCACACAATTATGTGATAATAACTGACACCAATATTGTCCTTTAACTGTGCTACGAAAACCAATATATTGAGACTGTATGCTCCTTGAGTTGAGGGGACAATTTGTTTCGAAAATTTAGACACAATTATGTTTTAGAATATTGTGTTCACGTTGGATATAACATTTCAGAAATGGTCTGTCTTTTTTTCTTCCGGTTCAACTTTGCAAAAAACACACACGATCACGAATATTGTAAGTTGTAATTCTCAAATTATTATTTTCTCTTTATTTTAGAATATAAATTATGCAGAAAATATAGAGATGGTTGGACAATCATGTGTAAAAGATCCGGGAGTGTTTTAATGTGTAAAGAGCCGTGCTACACCGGTCAAGCATCATCAACCAATCACAGCCTTTCTCTCATCTTAGTCGTGGCCTTCGCCCATATATTTTCTGCTGCATGGAGACATGTTTCTTGACTCTAGTGATTGGTTTATAACAGATGTGATTTTAATATTAAAATTTTATAATGCGTACAATTGATTGGATTTGCTTTGGCTTTGATCACGTGTTGGGGTGTGTTAAGAAAATGTTTTGTTGAAATTGAATTTTTTTTGTGTTTAAAGGGAGATAATTATCAGACTATTTAACTTGCAATCGTGTAGAAAGCAAGGACGGAAATATTAACAAAACCATATTTCCAAGGACATGCTACAATGGGAATACAAATCAATAATAATTTATTTATTATCTATGGCGTAAAGATCAATGAAACTATTACTTTAGTTAAGAATCGAATAACATACTGAATATAACTTAAAGGAGAAGTCCTAGATTTCAGAGGGTTTCCGACAAAAAGTTTGTTTACGTATGTCAAAATGTAATGAAAGTGACAGTTCAAAATGATCGACAAAAATGTTTAAAGATGTTAGTAACTTTGCCATAACCTATCAACAGCCTGTTAATTCCATTACTCGCAGGAAAACGGCAAAACGGGAGTTTTGCCACAAGCTGTCACTCCATGCGCCATAGACAATGGTATCCAGGCACAAGGTGATTGCTTGTAGGAAGCTCATCTCATCTCCACCTGACTATTTCTTTTAAAATGTATCTACTTTCGACTAGATTAAAGGTTCAATTAAGAAATATTCAGATTTATTCACTGAATTATAGCTTGGGCTTCTCCTTTAAAGATTGAAAACTAAATATTTATCTTCTAGGGCAGTGTATGCTACACACGTGTCGAGTGTTTGAATTTTAATGTGAAAACATATGAAACTCAGTAAGAGGTTAAATGAATCGGCTAGAATTTGGTACGCACGAATATGTCCAATATGATTTTCAGTCAAATGTCCTTAATTGATGGTTCCTCTTGATATTGATATCTCAAACCTTTGTTTATACCAGCGTAGAGAAAAGGTCATGGTGAATGTAATCTTATAGATTGAGAAAGAATAGATAAGACAAAGAAAGTCCTTTATTAATTCGCACTGATTACAACCCTCCACTCCTTTCACAATTGCAGATCGGATCAATTTGGCTATTCGAACATTAACATTGAAGATATACACGTATCTGTAATGTTTAATGAACTATGTCACATTCAAGGACAGTTCGGTTTTAGTGTATTGTATATAATATATCATGTACATTGACGTAGTGACTGTCTGTTTGGATGTGAACACGGGGAGACTATGGGACGCCAAACCAACACATTTATATCCATATAATGAAAGCTGTTCTGGTCCCTAATTAATTTGAATATTATTTTGATTTGGCTTTCCATAATCTTAGACAGCGAAACCAGATCACTCCAAAACAGCCAGCTTGTCAGTAACTTTGAACATTTCTTTGTTTCTTTGGAGGCCATGTCGGAACGTCAACATTTACAGGATCTATACCTAAATGTATAATTTCTGGCTCTGATTGCTTGAATAGAATGATAATCTCTTGCGTTCTATATTGTTCTACCATCATGTGTATACCTTCGAAACGAACGGCTACTGGAACAGGCTTAAGGTCTGCGCACACGAAGGGTAATCTGTTGCCCACAGCTCGACGGAGCCGTTGACTTCTAGCAATGGTTTAACGGCACTGGTACTATGGACAGACAAGACAAAAATGGGGTTTAACGACTATAGTACATTTCAAGGGGAATTTTGTCTGAAAAGGGACTTTTCCGCTTACAGGAATTCATAGTGTATTTAACTTTTTGACGTTTTTATCTCCTTTTTTGTATAACAAACTACAACTTTTCTTGCCTATTTGTGTATTATATATTGTAATTCAATCCGTCACAATAGGGATTGCATAATGTCAAGCGAGTTATTTCCCTTGATTTTATATTTAGGCCTGCCACACGGTACGAACGTAATGCGCATGAATAAAATGGCGGTGTCAAATGACACAACGTTTGGTAAGGTCTGAGTACCGAGAACCGGCGATAGTGTCGCGGGGACATTGTTTTGCCTGTACGCATTGAGAAGCATGACCAAAAATTGATCCAATAGTGAATATTCAGAAGCATATGACTTCCTAATTAACGGTGGTTACACGATGGTTATACGTTGTTGGAGTTCGTGATGGTCGCGTGAGATTCACCGAGGGACTGGTTGGTGGCGCCAGTCATAAATGATACTCAAAGAAAAGGGGCATAACTCCATATATTGCGACAGCTTGTCATTGCATCAGCATTTATAGAACATTGCGTATAATAAGGTTTCACGAACTCTAGGTAATATTTGTAAATAACCAGAAACTTTGGGGTTTCTAACAGATACTTGCAAAAACGCGGTTAACAATTTCTTGTCGACTCCTTTGACCTAAACTAATTAAAATTAGATTATAAAAATAAAACCAGATTGGACGTTTGGCATTATTCAAGGTCGTGTAGTTTCTGCTAACCACCAAAGGAATCCATCAGAGAATATACATGTAGGCATGTCTAGTTCTTTGGGCGAGACAATTCACACCACGCAAAGCAATCTCAAATATGAATAGTAATTTGCTTTCTAAGCTTTAAAAATTGTATAAAACGTGTATGCTTGAATTGCTTAACTTCAAATGCTTGGAATGTTTAACTTTAATGTGTATAATGCTATATTGGCAATTTTAAATTGTTTAATATATATTAAGCTATAGATTGCATGTACATTGAATGTCGAATTGTTTTAAATGTATACTGTACATGTTGATTTTGAATTCAGTTTGTCTATATATAAAATGCATGTAAAATATGAATACTTTAATATTGTTAGTGTCGGTTTGGTGCTTTAGCTATATATGAACTGAATAAGTAAGGGTTGGCTTTTAGTACAATTACAAAAATAATATGAAAACAAAAGAAGTCTAAGTTTTAGAAGTTCCATCGTCCTGTTGATAATACTGAATCAGTATTCATTGGCTCTGTTATTTGTGCTTAAATAATATCAATCATTTAATAATTGTTTTACCATAGCACTGTAATGATATCTTGCTTTTGTAGATATATTGTTAGTTAATTTATAACTGGGTCAGCATATCCTGCTGTTAAACAACTTAAATCCACATTTGAAATCGGGAGTTCAAAACAGAAAAAAAAGTTTTGTGTCACGTTTTAAACAATGTTTATTCCACTACGCACCGTAAACGGTAAATAGTGTCACCTATACATGGGTGAATGCAAATAGACTTGTTTGAAATGAAATAAAATGGACGCTCTATCGCCAACTTAGCTTAACAGCTCAAGAAAGACGAGAGGACCCACGGCAGACACGACTCTAGATTGGCATGCTATCATTTACTACAAGCCCTTCGCTGAAACTACAATGAATTGATAACACCGTTAGAAGTCCCTGCGCCGTATAGATCAGTGCGTTTTTAACAAAATGGCACCATTAAAAGTCCCGAAGCAGTATAGGCCAGTACAATTTGAACAATAGATAAGAAAGGGATTTGTTGACCCAGACTGTGTGTAATCTATATACTAATTATAGATATTTGTATAATTGATTATCTATTGTATGTACATATATATAACTATTATATAAATATTATTTGTATAAATACGCTTTAAAAATTTACACAAAATAAAACATGTTTGTTGCCCTGTATATGGACCTGGAACTGGTTATTTTCTGTGTTTCATGAAAGAGAGAGGAAGTGGGGTTTAGCATCTTACATTTCAGCTTCGATTCGGCTTACTAAAATGAATGAAATGAGGTTTAGCGCCCTGCACCAACTGGGTTAATAAAGACGGGCATACGCCATGCATTGTGTTATGAGGTAAATTTGCCCGGGTAGCGAGCAGCACTATGGTTTACTCTTATATCGTATTCTAACTGCCATGGGTTCTTTTGCGTGCACAGCAATGTGTAAACTAGAATTGTTACAGTTAGGCGCCATTCGAACCATTTACAGGTCTGCCTCGCGGTACTTCTCATTATTTACTTTGCACTGAATCTGGATTTTCCAGCCTTTAAAAAAGTTCTTATGAACATAAAATGGTTTTATTTTTCAAATTATGAATATACAAACACGTTCAATCTTCTTCATTCAAATCTCAAATTAGACAAACATACGGTAAACCTAAATGCAATGACCTCTTCCATTTTGACGACAGGTCGTTTCATATCATTCATTCTAAATTATGCAACTCTAAATATGACCTAAATTATCATAAATACCCCATGCATGTATCTGACGACCCATCCTGTTTATGCGGAAACAAATGTGAATCTAGCGAACATTATTTCTTTCAATGCAGCCTTTTAATAGACCAACGCAGTCTTACCATCGATACACTGGACGACACAAGAATATTAATTCACTCTTGTTTGAGAATTACAATATTTCTAAAAATAAAAATATCTCTGTACTCTCAGTCGTTTACCATTATATAACTCTAGCTAAACGCTTCAAATCTCCGAAATGGAGGTGCTTTTCTTTTTCTGCGAATCACTATTACACGATTTCTTCATATGTTATATGCGAATAATGTTTATTACTAGTTTGATCAATTTCTAACGCTCATTGACCAATCCATATGTAACCCAGCTTCTTTAGGCCTGAAATGTTATCTAAATTATTAATTAGACATTAATTTACTTATCCAGACCATAATCAACTCTTGGTGTCATCGCTTTGCCTGCGATATTTACTGGCTTATAATCCGATCTGCAACTTAACGCTCATTCATGATTAAATACAAAATTAAAACTGGATAATCGAGACTATGTTTTTTTATTGTACAGACTTTAGTAATGATGATCGAGGCTAGGCCCAAAATTCAATCGCTAAATTCTCGGTTCAGAGTTGACCAATTTGACTGACATTTTCAGCAAATTGCCTTTACATTATCTAGTTTTTAACTATTATAGTGAGAACTGCCAGCTCTTTATCTAATCTCCCATAATGTATCTTTAAAGTAGATAAAGTACAAGTACTTCTATGTTAACAGTAGATAAATACAATAAATAAAAAATCCGTCAAGGTAAAATATCAACCACTTTACGTCATTCTGACTAATTATGAATTGATTATCATAAAACGCAAAATTTGCATTTATTCAAAGATACATATCTGCATGCAGGCTGGAAATAATCATTTGGCCTATTTTATCAGATGACAAGAACACATCCTATTTAAAGATTCTCCGAAAGATAGTAAATATGCAATATTAATCTGATAATGTTTTATCAAAATTTATCATCTAATGATGTACTTTGATCACGCGTGACTAGTATATCCATAATTATCTACAGATTGTCGTCCCATTTGTATGTGGATGTCCCTGTGAACAGATTGTTATTTTTTCAACCCCTTTGAAACGATGTCAAAGAAGTAGAGTCTTAAATCTGTTCCTATTACGGGGAATCTAATCCCACTTCAACCAATTTCATTCAGATAGTACACAGATCATATATTTCTGATCATGACTTTCTTGTTATACATAGAACATTTTATCATTACCGTCATTGTTGTTGTGCTTTGCAACATCTTCGTAAACAAGGGTAAGGATGCCTTTTTGAAAGTGATCGTTGGAGTGATAAAGAACCTTCCGGGTATGGACGTTATTATAGAGAATGTGTTACGAAATGAAGCAACAAACTTTATGAAACAAGTCAATCTGGCTCCTAAAAAGGGGGAAGCGAAGAAACCCAGAGTTGTTATTCCAAAAGTCGGTAAGTTTATATCAGGAGAATTATATTATATTACATTATCATTGAATTATGAAAAATAGTTGACACCAACTATACAGATAGTCTTTTTACCCACGGTAACTTTTAATCTACACAGAAATGGGTTGATCCCAAAAACTGATTACTCTGAAGGATTCATATTGCCGCAGAGGTTTCTAAGGAACAGTATTGCTTGTACTGAGATGTTCATTTAAGGTAGATTAGGCGTGACCGACTAGTGGTGACCTTTGACAAAGTCAGAAGTGGGCTTATCCCACAACTCAGAAGGATTCATATTCTCTCGGGCAATCCGAAGGAACAGTTTGATACCCGTTTATGCTTGTACTGGGATGTGCATCTAAGGTAGAATCGGCGAGGCCGACCAATGATGACCTTTGACCTACTCAAAAGTGGGCTAATCCCCTTTATTTTGCCATAGCTAATCTAAAGGAACCTGTTGACACCGGTTTCATGGATGTATTTCCGGTGTGTTTTATGAAACCAATTTTGGCAGTAATATGTGAACCCCCCCCCTCCCTGGTCGTGTCCCCTAATGCATTACTTAAGAGTTGCGATTTTGGGGGTTCCGATAACATATCTACTAATTGTACTCCTCAAACCGATTATACTCGAGATGTTAATTTAATCCAGGACTAAACACTTCAGTTGTAATAATATGACAAATTGTTAACATCCAAACTACCGGATACATGTATCTTACTCTCCCTAAGAGACTATTAAGTATACCCTATGTCATATTTAAATGCTGGATATGCCTGCTTACTCTTTCTTGAACATCTGACATCACTTTTCGTTTATTTCAAGAGTGGTAGCTTTGTATGAATATTACAGGTATACCCCATGATCAGTTAAGAGAGGAATTAAAAGATTTACAAGGTAAAGAGAACCAGATAGAAGATGGTAATATATTCGCCTATATGTACACACTACCTGATGATCACTTCCAGATACAAAAAGAATGTTTTGATAGATTTGAAAGTAAGTATTGCAGTTAAGTCGAGGAAATATTTTCATCGTGGGAAAAAGTAATGCCTAAAATATGTTTTTGGGATGATTGACATACTCATAATTTCAAATGCTACATATACTTAAGCAAGGGGGAGATATTATCTGAACCAGTGATAATATATTCATTTTACTCTCAGTGTCACACACGAAGAGAAATTTCAAAATGTCCAAGTTCGAGCAAATAACTGCAGCGTAGTGTTCAATTATTGATGTTTTGACCAGTGCCACTGTAGTGTTCAATTATTGATGTTTTGACCAGTGCCACTGTAGTGTTTAATTATTGATGTTTTGACCGGTGCCACTGTAGTGTTCAATGTCCGTACATTTGTTATCCACAATGTTCTATTAGTTCTCGGTATAAATCCTACAGGGGTGGTTTGAATGGGTGTACTCAGTACTGTGGATTATTATTCATGTTAGCAATGCTAGTATCGTTGATTCGACCCCGCACTTGTAAGTAACGACAAGGGGTATGGTCGCCTGTCTAACCATGTGCATTTTCTCGTTGTGTTTCCTATCGGCATTAGAATACCTGCCTGGTAATACTCGAAGACAGCCGCTGCAAGGTGTGCCCAATGGAACTCACAATGGCATTCCTGTTAGATTTTTACCACGGTTCCTCGATGAAGATGCGTGCCCTCAAATTACGATCAGCGGCTTTAAATACCATATTACCAGTATTCCGTTTTTTGGATGGAACGTCCACAGAATTCCCAATTATGAATCGTACCGATATTTTTAGATGTATTATCCAGCTCATTGATAGTGATAAAACTCAAGTATTGAGTTGCCATGGATTACGTCAATCTGAGTTATACACGTCAGTAATCACGAGGTTCAGAAAAAAATTATTGTCAAAATCAAATTATTTAAATTGACTCAAGTATCATTTGTCACTACTTTGAAGCAATAGAAATGGTTATTTCTGTGAGAACCGAACATGTGTTGATTTTCAATGATTTTAGAGATTAGTCCGAATAAAATATGAAAATGGAGATAATTATTTTGTTCTGGATACCTTTCATGCCGCACAATAGAAATGACACCAATAATGATTTTGTTTTATAAAATGACTCCGCCATGTATATTTTGATTGTAGAGATTTCTAGAATAAAGTAAATATGAAAATACAGATAATTATGATAAATCTAATCTAGATATCTTTCATATAATATGTCATCCAATTCTGACAATATATGAATTTAACAATTTTCTCTCATTTATTATTTTCAGTATGAGTTTTGTTAATATTTTAATTTAATATGAAAATACAGACAATTCTTTTCTAGAAACAATGTTTTAAAATCCGGTCTGGTCAGTGGCATAGTTTAGCAGTTGGAGGAAATCAGACATCTGCATACACCACATATAACATCTCAGTCACCCGCTCACCCGGTTATAGATTGAACATTTTAATACAAATCAATTAGACAAACATTGCAACAAAAAAATTTTTTTTTTTTATTTCAGAGGCCATTGGATATTCAGTAGACCACGATGCTTTAGTGACAGAAGCTCACCACGCCTTTCTGCATGAAAATGCTCTGAACCCAATGATCTTTCCCAGTCTCAGGTAGGTTTATGATTCATGCTTTAAAAAGTGGAAAACTTGTTATATAACAGTTTAATGATGATATACGTTTAATTATGATGTCCTGCGAAAGCTGGAGTTGTTCCTTTAAACTCCCCATATGACACGTGGTCTGACTTGTCACATTAATTGGTTACTTTTTCTTAGAACCATGGAAACAGAAATTTTAAGTATGTCTGCAGCAATGCTAAACGGGGATGAAGATGCGTGTGGATTCCTCACTTCCGGTGGCACAGAGAGCATTTTAATGGCTGTCAAGTGTTATAGAGATCGAGCAAAGAAACTTTTCCCTCATATTAAAGAACCAGAAATTGTAAGTTAATTGCAGCTGATGTATTACCAAATAACAGTGGGAGATTTTTTTTCTTATCCAATGATTTATACTGTACAGCTAAGGCACCTATTCTGTTATAAAATTCTATAGTTGGTACTTTGGTACTTACAATATTGGACAAAACAATTATAGTTCGTCTTATATAAAAATTAACAGCACTATTGTAATAAAAGTTTGTATTTTTAAAACATACTTATTGGTTGCTAAAACACCCCTGTTACATTTTGGAAACTATTGAAAATATAGATTTGAAATACATTTCGTTCAGTGGGCAAACCACTGATTACGAATTTGATGCAGTTCTGAGCTTCTTGTCAGTTGATTTGCGACGGATGAGATATAAAAATAACACTGTTTCAAATTTGGGAAAATATATATAAACATTTTAGATGTTGGTATATCGTCAAACTTTGTCAAACTAGTAAATGAACCTTTACAGAGGGTCGCGGGTGGGGGGAGGGCAGATTCGTCTACTCTTCCTCAAATTCCAACTTTCACGGGTTCATTTATGTACACGTCAACATGTACACGGGAAATCAGGTTTTTGTACCATGATTTTCCAGGTGGAATTTGGGGACTTATGGCCAATCTCTTCGAAAAAAGTATCAAAGTAAATCATCCACCAATTAACCAGTTTTAGTCACTAAAATATATCTTGAATGTCTGAACTGCTTTATATTTTTGCTTTATTCAGATAGCACCAATCACAGCTCATCCAGTCATAGAAAAGGCCGCCCATTATTTTGGGTTGAAGATAACACGTACCCCAATCGGACCAGATCACAGAGCTGATGTCAAAGCAATGGAAAGGGTAACTATTTTGAAGGCAGTTTGCAATTGCTGTATAGCTTTCGGGACGCTAAAGTCACTTTTCCAAATCTTGGGCGCTTAGGACAAATTATAACAAACTTTGTCTTATAAAAACTCAAACGACATTTTCCATTTTACTAACATGAACATACTATTAACAAAATAATCTTTTATTTATTACAACTTGCAACTCGGGACTAACCTCTGGGTTTACCATTCTCGGGATACCAGGATGTTTGGGCAAGCAAGAAAGTCCAACAGGCTGACGATTATTCGCGGAGAGTGGTTATCAGACAGCATACGGCATGCAAACAGCTTGCCCAAGATTTAAGACATATCTTACTATGTCAAAGTACCCCAGATTTATATTGTAATCAAATAGATAATACTTTAATTTAAAAATTTTAAGAACATATGACCTACCTTATATGATAAAATTCGATATGAAATATGAATGTATATATTTCTAACTGCTTTCAGGCAATCACATCTGATACAATTTTATTGGTTGGATCTGCTCCACAGTTTTGCCATGGTATTGTTGATGACATCGAGGCAATATCCGATCTGGCCGTTCGAAAGGGGCTTCCGGTTCACGTGGACGGTTGTTTTGGTGGTTTTATGTTGCCATGGTGAGATGTATACTGGGCCATAAAATAAAATAAACCTATGTATATATTATTGAGAATTATATTAGTGTAATCCACGACGGATTGATCGTTTTGACAGCCGTAGTAATAAGCGCCGTGTGTAAAACCATTAAACCCCCAAAAGCACTGGACCAATACGTTAGTATTTGTACTCGCTCACAAGACAGCCACAAATTGAGAATTGTTGTTAACAAGCAAAAAGAAAATACCATTGCTATCGATCCTAGATACAACTGATGCCAGATGTTTAGAAAGTTCTTGAAATCCCATCCTTGTACTCATTGGGGTGCACGTAAAAGAACCCAAGAAAGGGGGTGGAAACGCCACGGTCCGGCGAAATTTTCAAGATGGTTGAAGTAATGTGCTGACGAGACATTAAATCCCATTCCATTAAGGATTTGAAATACCAGTAAAACTTGTATTGTCTTTCCAGGGTAGAGAAATTGGGTTATGAAGTACCTAAATGGGATTTCAGATGTCCCGGAGTAATGTCTATTTCAGCTGATATTCATAAATATGGATATACGGTTAAGGTAAACGTAGCAGATAAGAACTTGTCTTTTTAATAAATACACCATAAAGGTAAAAAAGAAAATGTTAAACACCCTTTTTGAGATCGACACAACCGGTTTACAGAACTCGTTTTCGAAAAACATATCCTTAAGACACAGTGTTCCAGACTAAAAGACAAATATGGATATACGGTTAAGGTAAACGTAGCAGATAAGAACTTGTCTTTTTAATAAATACACCATAAAGGTAAAAAAGAAAATGTTAAACACCCTTTTTGAGATCGACACAACCGGTTTACAGAACTCGTTTTCGAAAAACATATCCTTAAGACACAGTGTTCCAGACTAAAGACAAATATAAACTTTCAGTTTATACCAATTAAAAAGCAGTTATATCAAAAGGCATAGGTGAATCGGTCCAAATATTAATCGAAGAATCCTAACTTAAGTAGTTTTTACGACGTCATTGTTTTCTGTCTAAGGGCGTTAGCTTAATTACGATCTACTTTTACTTTAATCGTCATCTTTCAGCCTTCTGTATTCGGGCATTGAATTCCATACTTATATTTGTAGGGTTCCAGTGTTATTGTGTATAGAAACGCTGATATAAGAAAGTATCAAATCTTTGTCTATGCTGAATGGCCGGGTGGTCTCTATGGTTCACCTAGTATGGCTGGTACACGGGGAGGTAATATACACCAGTACATGATAGTTATCTCCCGCTTTATACTATAACTCTTAATTTTTCAAATATACTCGTCAAAAAAGGTAGTGGATATTGAAATGTAAATACCTATGCAGGTTGTGATATGATAAATAGTCATGGACACTTGACATTCTTTAAGAATATGTTCACAGTTGAAGAACTTATCGCCCCAACAGAACCACTGAGCTGCACATGCGACACGCAATAGCGCCATACACGTGGGAGGGGTTCATTGTCAAATTTGACACTTCAAGGAAGGGTTGATGAAAACTGCATCGTGCTGGTTTATCCTATCCATGTTTGCTTTCCTATCGGTTCTTACATAAAATTTACTGATTAGCGTATCTTTGCTTTAGTGTGTTACGTTTAATTTGCAATGTCTTCAACATGATGAACGTCTACGTGCTATTTACATGCTTCAAATGGGTTCTACACAGCGAGCAGTAGCTAACATGCTAATCACAGACTGTGGAACCAGTACCAACAAAAACACAATGCTGATGATAGACCTCGTTCAGGGCGTCCTAGAGCCACTACACAAGCCCAGGATCGATAGATTCGTACACAGGTCCTGCGAAATCGAGGACAAACGGCCAATCAGCTTTCTGTAAACTTGTACCAAGTTACAGGAATTCGAGTTACACCCCAACCGATTAGAAATCGGCTACATATAGCCCATTTGCATGCGCGACGACCGCGTGTTGTGCCTCCATTAACTCGCCAGCACATGGTAAACAGGCGTCAATGGTGTAGGCAGCGCAGAAATTGGGGTAATCGTCGATGGGCGCATGTAATGTTCTCAGATGAGGCGTGTAAATGACCGTCATGCTAACGTTAACGTCTGTTATGGTGTGGGGAGGAATCACCATGACTGACTGAACGGACTTGCATATTGTTCAAGGAAGTGTTACTGGTTTGTACTACCGTAACCACATCCTGGCACCGATAGTTCTGCCCTTTGCTCAACGTGAAGGTCGACGTTTCATCTTTCAAGATGATAATGCCCGTGCCAACCGCTCTGGTGTCGTGAATGACTACCTCCAGCGTCACCATATTGTCCACATGCCTTGGCCAGCCATGAGTCCTGACCCTTCCCCGCAAGAATTGGCCGTGGCGCTGCAAGAGGAGTAGGTCAGATTGCCCCAAATCGTGATTGAACGGTTGATTAGGAGCTGGATGTCTGAGGATTTGTGGAGCAATTACTCATTATTAAGACAAAATCAAAAACGTCCATTTTCACTTTTGACAGTGTATCTCTTTGCGAGTGAAATGGGGCCGTCAGATAAGCTGCCCATATGAACTGTTTATGTTCATGTGTAGGCAATTGGCCTGTTATTAACATACACTGGTTACCTCTAATAAAAACAGCAGTGCATTTTCGCAGTTTTGTATTGTTTCTGAATATCCCCTACTTTTTTTGAAGAGTATATAATGACTTTTAAGCAAGATCTATTGATGATTGTGGTCCGACACAAATGCAGACTGGTTGTAATGGCAAAACATAATATTGGATGTGGACAATATTATTTTTTGAGAATATTTATAAAAATCCTGTTCTCGAAACTCAGTCTTGTCTCTATAGGTGGAAATATCGCTGCATCCTGGACATCAATGAGAGCACTTGGTGAAGATGGTTTTATGAGAAAGGCGAAGGAATTAATGGACATTACAAATAAACTGAAAGAAGGCATAAATAACATCGACGTAAGTTTAGTATTTTATAAAATGATACAATGGCAAATATATACATTCGTACATACAACCGTATAGAAATAATATTTCTACTGGGAAGTAGCTTTGTTCAGGAACGCATCTGTGCTTTTTGATATACCGGAATGTATCTTTGAATACCGAAAACAGTATCTGCGTCCAGCACATCAAAACCGATTAAAATTTTATTTTAACGTGAATGGATGTTCGGGTTACTTATTTCGTGTTTTATAGTCGTGTACATCGTGTTTTATAGTCGTGTACATCGCTGTAACGTGTAATCTAATTGTTATACAAGTTATATGGTTTATATTTTTTAGGGATTGTGTATTCTTGGTAAACCATGTATGACTGGGTTTTCCATCGGTTCTAATAGCCCGGATGTGGATATTCTTGCAGTAGCAGACGCCATGGAAAAAAGAGGTATGCTTAACGGGTGTCAGTTTCTTGAATAGTTTACAGACATATGCGTGAATATTTTGTCATCATTTTCCAGAAAGGGATTTGAGAATCAGCATCGAGTAGTTCACGAAATGTCTTAATCCACACGGATGTGTCTACATGAAAGGGTGATTGGCGTATTTTTATAGAAACTATGCTAATATTTAATTGAACTGTAATATAAATTTTAGAAATAAAACAAGATGACATTATTTATTTAGGTTGGAAGATGGAACGCCAACAAAATCCCTTCTGTCTTCATTGTTCTATTTTACCCCATCATGCACCAGTAGCTGATAAAATGTTACTTCATCTGAAGGAGTGTGCTGAAGAATGTAGGGTAAGTAGCATGTTAGACCGTTACGACGTAGAGGATACAGCGGGGTGCAGGCGTGCGGACTATTGGCAATGTTTATTGCACGGAGTGGGGGTATTACTATAGGAACACCACTCGGGCGTATAAACTTGCAATATCCCTATTGCTCATATATTCATCCGATTATGGGGTATACACAACATTACTTATTTTTCAAAACAATTCTTGGGATTGGGGTTTTGCTTTCGAATTTGGGGATTTAAACTAGGTGTCAAAACAGGTTCGGGAAGCTGGCTCATTAATATTCGTACTATTGAGTCGCTAATAGCAAATACGTACAATTATACAAACCCTCAATTATACAATCGGCATGTATCTGATGAAAACGTTAACTGTAAATTTGTATTCATCAAGCCTCCGAGAGCTCATCTTTAATAGAAGACTTGATCTCGAACCCGCGTATGTTGTAAAACTAGCGGTCAATGCTTCAGGAACATGCCAAGAGCTGGAATAAGTTACTTTAATTTACTTTATCTGTAGGGCTACGTTTTGTAGATCAACTAAACCATACTACTCCTTGTCAGACATTTTCCCAAATGTAGCAACTGCTGTGCTTAAACAACTTGTTATCTTCCGATGACATCATGTACGCCCAAAGCATATCGTTTCCCAATTCGAATACCCAGTTAAATAGTACGAACGTTATATAGTTTACCTATATCGTGTGTTTGATAGCAACTGAAGAACATGAACAAAACCGGTATCTTGAAAAGGGGTACATGGACTTCCACAGACGTTTATGCCTACAAAAATGCTAACAAATTAGTTTTAACCTAAAAACGTTAGGATGAATGGAGAGACCTCTCGACTTTTACTTGCTCGTGCATTTATGAAATACTTTCAATTACTTTCATCTAGATACTTGAGAGATATTTACTTCTTTCAGTTAACTTTTCTTATCATTGTCATCGATTTAAAACTAAAGGCACATTCAGTTAGTATGGTCGGCTTCAATTTTATCTTGTGTTAGGTTCTATACTCGGAATATCACTATGGCTTTCAAAAGCACAACAAATGGTGCACTGGTCGTGGAATGCCATTTCTTCTTGTATGTTTAAACAATTCCAAATGTAATTTTAATTAAAAATCTCTGCAAAGGTTAATGCGCACCAACGATTTTAAGATTCGGGAAGTGAGACACGAACCCAACCTGTGGGTCGCCAAGCACGCTTTGTGGGGTCGTGGCGGACTACTCTGAAACTTTTGAAAAAATGTTATGTTTTCATGAAAAGCATATAAATCTATACATCTCTTGTCTCATTGCCAAGGTGTAAAATTTAAGCAATTTAAAACAATAAGTAGTCAAATAAGTGAAACAATAATGAATGTAAATCATGATAACGTTTCATAGTAAAAGGTGTCTGGAATGGGGTCGCAACCAACAAACGGTTGGGAACCACCACACAGAAGGGGAATTAGGTTTTGTTATCGGCTGAAGTAGAGAGCGGTAACATCTACACAGACGATTTTTGTTAGCTCACTGACAATTCATCTGAAGGGTTCTTATATGAGACGTTGGGGAGATATCACATCGAAACCACTCCACAATTTGCCGAGGGCAACATTGTCCTTTTCATATATGTTCTAGCGGCAGCAGAAATCCTTCCCGTAAATTAATCGACACTTGCTTTACTTGGCAAATATAGGAGTCTCTACGTACCTTTAATATGCTTTTATTACATAATATGTGTTCTTAATAACATCTTCCAAACACGGTTTAGTTTTCTTATGTTCATGATAGCTAGTACATAAACAAATAAGCTGCTATATTTTCCAATGAACGATTTATTTAGCGGTCAAGAAGCACAGTCGCTTTAATTATTAATTTTATTTTATGTTTCGAAATCTCAGTCAATCTAGCTCGTATGAAAGTCGGAGTGTTGTTTAGTCTGTGGGGTATAAGAAATTCCATGAGGCCCTATTCCGGGAAATGGGTGTGGATGGGGATGGGGAGGTGGTTGTATCCTCCTTTGTAAAATTCTCAAATAGAGTGATCTCCTGTTTTAGAAACGGCAGTATCTATGAATTGTTGTCAATATTCAAATCCGCATGATACAGAACAACCCGTTACGGGAATACGGCACCATCAAGTTAAAACACTGCATTAAAACCACCCGGTGAAAACGCAAGATAGGGCCTTTATATCAATGAAAAGTTGTGAGGTATAGCCGTGGCCAATAGACCTAATTTATCATGAAAGAAAACATCAGTTCTTAACTCCTAGTAAATAGATGCTAATTCCGTAGCCTTTCATGAACAGAGGCCCAAGTCGGCTGAACTAGAATAGCCACGAGAAGTTCCATTGTTAAAGTTATGAATGGAGCTCTTTGACCGTGATGTTGCTATTTCTCAACAGAAAGTCTAACAAAATATTTAGTTTATTAGAAACACGAATGAAAGGGTCTTAATGGAACAGTTTGATTAGAGACACACGTGAATGTCTTCATAGTGAATTGTATATTAAATAGTTCAAATGTCTTAAAATGACTAGACCGCTTTGATTTGGGTCAAAAGTTAAATTTTCGATATCTATAGATTTTATATGTTGATTTGTTCTGTGGATTAAAATTATGCCCTCGTTGAAATTATTAAATAACCCGACTCTGTCTTTGGCCTTGAGTCCCATTTAGCTATTGCGCACATTAAAAAGCACATAACACCTTATACTTGAAAACGATACTTGTCGCGCTATATGTGTATAAACCAGTCATTGTTTTCTATATAAATTGTGTTGAGTTTGGGTTTTTTCTTAGTCGTTTGAAGCAAAATTTTAGTCGTGTGAGCTTGTTCTATCAATAATCGTTTCAATCAAATTCAAACCTTTTTTTTTTTTGACTTAAATAAAAAGTTTGCCTCCTTTAAATTTAAAGTATGTTTCTCTAATAATTATCTCCAAGGACCGTATAAAATATAACATTTATCTATCATAGACATCATATTATGTATAAGAGCAACTTGAATTTAGAAGATCGAGGTAAGCCTGTACCGCGGGGTTTTCAATGAGAAGCAACCAAATTTTACACTGTCTTTACTTACTTCTTTTTGAAACTAGCGTATGGCATTTTGTCCGCCTACATTGCTTCGAATTGTGTCATGATATCATTAAGTCCAATGCCATTTGTTAACCCCGTCTCAAATTTTTCAAATTTCATGCAAATTATTTGATTTATTAAAATAATTTCAGCCATTGGATAACGACCGCTTTCTTTTATGAATTACGAAAAGAGAACCATAATGTGCAATTGTAACCTTGCTATACTCACAGTGTTATCTGGCATAAATGTGGCCGTGGAAGGGTGTTATAATATGTTATTCAAATATTTTAAAATATAAACGTTGATTTTACACCAGTCCTGCGACTATTTATCGCTTATTTGTTTATTTTCCAGGACAACAAGTCTCTGTCTAAACAAGGAACAGCTGGTGTGTACGGTATGATGGCTAAAATACCAGATAAAGGTCTCATCAGTGATTTTATTGTCGAGTTCTTCAGTGAAGTTTATAAGTGTAAATAGTTTCATAATGATCGATCATCTTTCGATGTCGATATCAATCGATAATCTTTCGAGGTTTTTTAGTCTTTGAAGCCCCAAAACGCCAGAAAAGAATTATCCAGTAGAGTTTCAGGCATTCATAATCAAAAGTACCTATACTAAAAATAGCATTTTGGTATTCAAATCATTTTAGTCCAAATATTCTTCTCAAATCGTTATCAACGCTAGCTGAAGTCATGGTCTTTGGTAAAACTTGATGCACACCAGAATCTTTACCTATCGTAAGACAAATATAGTAATACAGATTTGTTAATAAAGTTTTTGTTTTGTATTTAGATGTGCTTAAACATTAATAACAGTCTTTACATTACAACAAAGCATATTTTTATTTTTTGAGATATATGTGAACGATCTGGCTGTTGTAGCCTACCTTTAATCCTATGATCACATAGAGTTTCATATATTCACTTTCGTTTCGTTTTCATCCTGGATCAAAATGGGAGATTACTTAA
The DNA here is from genome assembly GCF_932274485.2 of Patella vulgata. Classification (NCBI taxonomy): domain Eukaryota; kingdom Metazoa; phylum Mollusca; class Gastropoda; family Patellidae; genus Patella; species Patella vulgata. The sequence goes on along the minus strand of NC_065879.2, from coordinate 70,514,395 downwards.
ACTTAAAACGGCAAGTAAGGGAAAGAACAATAATTGCACAAGTGTCAATCTAATTAAAACATAGATCTATATTTCATTTCGTTTTTTATACTTTCGATGGTCTACACTACATGCAAGTGCAATGACGTCTATGTGCAAGAGTAGTAAAGACAAGTTAAATCGAAATTTAAAACTATAAAAACGAAACGAAATTGGATCTGTGTTTTAATCAGATTGCACAAGTGTTCAAAGTACTTCAGAGTATCCACCCTTGACTGCTTAAACTGGTTTTTGATTGGATGTTGTCTACAATGTGCGCGTGTCAATATACTGGTTATCTAATATTTTAATAGCTAGGTACCAAATATGTCTTTTAGTCGTGGATGATCACGCTGTGGAACTTCACATTTGGAGATTGCAAACACGTACATTAGTGTAAAAGGTTGTCTTCTGTGGAATATGGCAATAAACCATTGGAATAAAAAAAATTTGGGGTGGGGGCTGTTGAAATGGGAGTACTAAATTCCGATTTACAGTAAAGTGTGCAGCATTTGAGCTACCCGAGGGGAGCAAATCCCGAATTATTTATGATACCGAAAACCAGTAGACGACTAAATAGTTTAAAATTGACCATGCTGCCAATCAACACAATGTTTTGCTCCTTAAAGGTCATGCATTTAAATGACTTTCTTAAATAATTTGGACTCGTTTAATCGTTCAGTGTGATTTTTGTAAATTAATACAGCCCGACTTGAACATGAGCTATTGTGGACAATCTATCTACGACAAACCCTCTATTTCATCACTTTGGTCGTTTAACAGCGGCTTCCCCAATAGTTATATCGCAGACAAAACCATCTATTTCCAAATAAGCAGTTCTGTTGTCCAGAGACGGTTTTAACCTTTGATCAATGGAGACCATATACCAGATACCCGATTTGAACCAATCAGATTAAAACGCATATCCTATTTCGTTTTGTATAGTTCAAAATTTCGTTTTACTTTTCTTCACAACACTAGGATCTGGAAGGGTTGTTATATAACACGCGTTCTGGTTAAAGTGAGGGATTAGCCAATAAAGAGGTCTGTTACGGCGAGTTCTTGGCGTGCGATGCACGGAACTGTTTGTAAACCACTAGAAACGCCAACGCTGATTAATCAATGTCTGACGTCATAGGGTCAAAAGCCGCCGGTACGACCCCTGACTCGACCGTAGACTAGAACCGGTTAGACCTTCATGTAGTGTAGGCCATCGAAAGTATAAAAAAAACTAAACGAAATATAGATCTGTATTTTAATCAGATTGGATCTGAACAAACTTTGTGTTGGCAGGAGGTTAAACCCCATTTCATTTCATTTGAATTTTGTGTTGGCAAATAATAAACTTTCTACGTTGACTTTAAATTAGCCCCGATGTTCTAAAATAGCAGCCATCGTGTCCATTGTAACTGACGACATGCATATACAGTTTACACAATGTTGTCTCAGTCCACCAGTTAGCAATGAATTGTGCAAGAAAAAAAAAAAAAATTAAAATACAAGGTAAACGTCATTTTCCTATCGATCAATCGTAAAACATGCAAGAATCTCCATGTGACCTTTGACATGGTGTACATATCCAGGAGTTGATATAGGCGGGTTAATGATCTAGACTAATAACTGACCTTTTTTGATCAAGGCAGCAAATTCTGTATATGAAATAACTATTGATCTTAAGAGTTAGATTTAGCTTTGATACCACATAGTGGAACTCTGTGGTTTTTCTTTATCCCCTGACATGGGGCATTCTAAACTTTATAATGCACTGTGTTTAACCTCCATCCTGCAACCTGACTAGGAGAAACCGAGTTGGAAAATCTTGAAGAACCTTCACTGCCAAATGTTGATCAGACCCTGTCTCCCCAGTGTTTATAAAAGCCCCGACCCAATTTTATGATGGTGGGGGTGGGGGAAATACTTGGAAAGAAACCCTCAAAAAAATACTGTCTGTCTGTAACAGTTAGTCTTGTGCATCCTTTTAACTCCTGTTTCTTCCTATTGCCATAGTTTATTCTCAGATTTTTATTTCTAACACAAACATGTAGTTTTGTACAACTATTCAAAGAAATTATTTTTAATGTACTCTTTGAGAATTTATACATTATACAGCCAGTATGACAAAGTTAATCGTTAATCTTGGCGCTAACTTTTCACAAGTATACATGCAGATACTTTAATACTTATTACAAGATTGGACAGGAATTTCAAAAACACACATTTCATAAACCTTATCTACAAGAAGAGGAAAAAAAAGTATTAGGAAATATAAACAGTGTCAGCCAACAAATATATGCCTACCATAAGAATTTTGATGGTAACACAGTAACTTTTAAGTTTTTCGATAATCCCTTATAAAATTGATTGGCGAGTCTGAATAATGACTGGTCAGACAATCTCTTTAAGTTTGACAAACATCCTCACAACTAGCCAAACAATCTCACCAAGTCTGAAAAAATGATCACACCTACTCTGACCTGTAAAGAGTTTACAGAGTTTTGGCAACAGGGGCAGTCAATCTGCTAAAAAAAATGTTGGGAAGGTCTAAATTTCGATAGGACTTACTGAACACAAATTTGAAAAACAAATTTGGTCGAGTCCGGAAGGAGAAACAATAATATACTACCATATGAAATGTGATTATATAAAAAAAGAACTCTTACCCAAATTAAACAAAACTATACATTAGTGCTTCAGTATAATGCTATTACTGGGGGTTCATTGTCAATATAAGTGGTATAGTGATAAACTTATATACAGTGTTGTTACATAATGGCATCTCCCTTATACAGAAACCCATCTTACAGAAACTAATGCTCTTGTTGATCAGATCCTGTTGTAATTAGGACAACAAGACAGACAGCCTACAGACATTTTAAACAATTACCTTCAGATATCCATCTTGACCATTGAGGTCAACCTATAGAAATGACTTACATAAGTGGCCCTTGATGCTGCCAATACATGACTCATGGAAGCTATTTTGGAATTCAAACAATAAGATTGGGCTTTCTGGTCAGTTATTTCCCCATTTTTTAAACAAATCATGCCAGTTTTAGTAACAGGGGTGTGGATGCCAGTCAGGGGTGTTGATGCCAGTCACAAAGTTGTAAAAATGAAACATAACAAATAATATATATTATATAATGTAGTCATACGTTATCCTGAACATTATGTTAAACAAAGACATTTCTTAGTCAATACTGATAAAGATTTCCTGATTGCTATCAAACAAAGTCGAAGATTTTTTTCTCATACTGATCGACAAATTTTTAGGATTTATCCTTAAATAAAGTTAAAGAAAGCACTATGCACATGCAAAAGAACAATAATTAAACGATAAATGAAAACAAAAAAAGGAATCCCTACAGATCCATATGAATTAAAAAGTTCATCAAATTGCAGTTTTTACAAGCTGAATACGAACTATTTCTCTTTATTAAATTTGTCAAATTCAAGAAAGTAAGCATTTAACAATCATCTTTTACAGAACTGATGACATGGATATTTTTCCTGCTTTTGAAACATCCGATTGTAACAATGAGAAACCATTAGAAAATGAAAATTAATAATAGAAATATTTCTCTTTGAACTTTCAACATCCAAATGTATAATTGAATCGTTAAACAATAATTAATTATTGAGGGGTTCAACTTGTGGCGTTGAAGTCTCTCGTTTAACAACTTTGTAACGTCCGGAAGAACTGTCTTTCGAAGACATAACATAATCAATGAATTCTTTTGAACACAGGTCTTTCGTGATGGCTTTTTGGATGGTGGTATATGCCACATTCTTGCGTCTTGTTAATTGCACAATAACTTCCATTGTGTCGGCTTGATTTACCAAAAGTTGGGAATGGTAAGATGGTAGATCGGATATAACCATTTCCTCCAACCCCTCTGTTTTTGTGTATTGCTCAATTAAGTTGCGTAAAACGGCATCAATCCACGGGGACATCTCATCTGGCTCTGGATCGTCTTTGGCAGCAAGATGCTCCTGTGGGTTAACTCCCTCTAATAACTTGGGTTCCGATTTCTTTAGTTCGTCTGCCTTTTCCTTAACCTCATCAAAGGTCAAAGTTACTTTTTCATAATCCATTTGTGCTATCTATAAAATACAACACAACAATCAAACATGCAAAAAAAAAATATCTTAGTCGTCAGACAATCCTTTCTAAAAAATCTAATGCATGAGGAAAGTTTTTATTTTCGTGTTTTTATTTTGTGTTCTCATAACCATCACATTTCAAGTCACTATGTTGTTTATAGGAATGAATGGTTATTCGGAATCATTTTTGAATGTTAATAACATTTATCAGGGTTGTTCAATCACAGATTTATAAAAAAAACTCTTTCACTTATTTCTGTAACCCAGGAAAAATATTAAGGTGTGGTAATTAATTAGACTTTTAGAAATAAAAACGGGTCATGCAGCCCTTTTTAAATGGCATGGGAGTATCTGAGAAACAGAATATTTTTTTTATATGGCCTTAGAAGTTAGACAGACATTTGTTGACATATATAAATGGACAGATATGATCGGCTAAAATCATCAATGCATAATCCCCTGGAAATAGAACTGATATTCACTTTATGATAAAAACTATTTCTAGCATGTATCAGTTGAGGTTGTTATATTTGTAGGTGCCACTGAAGATGAGTGGCCGAGCATTAGACTCTTGATTAGAATGTCCCAGGATTGAGACTGGCGTGGGCCAAGATTGAAACCATCAGGCTTTTTTCAAGCCCAGTCTTCACTTGTTAGAGGTGGCACCTGTGGGACTTATATGGAAAATGTGTCAAACCGTAAAATTCTCCAACTTCACATGGCAAAAGGAATATTTCATTCTCTTTGTTATTTTCACACTTAGTGCACATTAGCCATAAAACATAAATAATATTCTTACCTCTACAGATGTATCATATTTTCTTAATAGAACTGTTTTAGCTCTCTCCATTGCAACGTTTTTAGCCGAACCATCTTTATTACTGTTAGAGTCAGCTATACATTTACCTTGTATGTATATTATACACCTGAAATTACAAGCAGAATATTTACCTCTGATGTTACGGTAATCCATGGTGTATTACATGACAATGCTGTCACACTCTAGATGATTTTGACGATGATGCATGTTTAATACCACTCTATACTGCTGGTACAAGAGGAAGGAAAGTTGAGATCTCATAGATCATAACACTTGTTAAAATGTATCTATATACAAAGCATGGGCTGTGCCTTAAAGCAATCTGGCAGATTGTTCTACTATTGCAAAAATTAAATGCTAACAACAAGAACAATGTGTGATAATTCATTATTAATTATGTATCACATGACAATTATCCAAACGCCAAACAACCAGCACACACATACACAATGGACATGTCTTTATGATACCACGGTGTATACATTACAGGGATGTGCTGAGGTAGGGGGGACAAGCCAACAGTGAGGCTGATGTCCCCCACTGAAATCCCAAAATAAATAGATGACACATTTTAATTTATCGCACATTTATTTTTTTCAAAAGCATCAAGCAATCAAACTGATTATCAACTATACACTAAGTTTCATCACTCCCTATCAGATAGAATCAAAGTTACTCGTATCTTGTCCTAAAGCATTGACCAATGAAATTGCTTAGCTCTGCTTAGTTTTAGCTTGAAATGTTAATCATTGAACTCAAACAAGACATTCGCCTAATTAATGAACATCTACATCAAGTTTAAACATTCTACCTGAGTTGTTACATGTACATGTATGTTCCAAAGACTTGACCAATCAAATTGCTTATCTCTCCTTAGCCTAAGCAGAAAATTCTCATCATTGAACATAGTCAAGGTATTGATATAATGAATCTATACTCAGAGTTTCATCACTCTCACTTAAATATAACCAAAGTTATCATGCCCCAAAGCATCAACCAATCAGATTGCTTATCTCTGCTTACCGTAAGCAGACATTGTTTATCATCGAACTAGATCAAGGCATTCACCTAATGAACGCCTACACCAAGTTTGAACATTCTACCGCAATTAGAAGGAGAGTTCTTGTGTTCCAAAGTCTCAGCCAATCAAATTACTTATCGCTCTGCTTACCCTGAGCAGAAAATGCTCATTATTGAACTTAGTCAAGGTATTGATTTAATAAAACTATACACCAAGTTTCATCACTCTCACTTAATTAGAACTAAAGTTATCGTGTCCCAAAGCATCAACCAATCAAATTGCTTATCTCTGCTTACCCTAAGCAGAAAATGCTCATCTTCAAACTCCATCAAGGCATTGACCTAATAAACACCTACATCAAGTTTGAACATTCTCATGTAGCTCAACTAGAAGGAGAGTTATTGTGTCCCCAAAAATGTGACGGACGGACAGACAGACGGACGAACCTATTTTAATAGTCCCCTGCTTTCTTCAAAAGGCAGGGGACAATGAAGCATGGAATATAAAATCAAACACTGCATAATTGAATTCTATATCTTTTTACTTTTACAATTTATATGCGTTTTTTTCTAAAACCTAGGGTGGGAGGGGGATTAATGTGTAAAATCTCAGATCTTCAACATAATGTAATTCTATCTCTTACCTTTTACAATTTCCACGATTATTTTCTACAAACTCCATGAAAATATTATTAGCTAAAGCCGTCTGTTGCAAACAATTCCATGCTGATGCTCTTCCCAATGGCAAAATAATCACCAGGTCATCCTTCACCTCCTCAAGACTCTTTGTGGACACTCCCTTCTTCTTCAATTCTTCCAGATTAGAATAAACGCGATGTCTGTTCTCTGAAAACTGCACATCAATAATGTTCTCATCTGCAAAGTTGACATTTGTGAGTCGAAGAGCTTTGTTGAGAAGACCTCTATTTCTACTGGGACTCAGAAACAGTTTCTCACGTGCTAGCTTTAGTGCATCTTGATAAGCATCCTTTTTTCTAGGTGAATCTTTTTGAGCTATAAAAAGATCATCAATGTACAGCTCACATGAATATCCCTTCTCAGTTTGCCTGTAGATGTGAGTAATCCCCAGCTCAAGCTCATACACGATTTCTTCAAAGTCGCGGTTCACGCTGGACTTGTATAAACTGTGAACACCATGATGTAGTGATTCTAGTATCCAATGCAATCGTTCCTTGTTCATGGAATTTTCTGTCTTTTTTTTCGTGGGATGAATATGGTCATTGAAAAGTTGTTGAGAATTAGAATAGAGGAAACTTATAGGTTTGGTGATCAGCAAGCGTAGGGCTTGAGAATAGGAGAAAGCTTTTGCTTCCACTTTATTCCGTCCTTCTTCCACAGCTATCAGGATGCCATTGATTATCAGAAATCCACGGAACCTATCATCTGCCAAAGCTTCATCTTCATAAATTGTTCTTATCATAGCATCTTGGCAATTGTGTCGAGAGGTTTCAATGACAGTCATTGCTTGTGGAAAATCTTCATACTTGAAAACTTCTCTTTTGAGTATTGTCAATCGGTCCTCTGTGGGCAATGATGATCCATAAGGTCGATTTATAAGATCTGACATAAAGAATTCCACAAGACCTTGCTTTTTTTGTCCTTTTGAAGGATATCTTCTTTCTCTCACCATATCTCGGCTACCTTTTCCCAATGACTGTTCATAACTTCCATAAGCACCCCCATAAGCACCTTGACAGGCAGACGAGCCATAACCACCTCTGCCCATTGCCATAGAAGGACCATAGCCACCATATCCACCAGAGAAAGGCCCATATCCATCTCCACCTCTCATTTCACGAGGACCATAACCAAAACCGTGACGTGATTCATATCCATATTGTCGTGGATCATAACCTCTTGCCCCATACATCTGATATTCATCTACATGACAATCATCATAGTCATAATATCCAGCCGAACAATCTTGATTCCTCATCAATGGAGCACCATGTTGATTAAACCTCCTGCCTCCAAGACCACGTCTTGACTGTCCAGGTACATCAAATCCATGAAAACCATATTGATTTGAATATCTCTTGTTTGGCATGGGAAAAGGCATTGAAGCTGCTGCTTTCTTGGATTCCTGTGAAGCTGTAGTACTAGTAGCGGATTCATTAGTATTGGTTTTAACTAGCTGAGACATCATCTCAGTTTGTAGCTCAAGAAGCATTTGCTGTTTGGTAAAGATTTGTTTGAGGACCTCTGGATCTGTAGGAAGACCCTCATTAATTTGATCCTGTAGTTCTTTCTGGTAATTCTTTAGGACTGTTGGAATGACATCTGAAGCATTTTTTTTTGGTCCTTTCTGTTGTGAAATTTCTGGAAATTATATTCAAAAACGTTTTGTTTAGAAATGTCAATATCTTTAATTAGGGATTTAGAAATAATTTTTGAAGCAACCTGTGCTTTTTTCCATGTAATGGCCCAAAAGATGACATGTAGCGTTTTAGCTCATTTAAAGTTAATGTCTACTATTTACTGTACATCAATGCTACATACATCATTTATGGAGAAATCCAGCCGTATTATCATTATTCATTATCTAGTATGGTACTGAAAAGATTTCACAAAAACCAACAGTACATGTACATGCTGGATGTGATATTATTATGGTAGTTATCAATGGTTATCAACAAAGCCATTTACCTGTGCCATTAGATCATCGAAGACTAGTATGGCACATGCTGACAGCTATCCTGATAACGTCCCAATTAGTGTGGTAATTCATATTATAATTTAAATGACAAATTGATTTGTATTTCAGGTTGAACATTACTAAAACTACAGTGGACTCTATCACTTCTGACATCTGAATACTATGGCATTCTGTGAAATCCGTCATCATTTCATGTCCCGATTTATTTCCTTATTACTTCAATAAAAAAAGTTTTGAGCAATTTTGAATGTACAGAAAGTGTTAAGTTCTGTGTATTGGAGGGTGCATTATAATAAAGCTTCTGCCAGTATTCGAAGGTACAATAATACTTCGGGTATAATTGAGGCAATTGAGTATTTCGATATTCCGTCTAATCCGGCATATTGTATCGATTCCGCACGATGTCGGAATTGACAGAGACCATACTGTATTTCAATTCTTTGATAATTTATGCCCCGGTACTCGACATGTAAGATGACTCACTAGATTTTGAATTAGATTTCTGATTTTGGTTGCTGGCACCCTGGACACCACCTTCATCTTTAGCACTCATTTTGGTTCTCTTAATTCTGAAGCAGAAGTTCAATTACAATTAAACGAAATCTAAATGGACCTACAAGGGAAGGAAAGAACTGTGGTTTAAATGTCAAAACTGGAGATTGAACCATGAGAAAATACATACATGTATGGTAGTAAGGTGTGCAAACTAACTCTGTGTGATAGAGATGGCAATCAAATTCGAAATTGCAATCAGAAAATATTGCAATCTGATAGGGTTCTTTTTTTATAATATCAGGAACAATCCAACTGAGTTTCAAAACATTATTTCAAGAAATGTTTCCTATATCGAATTCACAAAATTTCACAAGTTTGAACGTAACAGGTACATGAAATAAACAGTTACAATCCTTGTAGATTTGAAAAAAACCAACCCAAAATAGTCTTCGGATGAAACGAAAAATTTAGGTCCCGTGTAAAGTTGGAATTTGATATAACAGTAGGCTGTAGTGTCATGAGGTAAAATTTCCCTCATACCACACTGTATAGCATATGCTCATCCTCATTAGCCCAGTCGGAGCAGAACAGTAGGACATTAAACCCCATTTAATTTCATTTTATTTTAAAAAAAAAACCTCCAAGAACACGGACAACAATTTATATTCATATTAAATCTGGACCACATTCTGCTACAGACAGAACAGAATGTCATCTTCTGGCTGAGCATGCACTTACATCCATATTTGGCAATGTAAATGGAAGTACTGGTAGCCATCTCTGTTGGCCAACCTCCACATAAACAAAACCAAAAAGACAACTCTGCAGATAAACAATAAATATCAAACATGTAGACTGTAGGCTTATATCAAATTAAGTCGAATACTAGGTCTAACCCTAGATGAAAAAGAGCGCATAGTGTTTATATCCCTTTTAATGCATGAGCATGATTAGCTACGAGATATACTGATGTGCTTGTTTTTAGCTACGATTGGATGCCTTTAGTTCCAAGTGGCAAACTCGATTTCTTTATTAATGCATGTACCGTCTTAAAAATAAGTTAATTTTATACTATTAGTACTTATTACACATACACAGCCCTATCTACCGAAACAACATTCATTTATCAGCAAATATTGACAATAAAGTAAATCAAGCATTGTTTTTATCAAAATTGATTCAGACATTCATACATGTAATTACGGCGTATTACTACTGCGCAACTCTGATCAGATTAGTACTTTGATTGGCTATTGCACATGAGGCCCAGCCTTTATGTGTTACAGACGTAAATTTAAAATGTCGGAAAAAGCAATCTACTGTCGCTTTGATTTAAAATGAGGAGATTTGTACCCGTTTCAGGTAGATGCTTAATTGCGTTGGGTGTGGCAGATCGTTGTTTTAATTAAAAATATTGTCAATTTTGTTTACAAATGCCGGGTGCGAATCGCTCCCACATCATGCTACGTTGAAGTTAATAGTACCATTTCTTATCTCGAAACACGAGGGTTGAGAGATAAGGTTTGTTATCTTGAGCATGATATGACTCGGGCCTATGTCTGTCTCTAGCAAATATCTGAATCTATACAAAAATGACATTGACTATGAACAATAACAGTTGCTCTACCGTACATTCTAGTTCTTCGGAATATTCACAATATAAGTTGGGGAGATTGAATCAGTTCTTCGTTTGTGCTTAACATAAAAGAACAATTTTATTTCTTCTGCGATGCTCAAATCAAAACCTTCATTTTTTTTACAATAATTGAATGTAAGTAAATTCACACGAAGTAGTAAGGAAAATAAGATCGTAGACAACTAATATATTATGCATATGTTTGTCAAATACTGTCTGCAATTAATATGCATTAAAATTTACACCACTAAACCTTACAAATCTTATTTTTCATCAAAAATACACGTGTGAAAATTCGATCCCACTTCCGACATTTGTTGACATCACGTGATAAACCGGCTGATCAAATGTTCCTTTTTCCAACAAGACCACTATAAAGGGGAATAAATCTGTATAAAACCTGGAGTAAGTCAACTAATTATTTCACCAGAGGGACTGTGACTGTTTTTGGAACATTCCGTGGAGGCTAATCCGATATCAGCAAGGAGCAAAATGTCAAAATTATCGAATCAAAACCATAACAGGGTTTGACCACACTAATTTTTAGTTGGGTTTAATGAACCTTTACTTTTTGTTTTTAAAATTGATTTTATAAATTATAAACTGTATATGGTGACTATATTTTTTTTAGAGTAGTATACCTCACAGGGTGCTCTGGCTTTGAAAAGCACAGCTATAGTTTCTTAAATAGTCATTTTTCAGCAGAAGATGTTATTTTATTGAGAGGATCAGGAGGGAGAAATGGGATTTAACATTCACATGACACAAACTAGGTCATTTCGGGACTAACAAAATATGATTCAATTTATACTCTTCAAAAAAGGTAGGGAATATTGAAATGCAAATACCTACATGTATGCAGGTTTTGATATGATAAATAGTCATGGACACTTGACATGCTTTGAGAGTATGTTCACAGATGAAGAACTTATTGCCTCAACAGAACCACTGAGCTGCACATACGACACGCAATAGCACCATACACGTGGGAGGTTTTCATTGTCAAATTTGACACTTCAAGGAAGGGTTGATGAAAACTGCCCCTTGTTGGTTTATCCTATCCATGTTTGCTTTCCTGTCGGTTCTTGCATAAGATTTACTGTTTAGCGTATCTTTGCTTTAGTGTGTTACATTTAATTTGATCGGGAGACGTGCTCGTCGACGTCAACGTCAAGCGACAACACTGCAAAAATTGGCCGTGGCGTTGCAAGATGAGTGGGTCAGATTGCCCCAAATCTTGATTGGACGGTTAATTAGGAGCATGTCACGACGAACTGCTGAATGGTTGAGGATTGGTGGAGCAATTACTCATTATTAAGACAAAAATCAAAAACGTCCATTTTCACTTTTGACAGTGTATCTCTTTGCGAGTGAAATGGGGCCGTCAGATAAGCCGCCCATATGAACTGTTTATGTTCATGTGTAGGCAATTGGCCTGTTATTAACATACACTGGTTACCTCTAATAAAAACAGCAGTATGCATTTCCGCAGTTTTGTATTGTTTCTGAATATCTCCTACTTTTTTTGAAGAGTATATTTCAATAATTGGTTTGCACATAGGGATCATTAGCAGAGGGAGTAAACCGGAGGGCTTGTAGAAAACCCACATGGTTGGACAGGTGACCCTGTTCCTTAACTCGTACAAGTGGGGAATCGAAACCACGCCACTGGACTCAATGCCAAACCTCATGATTTAACGTGCATGTGTTAAACCATTCGGCCACCCACCCCTTACTTTATTGAAAACATTGAATGTGACATTGTATTTTTTTTACAAGAAATCAACCAAGACACAACCCCAAGAAAAGTGTGCACATCAGTTTTTTGGAAAGGCAGAATACAATGCCTAAAAACTGTTGGCACTGTATGTAAATATAGGTTGCAAGGCAAACAAATATACACCCACAGCAGTTGAGTCGTCTAAACAACCCACAAAGGTGATCGCATATTTTTTCTTGTTAATAATGAGAGCATTTACAAGACACTATAAAAATTAAATCATGAATAACAATACCTGAAGTAATTATCAGAAATAACTAAAATTTGAATGGTTTACGTCTTCTTCCCGTGTACATATTGCATGTCAATCAAATGATAACTTTAGCCTCTAGAACTTCCACATTCTTATTTAGAAAATCAATTAAACTTATTCATTCATAAAGTTTTGAATTGTAATTACTATGAAAGAAACTTGAAATATACTTAAAGAAATAAAAACAATAATAAATTAGTTTCTCTAAGTGCACTGCAAATAAAAGCAATTTGATTAATTTCGAAGACTTCAGATATGTACCGTAATCTAAAGCACAAATAACTCTTTTGAAAATATAACTTCAATTCAACCTGATAATATCCAAAAATAATGAAAGTTTTACCTCTCTGTTACTCATCTGAACACTATCCAAACAGTTGTCTTTATTCACAGCACAAGCAAAATAACAATTGGGTTGTGTCAAATCACCCAATGAAGTAAACCGTAACTTGTTCGATTTTGCAGAAAATTGATTTATATGCTTATTTTGGCTGACATCCCAGATTTTAGCTTGATCGGTCTAACTGTTCCTGGGATCTTCCCCATATAATTTTGGCTGTTTTGTCTAACTTGGGCGTAGCTGCCAATATTGAAAAGACCATAGTTCTGTAACCCATTGGTCAAAATTGCTGAAACGGGTATTGCTTGAAATGCAGTTCTATAAGGATTCCGAATCTGTCATTAATTTGGACATAGGAATGTTTTAAAGAGTGTTGACCTTAATGATCTTTACTTTGATCTTGAATTTGACCATGTTAAATCTGAAATGATTAAAATACTGTGCTAACAAGGATGTGAATCCAATTCCTTCTCTTTATACGAGCACTTCTCACGATTCTGAATTGTCCCTGAACAATGAATTAACAGGAATATTGACCTGTTGAATAAAAATATTTCCAGATTTGGCTCCAATTTTATTGAACAAATATAATACAAACTCTAGGCCATGACAATAATGTGATAACTGGGTGATAAGCCAATGAAATGGCCTGTTTAGTCAAGCTTTATTCAAGTTCTTCACAGAATTCTGGGAGACATCTATTGGTCAGTAGACAAAACAAAACAATGGTTAATATTAATAATAATTCAGTCATGAATGTGACCCCTGAATCTTCCACACAATCTGGTGACAGACATCTACATGTATATAGAGTGAAGGCTGCCAAAAGCATAAAACAAAAAAAATGTAATCAGATTGCTTTAGTCAGCATGTCAAGTTTATTCTACAGTTGATCAATATACATAACAGATCATTAACAATTCTATAACAACAAAGTGATACAGGACAGCGGGCCTTACAAGAACAGCTGTCTAGTCATTAGGATGTTGCAAAAAAACAAGACAAGGTCCTGTGTACACATTGGAATGCACATAAAAGAATCCTGGATAGTTGGAATTCAAAATAAGAGTAGGCCGTAGCGCTGCTGTCCTGACAAAATTTCCCTCATAGCATGTGCCTGTCTTCATTTCCATCAACAAATCTTGCCCAATAAGATGGCTCTTAAAATACACTGCTAAATATTTTTTTCAACTACTGTTAGCATTACACCAGCTGTGGTGACAGTACAGTTAATAAGGACTTGATTCCATGATACTGGTGCCATTGATTCCCCCAATGTACATTTCCTTATTTAAAATTAACAAAAACTTGAGAAGTGGTTATTATATTTACACCATAAAAACAAAGTTATTCAGCTCAATGTTCACAGATAGAAATGATTTATCCTTCAGTGGTGTATAAGAGATAAAAATATTGACATGGACTTTAATCATTTCTGGATCAATTTTTGATTGGGAAGGCAACTATCTGAAGGTCTAATTTTGTCTTTTAATCTGGAATATCATGCCTTTAATACCAAAATTTCATAAAATTATTTTAGATCTGTTTTGCACATTCTTGTTCATAACAGTTTAATGTCTTGTTGCTCTTTTTCTATTATATTCATTATTATGTAAGATATAGATAGTGCTGGCCGTTCTTGCTGTCATAGTTCAAAAATACATTCCTGGGATCTGCCCCGTATAATTTGGCTGTTTTGTCCAACTTGGGCATAGCTGCCAATATTGAAAAGACCATAGTTCTGTAACCCATTGGTCAAAATTGCTGAAATGGGTATTGCTTGAAATGCATTTCTACAAGGATTCCCAATCTGTCATTAATTTGGACATAGGGGTGTTTTAAAGAGTGTTGACCTTAATGATCTTTAATTTGATCTTGAATTTGACCATGTTAAATCTGAAATGACTAAAATACTGTGCTAACAAGGCTGTCATAGATAGTGCTGGCCGTTCTTGCTGTCATAGTTCAAAAATAGATAATGAATAATGAATATACATGTAATATTGAAAATTTCATTCAAATTACTTTCTTCTGAGCGATGTTGTGGGTGTTGCAAGATGTAGCTTAGATAGTTTATTATCGTAGCAACTGTACTGGACTATCCATTTTATCATTAATTTTTTAATCTATTGGGCATTCTAAACCATTGAAATCTCTGCCATCCGACAGTCTAGAGTGTTGATTATGTTAATAAATGTCTAAATAATAGTTTATATAACATTTGAAGCCAAAATAACAACCTGCAATAGGCAGATTTAGCTCTTACATAACACATCTTTAATATGCCTCATATTTTTACCATGATTCCAAACAGTACTTTTCAATTTAATCCATTCAACATTCTGATGTTAACACAAATACAGAAACAGATATTTATATACACTTTAGAGTTTATTCAAATTCTAAAACTTATAAGTGATGGAGGGAGCACAAAGACACAAATGTCCACCATAACTTAAAGTTCAATCGATGTAATGTCTCTTTTGAGATCTATTTTCAATCTCCTGATGTTTTTGTATATGTGTATGTGCTATGTTTTAGCTTTCACAGAATTGACCAAAGCATTTTGTAAGACTGGGTATACTTTCTGGCAGGTCTGTATACAGGTTTTAATGGCCTGAAAAAAAAACAAAAATTATAAAATGTAAAATTCAATGAAAAATATTTTGTTGTGTTTTAAAAAAAATTTTGTATGTTTTCTAACAATAGGTATCCAGTAACAACTTGAATCATCTCAAATTTCCACATATTACCACTTGAAATGATATGGGGTTTAAAGTCCTACTGTTCTGCTCTGACTAGGCTAATGAAGTCGAGCTTACGCATTGCAGTGTGCTATGGGGAATATTTTGCCCAGACAGCAGCGCTATGGCCTACTCTTATATCAAATTCTAACTGCCAAGGGATCTTTTACGTCCTGCACCACTGACAAGGGGAAATCACACCAGAAAACACCAGGAGCAAACCCGCGACCTCCAGACTACCGAGCCATCGTCTCCCTCACTTAGCCACCGTGGCTCCCTTACCACTTGAATGGTTGGGCTTCAAATGAATAAAAGAGATAGCAGTCAAATGGATAAGACCTCCTACAGTTTGTCACCTCATGTTCCTTTAGCAGTAAAATGAGGCCCTGACATAATGTATAGCTCAAGTGTGGGTTAGTAGTAAAATAATACAAACCTGACTGATAGTTTCAAAATCTATTTCACCTTTTGATGTTAAAGCTGAGATCTGATTAATTGATGGCATCAGACCAACAACCACATTCCCCTCGTTTACATCGTTACAATCCTAAATCAAATATATAATATTGCATTACCGGTAATGAAAATCTTGAACAATGTGAATTTTGTCGCCCTTGAAATTTTACACACATAGGCGTAGATCATATATGGCAACCAAAACAATGTTGGTGATCAACACAAGATTTTACCAGAGAAGAAAATTAGATTTGGTTGGTTTATTCCATAACTAATCCAATAAAACATTGCAGGAAAATGATGAGAAATCAGATTTTAAATATTCACATCAATCTGTTGCTATGGTTGAATAATCAGCCATTTTTATGTTAAAAGTATGATCAATTCAAACTCTCTATGGAATACAATCACAGGGTTGTTATGTATATAGTGCGATGTTTCGACATGCACAAAAACAATACTGATTGAAATGTTGCTTTTATATTATATAACAAATCAGTGATTTTATTCCTTATAAATGGTAGTTGTGTTTTACCTGAGATCTATATTCTTCTTCTTCACTAGGATCTACCAACATAACATCACCATGGATACGCTGTAAACAATACGATACATGTATATACTTAATATAACATCTAATAGCTTCTATCATTTCACTCTCAACAGTGAGTTAGACAAGATGGTAAATTTGATCAAGTGTAGCTAGTGTTGGTTCATTGGGTGTGGTCAAAAGTAGTGTTAGAGTAACTAAACCTCTTCCCTTAAGTATTTAGCAATAAATTTTTTAAATGAGATGATTCCTGCTTTAATTTTTCCAGTTATGGAGAGAATTAAGAATTGATACATATTTATAAGATTAGTGATGATTTGAAATTCCAGATTTGTGTGATTTACCTCTTTCTCGAATGTTCAATTGAGTATCATGAAATTTTTCAAGTGACCATGTTTGAAAAAGGTACCGGTATTCTACTTTGTTACCATATTACTGCTTACATTAACCCTATACTCAATCGAGTTCTTTGGGTTTTTTTACAAATAGTGTAAAACTTTGGGTATACTTACAACAGAAGATCCGACAACAATATCATACATCTCAATACCAGCATCAGCTAATGCAAGTGATGCACATGTTATAGATGCTGCCAGTGCTGTAAAAATTCAAACCATATATAGATCATAGCTTAATCAAATTTTCAGAAAGTCAGGAATATTGGGTCTTTAATCTATTAAATGTTACTGGTAATATAACAAATCTATTAATTGTAGACTGCTTATTTAAAGATGCCTTCACACAAACTGTGTGATTTGATGATATTTGGACAAAAAACATATTCAGCTAATTTTATCTATCAACATTTTGCTTCAAATCCCTCTCAAAACATATCCCAAACTACAAAATTCTATTTTAAACAGCTGACTTGATTGGGAGAGAATCTATTTTCAGCTTTTATTTCTCGCTACTTTATTGTCCATTTATCATTAATATCGAAGCCTTAATAAATTCTGTGATTATCCTCTGCACAAATCATTTTCTGCCGTATAATCGCCTAGTCAGTTGTATGTTTAAGCCTCTCACTAGTCTCACTGTTCTCATAACTGCTAGCCATTCGATCAACCTATAGCTCCTCCCACTGACTACATGTACATCATTCAAGCCACCTTCCAGTTTGTGACACCCTTACAGTTTTGTTCTTTTCGTGTCCATTGTGTTGATTAGGTAGTATTTTTTACTATTAAGATTGGGTGTCTCTACTTTTCATATACCAAAATTGGCACACTTTTATTGGAAATAACTACCCAATTTATATTTTTGTGGGAACGCTTCTTTAACAGAAAGAATAGTACAGTAGAATCTGTATTAAGCAGCCACACAAGGGAATTTTCATGACTGGCCGCTTAACGGGAGTGACCCCTCTCAATAAAATCTGAGTGTTTGTTAGTGCTGATATCAAGTAAATTTTATGCTTGGATGCATTAGGAGCAAACATCAATACTTGCATCGCTGAAACTTGCTTGGGACGAAAATTATTTGACACAAATCTCTGATATATCTTCTGTAAACGTGTCATTTTGTACCAACATTGATACTACTGTCAACCACTGTGATGTTTTCGATATTATTTATCTCCATTTTTGTGAAGAAAATCCATGAATTAATTTTATTTTATCAAAAAGCACATGTCCCAAAAAATATTGCTGAATCTGTCACAGATTTTCAGGGGGTGTAACTCTGTATGTAATATAGGAGGCGCTAAAATTTCTGTTTTGGAACGAAGTGGCAATGGAAAATAGATACTAAATGATCGCGACAAACTCGGCTTTGACGGTACTAGTATTAGTTTATTCAATCAGTATCTAATAATGTTTCAATCCGTGTAAAAACAATAATCAGGGTTTGTCATTTAATAAAACAAAAGATTAATTAATAGGTAATCCCAGCTATGTTTATTGTTATTTCCACAGTTTGTTTTACCTGATCGGTGGGGGAGTAGATAATTAACTATTAATCACAGGATTAGCGGAAGTGCTATTTTGCTACATTTATTAGTAAAATAGTGACCGCTGGCCGTGTTAGAGGAGTGGCCGTTGATTAAAGAGATGAAACAATAGAATTTCTACGGGGGGAATTTATCGTGACTGCTCACAAGGAGATGCCGCTGAATGGGAGTGACTGCTCTTACAGATTCTACTGTATATAAATAAATAGTGATCTTACCACTGCCATCATTTTGTAGAACAGTTATGTATACATTTACTTGTGCTTTTGGAAACTTATCCTGAAAATATACAAATTCCCGTTGGTGTCTGTGAATGTGATAGTAATTCATGTCACTGATCTCATGCTATCGAGTGTTCAAAGTATACCCACAAGGCTTTCTGGCCATAACATATTACCAGCCAATCAAATTTTCACGTATTTATTTTCTTTAAGATCGTTCAAGAGTTCATTTTTCTGGAAAAACAATATTATCTTTAGTCTGACTAAAGTTAACAATGCTATTTGCCACTAGTGTGGACTAGAAAGCATCTTTGAGGCAAATTCATGGACTGACAGAAAACATAATGTTTCTACTTATTCTTACCAATTGCACAGCTGGTTCAAAAGCTTCCAGTAACTGGACTGATAAATCTTTTTCTTCAGCATCTTGCTGATGTTGTCGTTTCTTTTTACAAGAAAATGTTGCAAATTTAAATTCACAAGTAAGTTGTCCCTTCATACTAAAATCCTCTTTTCTCATTACCTCCCTTGGACCAAATCTTAAAATTATAAAAAATTATTAAAAGACTTTTTAATGGCTATGGTGGAAAATTTTATTTCAACATATGCTTGCAAATAGGTCTTTTTGGAAGTGGGGGGAAACTGGAGGTCCTGGAAAAAAGCCACATACGGTTGGACTGATGACTTTACACCAGCTTGCCACATACAAGCTTGGTATCTGAAGCACACCACCTGACTCGATGATATACATGTACCTTACAATCTAAAGTGCACACATTAGATCTCTCAACCACCTCAGACCCTCCAAAATCAGAATTGAAAATGAACTGAAATGGGGTTTAACATCCTAGAGTTCTGATTTAACTGGGCAAATGAAGAGGGGCATACAGTGTACTATGAGGGAGATTTTGCCCGGACAGCGACACTATGGCCTACTCTTATATCGAATTAAAACTGTCATGCCAATGCGTACACTGGACCTCGGTTCTTCAGTCCCATCAAAACGACTATACTTTGTCCTTTGTCAGGTCTTGCGCCGGCACCACTCACAAGGAGGAACTTTCTCCACCAACGCTGGAATCGAACACAGGACATACAACGTCTTACTCACTGAGCCACCACTCCAAAATGAGAGACTGGTAAATAAGTCTGAATGAAATGGGGCTCAGCATCTCGTCAACACAATATTATGATCGTTTTCTCATACCATCTGAACAACTTTAACCTGTTAAGCGTGACGTTTTTAAAACGTTAACTACCCCCTATTGTGTAATTAATTGGACGAAGTGAAGAAGAACTATGTACTATGTTCTAAGAATAGGTTGGGGAAAATACCTCCAAGTTGTTATATTACGCCCTACACACAGTGAGTGGCAGTTGTCCAGGACGTTATATATCGACCTACGCACTTACTTTGTTAAATCTTGGCAGAAATGAAATGAAATGAAATGGGGTTTAACATCCTACTGTTCTGCTCCTATACTGGGCTAATGAAGACGGGCATACGCCATACAGTGTGCTATGAGGGAAATTTTGCCCAGGCAGCGGCACCATCGCCTACTCTTATATCGAATTCCAACTGCCAGGGGATCTTTTACGTGCATTCCAATATATACACGGGACCTCGGTTTTTCGTCTCATCCGAAGGACTAGACAGCTGTCCTTGTCAGGCCCTAAATCTTGGCAGAACCAGAATTTGCACCGTGAACATTCTAGTAGAGTGACCAGCACCCTACCACTCAACCACACAGCAGTCCCAATATGACTGAAACAAGAGACTGGCAATACAATAAATAACTTACACAGCACATATAACCTTGGTATGATTCTGTTCTATATAAGCTGATCCCTTAGCTTGACTAATTAATCCAGGTCGTAGAACTGAAACAAATGGCATAAAATAATATTTCTCTGATACATGTATTGCATTCTTCCAAATGAAAGTTCAAAATTCTGTTTTACTTGTCTTCTCTACACAAGGATCTGGAGGAGGAGTTAAATAACCCAGGTTCTTGTTGCTGTGAGGGTTTAGACAATCAAATGGTCTGTTGTGTCAAGTTCTTAGCGTATAGTGCCCGAAAATGTGGGTAGACATTCACAGCGATAGAAAACAAATCACAGCAAAAGTCGTATTCCCAAATATACACTTAAAACACAGATGCTGATTGGTTAATTGAATGACTTCTATCAAAGGGTCAAAAGTCGATCGTATGACCCCGGACACAGCCTCCCACAACAACCGGTCAGATCCTCATGTAGTGGACGACTTCAAAAGTATAAAAATGAAACAAAATATAGATCTGTATTTTAATTCAATTGAATGAATATTACGACGTAGATCAACATGACTTGACCTTTATCTACTAAAGTAAAAGTTTGAATAGAGAGACAAACTGTCATCCCATAGAACAAATAATTAGAAGATAGGTTGCCAGGTAACAAAACATATGTCCACAGCAGCTAAACAGTTGAAATGGTCGACAAGGGTTGTCACATATTTATTGTCTTTTAGGCAATGGTGGCATTTACAAGACAATTTCACACAGATCAGATTATAATTTTCGTCGTTTGAAGGTTTACAAGGTTCTACAAACTGAAACAAGGGCCTTAACTCTGGAAGTAATTTACAGAAATTGTTGAAATTCGACAAGCTTTTTCATCTTACTAATCCAAACAAATGCATATAAATTTCATACAGATCAGATGTTAACTTTTGTCGTTTGAGTGTTCACAAGGTTCAGCAAAGTAAATGAAGGACCATAACTCTAGACATAATAGACGGAAATTGCTGAAATTCAATAGGCTTCCCCGTTTCACTAGTTTAAATAAAATGATGCATATAAATTTCATACAGACAAGATGATAACTTTTGTCATTACAGCATTCACAAGGTGCAACAGGTAAAACAAGGGCCATTACTCTAGAAGAAATTAAGGGAAATTATTGAAATTAAATAGGCTTCTTCATCTCACTAATGTAAACAACATACAGTAAACTTCGCATAAGTCGGATCTAAGTGGACTGACCAATTTTATCTGAGTTAAGCAAAGATCGGAGTTATCCGAAGACCAAAATTCAATCTTAGCTCGATTAGAAATAACTGCAAGAGCAGGATAATAATTGATTCAATGGCAAATTTCAAGCTTTTGTTCACATGTGCGAGTAGATAACTTCCGTTTTGGTGCGAGTAGATGTCGTCATCTTTGAAAAATGTCCTAAATTTTTCAGGAAAGTGTCTCGTACAGCAGACAGCAAGTTTCGAATTATCCGGGAAAATTCTATTATTGCGTCGCATCAAATAGGCCGATTTGAGTCAAAATGATAAGAGGAAAGTATTTTGGGGCTCTGTGCATGGAATTCTGAACATACTGCCGTTCTGACTTAGGCGAAGGAAAAAAGCACAAATTAGATCAAATGGACCGAACATTTTGATACGAATTAGGAAATCTGACTTAAAGGCAGAAATTTAATAACAAAAATGTGCAGGATCAAAGGGTTCAAACGATTTTATCCTAGTTGAGCGAAGATCTGACTTTACTGTATATCAATTTCAAAACAATCAGATGATAAATGTAATCTTTAGAGTGTTCACAAGAAGTAGTGGACGACGGACGGTAAATAGTATTCTTCATCTCACTAATGTAAACACATATCAATTTCAAAACAATCAGATGATAAATGTAGTCTTTAAAGTGATCACAAGAAATTGTGGACAATGAACGTACAGACAGGGGTGACGGCTATATATACGACCACATTACATGTGTGCATATTATGGTTTTGTCGATGATAAGCAATTGTATAACCCATTCATTCCTTCACACCAGATGTCAATACATAATTCCCTAAAGAAGCTAGAACCCTGTATAGTGACATCTGGACATGGATGAATCAAAACAAATTAAAAGCTGAATGATGAGAAGACAGAATTTGTGATATGACCAAGATCTAAACAATCAATTTTTCACCAAAGACAAACATTGGCGATACTGAAATTTCAAAATCATGTAAAGCACGAAATCTGGGTTTCATCATGGACAAGGCAATGTCTCTCATCCCACAGGTAAACTTATACTATGTGTAAACTGTGAGAGAGATTAAAACCAATACGGTATTTAGAATCAGGAGGTATTTTACTCAAGATTCATGTGCTAGAGTTGTATAAGCATTGGCCATACATGTATCTCAGTTGGACTATGGAAATGGACTCTTGGCTGGCATTCCAGATTTCTCCCTCAACCGTCTTCAAGTTGCA
The DNA here is from genome assembly GCF_932274485.2 of Patella vulgata. Taxonomy (NCBI): domain Eukaryota; kingdom Metazoa; phylum Mollusca; class Gastropoda; family Patellidae; genus Patella; species Patella vulgata. The sequence goes on along the minus strand of NC_065879.2, from coordinate 70,491,078 downwards.
CAAAATAACTGTGCTCGACTAGTTGCCAAGTCATTTTCTAGAGATCATGTAACAGTAACTCTTAAAAGTCTCCATTGACTGCCTGTGAAAGCCTGGATTGAGTTTAAAGTGCTATCAAATGTGTATAACGCTTTGTTTTCGAATACTGCTCCCTCCTACATGAAACGATTATTCACATTTACAAAACAGGAAAGATCAAATCTACGTTCTTCTACAGAAACTACTGTATTATCTGTGCCTGCTTAATTACAAGAGACTCAGAAGAAAATTATCTTTCCCCATAATGGTGCCTATATGTGGAATAAGCTACCAAGAACAATTTGAGAAATTTCAACTTTTGTTAAATTTAAATCAGAGTTAAAAAAACACACTTGTGATGTGACATTAATTGTAAGTGCTATCAAAGATGAATAATATAAAACATGTTATCTTTGACCTAAATCAAAGAAGTAGTGCCATTTCAAAGATTATTTACTAACACAATGGTCTGATCTGATCCAGTTTTCTTCCATTTTTTCGCTCTCCATTTAACAAAATCTGAAATACAAAATGGAATCTTCAATGAATTCCAAACAACACAAACTCCTGAGACTGCAGATGGAGAGAGAAGACTGAGGTATCAAATACAATTGGAAAGTAAGCATGGCTATTTACTGAGTACAGAATTCCAATTATTTAGCCATTCTTTCCTAAAGCAAAAGACAATCGAGCAAACACGAGATACAGAATGAGGCCATAGATTTACCCAAAACAACCTAAACAACTTCAATTAACGATTGAAACAACCTGTACTTTATCATATTTTTTTTTATGTTGGGATTTTTGCGGTTATAATGACTAATAAGGTCATTGGATTTTAAAAAAAAAATGTTTAAGCAAAGAAATAGTCATGAATTTAACAAATACTATATATAGTCTGACTCCATAATCACTAGGGTGACAATAGAGTTGGCTTTCTTGATTTCATCTTTCATTCATTTACCGATTTTTTCTTCAGAACTATCATTAAAGCGATAATTTCATATTTTCTAAGAAAGCCAAAACATAATTATTTCTATGTCTTTTGCTCAATAGGTTGTCAACTCACTATTATACGATCATAGGTATTATTCTCCCTCTTAAAAATCCTTTGAACCCGGAAATAATAGCACAATTACCTCCCTTGTTTTTCTATTCCCCCCATGGAATAGCTATCTTCAAACGTTTGAATTTGAAGTTGAAAATGATATTTTTGCCAATTTCTCAATTGGCAATAGTGCATTATAGGATTAATAGGATTATTCTTTAATAAGGTAGGACTGTTTATAGATACCATCTATTTTAAGGCTTTTTTTAAATAAATTTTAAAAAAATAACTTAAAAATATGAAATTGCAGCTTTAAAGTAAAAGAGTTACACCACGGAATCTATATACATGTACGGTCCATGGTTACGCTTGCCTGTACATGTAAAATGAAATAATTAACCTCATAAATATATGTTGTTTTAAGCAAAATACTGATTGTTAATGTTCATGTTTTTGGTACCGTAATTAAACTTATTTGGGGTTATATTGGGTAAATATATATGGACCAGACGAATGTGACAATCGTCAATCCAGTAGGCCCTACTGTCTGAACCATCGTAAATCTTGAACGGATTTCTTCAATTATGAACAAACTACTTAACCTTGGTTATTATAAACTTACATGTGTTTCTGAAATCAACTCCTGTTAAATATAATCCATTGCATAACTAATTATCCCAATGAATAAAAAAGTTCTCTCTTGAAAAATTTAAATCCTACAAATTTTTGACATAGAAAAATACCAATATGGAAGCTGATTACGTCACTCTTCGGGAGATATCATTTCATATAGGGTAGGGTGACCCATGCACCTACAGAAATACAGTCAACCGCTGATAGTTCGAGACTACCACTGAAGCGTGCACATTCGCCGTGTCGAGGATAACTTTCTGACAGTATGATACTATAAATAGCCATGGCACGTGCAATTCTCTACAAATCTATCAACTATTACAGCCGTAAAAAATTATTGTTGATGATTTTGAATAGCAGTAAAATTAAGCTTCTTGGTTATTACAGCAGATTTAGAAATTACGTTTGTTTCATTTTTTAAATCGCTTTATCATTAACTGTACCGTTAAGAGCGGCATCTTTTGGTTTAGTACAAATAATATCTCTGAAACACTTGAGTTAGACAGGAGCATGATACTAGCAGTAGTTTCATTTTACTTTTACAAGCTTCTTAAAACAATTGTTGAGCTAGCTAACGTGCTCATTTCTAAATTCAATTTCTTGTTCTAGCTTTCTGTTATGTTTCGTAAAAAAGTAGTCTTGATTATCCCGGCCTGTCAATCAGCCCTAGAATGGTCGATAGACTGGTTAAGCGAGACTAATTTCAAAACAAGGGCACGTAACCTATCTTTTACTCAAAAGTGTCTGGATGTTATGGACGACACATGGAACCAGTTTGCAGTCTATTATTTATAGATGATTAATGGTCATAGCTTATTAAGTACAACATGATCGTTTATTTAGTGACTATAATTGTGTGAAACTGATTTGAGGCTTGGCATATAAATAAATATTGTGGCGAAATTGTCGAGATATATGGAGATATTTATTTATGGTGGGTCAACCTATATAGGGGTGACAGCATAGCAAATCGAAACGGTTTTTGGCACTTTTACGACAATTCAAGTTTGGTTTGAGAAAAGCTACAAATCTTGGCTTGGCATTGGGCGTCCACACACATAACTGTCCGTATTCTTTTATTTTGTTACCGTTTTTTACACTCTGGTAAAATCTCTACAAATTTTATAACTTTACCTTTTGGTATATTTTGTTTTAATAATTATTTGATTAGCAACTCGGATGGAATAATTTTCTTTTAAACACACATGCGGCACAAAAACAATTACATTCGTTTTAACGGCCTTAAATATCACCTATGATTATCTTTAATATGATATATATAAGAAAAACACTTGTAAATGAAGAGCCCCAGGGAAGAACAATTTATTTCTAAGTCACTTTTTCAACGAACACCAGTTAATGGCGCCGTCTGGTAGCAAATTGTATAAGCTTTCTGTGGAACAATCAATTTCAGGTAAAAACAATCAAAGTCACATCGAACCAAGGCCCTTCTGAAATGGCCTCACAGACAAATACGTCCATCGTACCCTTTATTTGACCTTAATTTGGCTGAAAAGTTGAAGTCAGTTGTTGTACTGGTAATTATGATTCGTATTAAACATCATTTTGAAGTTGTACATGTAATTAAACCCACTCGTTGTTCTGTTCGCGTCAAGCATTCTCGTGAAAAAGTCTATTTTGCCTTTATGCGAAAAGACAAAAATGTAACTTAGATCGTTCTTCCCCTGGACTCTTCAAATCTTATTGAAGCGGTTATTATCTGATCGAAAGAATGCTATCAAATTAACAATAAACACAGAGACTTCGGAGGTGAGTTTCATGATCCTTGTTAAATTATTTATAACATAAAGAAGATAGGATATTTTTAGTTATATATTACTTTATTTTTACGAGTATCCATGCAAACAGTGATATTTTCATTGTGAATAAAATTTGTTAGACTGGCGATCAATAGTTTCAATATAAATCTCTTATGTAATTGCCTTTAGTTACATGTATATTTTTTGTCGCACAAATTCAAATGATCATGATGATCGCGCTTTGTTTTCATTGCAAGTTGCAACACAAGATTGTCAAACTATCTGTCAAAATCAAACCACCCCCGCAACAGCTGCATTGGTTTAGCGCAACAAGTAACGAAAGCATTGTTGTCTTCCTCTCAGTCGAAATTACAAGTAAATAGTCAAATTTGTCCAGCAAGAACTTTTTTTTATTCGTTGAGATATTTAGTTGTGCATTGGTTTAGCGCAACAAGTAACGAAAGCATTGTTGTCTTCCTCTCAGTCGAAATTACAAGTAAATAGTCAAATTTGTCCAGCAAGAACTTTTTTTTATTCGTTGAGATATTTAGTTGTGCAATGGATTTTATCGAAGGGGAGTTGATTTCAAACACACAGGTAAGTTTATAATAACCAAAGTTAAGTAGCTTATTCACAATCGAAGAAATCTGTTTCAAATTTACAATGGTTCAGACTGTAGTCGTTGAGTACAAATGTACCTAGATCTTCTAGTTCTACTAACTTCTACTGTCTGAACCTTGCTATTAATAAACGGATTTCTTCGAATTCGATTATGAACAACTTTGGTTATTTTATTATAAACTTACCTGTGTGTTTGAAATCAACTCCGGTTAAATAAAATCCATTGCACAATTAAATATCCCATCGAATAAAAAAGTTATCTCTTGAAAAATTGAACTCAAACAAACTTTTGACGATTACATGTCATTTCGGTCCCGCGTCATTTCGGACTTACGTCATTTCGGACTCCAAAAAATATGTCCCCGACATTTCGGACTCGGGTAGGTGACATTTCGGACTCGGGTAGGTGACGTTTCGGACTCGGGTAGGTGACGTTTCGGACTCGGGTAGGTAAGATAGAATTATACAACACACTGACGCCAATTTACTTTATAAACTATTTTATTTATCAACATAGCATAAAATGATAACATCGATTTATAACAACGGGCATATTATTTTATTTTTAAACATACCATATAGCGATAACAACGGTCATATAAAACATTCATTTATTGTATAAATACATACACATTCATACATTAACGCAACATTTATAACAACACGTGTATTTATTTGATGAAAAAATAGCTATACACTGGTTCGTTGACCGATCCTACACTTGCCATGACACTCTCTGCGATTGATGGACAGGATCTTGTAAAAATATTTCCTATGGCTTCCTTCTTAGCCTGCAATGATATAATAAATATTATACATATTCTTTTTTTTTATTTCAGCAACAGTCAGTACCAGGGTCAGCTGGAGGAATGAATATCTGTTCTTTCAATCTTTTAATATATGTACATATCGTTACTTTAATATTTGTATTTTTATATACATACCGTTACTTTAATTTTAGCAGCAGTCAATATACCAGGTTCTGCTGGGTGAATATGCTCTTTCAAACCTTTCTTGAAGTCGGTACCATCCTGAATCACCGTTGCAGGACAAGTCAGGGAACCATTTCTCTTGCAGCACCTCCATACGGTCGTTTTCTTGTCCGTCTAAAAAAAACATCATTAGTTCTAATTAGATATCATATTCGTCTACACGTAACATTAGTTCTAATATATAAGTTCTAGTTAGATATCATATTTGTCTATAACATACATATATATAACACATACCTTTATCGTATAAGCAAAACCAATGTTGTCAAACAGCTTCTTTTTCCCACGTGTTGTTGCTGCCTCTTCTATAGTGTATGCTAATTCAGGTTCTTCTTCAGCAAATACGCTAATATCTTGCTCATCTTCAGACATTGAAGACTCGATAACCGGATCAGGTAGCTGGTATGGTCGTTCAATGGTGAATGATTCTTCGATGTCCATTTCTTCTTCTGTAGGGGGGAGCGGGGCAACACATCTACAGCATTTCCATTCAAAAGCAGTTCTATGTCGGTTTAAACTCCTGTACTCATCCCGAGTGATGCCTGAAATAGTGATAAATAAAATAATAATATTCCCGGATTGCGGGTACGTGTCAATAAATAACAATAACGACAAATTTATAACGTTTCAATAAATAACAATAACTTACAAGCTGAAACGACAAATTTATAACGTTTCAATAAATAACAATAACTTACAAGAAACGACAAATTTAAAACGTTTTAATAAATAACAATAACTTACAAGAAACGACAAATTTAAAACGTTTTAATAAATAACAATAACTTACAAGAAACGACAAATTTAAAACGTTTTAATAAATAACAATAAAGAAAATTTCATTACGTACCGGAATCGCAGGTTCGATGTTGCCATAAAAGACAAGAATCGCACTGGAGGCCTTCTTGTCGAGGACGGACAGGATTGGTACACTTTACGCAATTTCCACTAGCCATGATAGATTCGTGTAAAAATTGAGAATGATTTGAATTGAAATATGGCACATATATATAATACATTTGAGCTTGGGCTCAATCATTTCTTAACGGCTTCATTATTTCTCAATCATTTCTTAGCGGCTATTAGAAACGCCGATCAGTGTTTTTATTTCTCAATCATTTCTTAGCGGCTATTAGAAACGCCGATCAATTATCGCTATTAATCTTAAATACAACAATGGGATGGTTTCACTAATCGCTGGATTCACTAATCGCTAGATTAAAACAACAATCGCGGATCGATTATCGTCAACAATCTAAACTAATTCATCGTCAACAATCAAAATTTACTCATCAAAATACAATAATATCCGATCAAGTAAATAAACAAATACAAAAAAGGCAAGTAGCATAGGTTTTACTTCAAGTTCAAGTTCAAAGGCGTGTTGTCAAGTAATGGCCTGTATGGGATAAATAAAACAAGACTAACAATGTTTAAATCTTTATTAATGTGAATGGTCTGTCTTGAGCCTCACCTACAACGAAAGAAAAACAGCTATTACTAATATATACACACATAATTTTAAGTTTTATTTGAGTCCGAGTCCGAGTCCGAAATGTCGCCGGTCCGAGTCCTAAATGTCGTTTGACTGAGTCCGAAATGACACCGAGTAAGTCCGAAAAGTCGCCATACTGAGTCCGAAACGACGTTTGTGCTGAGTCCGAAATGACGCGGGACCGAAATGACGTGCTACCCTTTTGACATAGGGCAATACAAGAATGGAAGCCGGTTACGTCACTTAATACAAATTACAATTACTTACATCTTGTTTTATATCTTTATTTACAGTAAATATAACGGGACTTTGTGTTGACTCCGGCCCACATATCCTCCTAGAATCCACTGGCATCTTCACAATTTCAGAAAATATAAATGCATTAATCAAACGATACAGTTGTTTATTTGCAGTTTACAAATTTAACACGCTTGCATGGGCGCCGCCATCTTGAAATATTAGAGTTATCGTTCCTGTGTAGCGCTTTGACATCGATAGTGTTTTCTTGGCACAATGCCTGCTGGAATTGTAACTCGGACAAACAAACAATGCTGGGAAAATTTGGGCACACAATTGTACTTTGTAAAAGTTGTATGAAAAAATATTGTGTTCTTGAATGCGTCCAATTTAACAGCGAATTTAAATTCAGAGTGTCTATAGTTAGGCAATTTTATAGAAATCTTAAGACTCGAACCCTCTATTGTTTGGAGTACAGTAAGCCACGAATTACAGTTACATAAACAACTGTTTTTAGTTGTGTATATTACAAGTAAATAAAATTTAGTTCTCTTTTATTGATGATTTAGAAATTAAGAATTATTCATCGCAAAAGAGATATTATGATTATTATGTAACATACTTAACCTAACTACATTTTTGGGGCACCAACCACCACCGCCCCCCCCCCCCCCCGTTCAAAATTTCCCCGTACGCTTATGGTCAGGAGCCGAGCACCACAGGTGCGAGTTTTGTAGGCGCCACCCTATCCACAATCCCACACTACAATAAATTTCAACAAAATACTGGCTATAACATTAAGCGTCCCGGTAGAACATAGATGGTATTGTATAATTATATAGTTGTTTGCCGATCGTTGTCTCGCTGGAAAGCAGTTTTATTTAAGTTGACATAAAATTTTGAAAAATTGAGTCAATATCTTGGCATTTGAGGTCATTGCTGGGAGAAATTCTTGTGGACGAGAGGACCAGAAATGTGAGTCAATTAGACAAAATCTCGACATCTGCCCCTGTCAATTCCGCCTGTTTTGCAAGAGTTGACAGAACGTTTGTATATTCTGACGCCCCACGACCCACACACCAGTACCAGTGGTGCTACTAACATAACTAGGCAGTTCAGTATAACCGTGAATACGATAGTGCTGAGACAGTATAAGATAACAGAGGAGTGGAAGAATGATGTTATAATGGCATCGAGCGCCGCAGGCGCGAACAAATTTCAGATGTGTAACCGAGCTTTTAATTTTTGGGACTGGGCCTGACAATTTTAGTCAATGTCATGGCAAATGGATCCAAATTCTCGTTAACGAGAGGATAAGAAATGAGACAGAATCTTGAGGCCTATCTGTCAATGTCGCCTGTTTTGTGAGAGTAGAACTAACAATTCTACAGCCTTTTGACCCACGACTCACTCACTATATAGTGGTACTACTAACTGGGCGATTCACTGCAACTGTGAATATTATAGTGATGAGATAGTATAAGACAGAGAAGGAGTTGAAGAATGATGGCATAATGGAATTGAGCGCCGATATGTAACTGAGCTTTTAATTTTTGAGGACTGGGTCTGAGGGCACTTTATCTCAATGGGGCGCTTACTTGGTCTCTGAAATGCCCTGGACTTTGGGGAGAGATTTTGCAGAATTCTGATGGTCAGAAAACACCCCATTAATTCATTTAGTCTGAGACCGACTGCGGTGAGCACTTTTTTTTAGACCGACTATTTTTTTGCCATGGGGTGAAAAACATTTTTTTCAAACATGATAAGTCGACAAGGTTATTTGATACTAAAGTTTTGCGTGAGAAGAATGACGTGTGCAGTGAGCACTTATTTTAATACCGACTGCTCATATCTTACGACCGACTGCACTGATTTTGCGACCGACTAGTATTTAGGATCTATTCTGGCATTATTTGTTTACCTCATTAATTCATTAAGACGGCGATGCATAATTTTGAGACCGACTGCAGTGATTGCACTTATTTTGAGACCGACTAATTTTCTCCCTCGGGGAAATTTTGTTCTTAGACCTACATACTGACAACAGAATAAGAGTGAAACCCATCATTTTTTCAAACATGATAAGTTGACAAGGTTATTTTATACTAAAGTTTTGCGTGAGTAGCGTGACGTGTGCAGTGAGACTTATTTTGATACCGACTGCTCTTATTTTCCGACCGACTGTACTGATTTTGCGACCGACTATTTTTTTCCTTCTGGGGCCCCCCCCCCTTCACACACACACATTTACGCCCCTGACTCATTTGGGACTCGCGTCATTTGGGACTCACAAAAATATTACCACGACATTTGGGACTCGGGTATACGATGTTTGGGACGTTGGTATACGTCGATTGGGACTCGGGTATACGACGTTTGGGACTCGGGATAATTTATTAGAAAAAGGCCAATTCAAAACACGAAAGAAAATATTTATTAACATGAAACACGTGGTTAGTAAAAGGCTCAACCAAACGATAAAACATTAGTTGCACTTACGGTTCTTTGATAATCATCGTTTCTCGTACAAGTTATATATTTATTTAAAACGAATAATATGCTGATGAATTTATTTGAAAATGACCTACACAAAAAACAAAATAAATATGTACACGACATGCAATCTTTTTTACAAGCCCCAAGATAATCCGTGATGCACGTTGACATGCTTGTCGTAGATGGCAATACCAATCGATAAATTAGTGCGTACAAGACAAAGTTTTTTTGTGGAAAATATAAGAAATGGCAACAATCAAAGCGGGATAATTAAAGCTGATTAACTGATAATCCCGATGTTATTGCAGTATGTTCAAAGAAACCTAACGGTTTTTTGGTGGATGAGGAAAAACGTGAGTTGTCAATCATCGAGAATGGCGGCCGTGTGTTGGCAGTTAACCGTTTCACGAAAAAACATTAGCAGTGGTCGGTCAATCAAGCTCGTTTACTATATTGATAAAAGAAAAACAACGAAGTATTACTAAATATACACAAATTTTCAACAATATATTATTGTCAACTTTTATACTCGCAGATAAAACAAAACAAAGGAGAAGTTTTATACTCGCAGATAAAACAAAACAAAGGGAGGAAATCGGAGGACCCGGAGAAAACCCACGAGGTTGGACAGCCGACCCTACTCCTTGCCACGTACAACCGGGAATTCGAAACAACGCCAGTCGACTCAATGACAGACTTTCTGATACAGCGCGCGCACGCTAACCATTCAGCCCCCCCCCCCCCGAGTTACTATAGACTAAAAAATTTATCACGAATAAATAGCCTCGCAGAATATTCGGATGTAAAACGAATATGAAAATAACAAGATTTGATAGACCGGGATTAGACTTAGAGTTCATTTGCGACAAAGAAAGGAATATATGTCATTGGTTCCTGTTTTGTGCAAAGCCCTGTATAGGGAAAGTTACGACAACTCATTTACAGGCGCCATTTTGGGTCCCATAAAAACTACGAAATGAAATGAAATGGGGTTTAACGTCCTACTGTTCTGTTCCTATATTGGGCTAAAGAAGACGGGCATACACCATACAGTGTGTAATGAGGGAAATTTTGCCCGGGCAACGGCACTATCGCCTACTGTTATATCGAATTCCAACTGCCAAGGGATCTTTTACGTGCATTCCAATGTATACACGGGACCTCGGTTTTTCGTTTCATCCGAAGGACTAGACAGCTGTCCTTGTCGGGCCCTCCGTCGTCATGGCGTCATATATAGCTTTACTTAACAAAACGTTGTATTTTTTTCTTGGTAGGACTATAACGTTTTACGGGCTATAATTTATCCTAAAAAAAATGCAAAAGAAGCTAATGCAGTTTGGTTTAATGATAATATGTCACATTGGGTAATAAACTTACATTTCAAGTTTCAACAAAATCGGATGAAAATTGTGCCCTCTATAGGGTCCACAACCTTGATATACCATATTTTTATGCTATTTGAGAACGAGGGGCAGGGGCGTAAATGTGTGGGGGGGGGGTGGTACACCCCCCAGGAAAAAAAATAGTCGGTCGCAAAATCAGTGCAGTCGGTCGCAAAATAAGAGCAGTCGGTATCAAAATAAGTGCTCACTGCACCCCCCCCCCCCCCCAGAAGGAAAAAAATAGTCGGTCGCAAAATCAGTGCAGTCGGTCGCAAAATAAGAGCAGTCGGTATCAAAATAAGTGCTCACTGCACACGTCACGCTACTCACGCAAAACTTTAGTATAAAATAACCTTGTCAACTTATCATGTTTGAAAAAATGATGTTGTTTCACTCTTATTCTGTTGTGAGTATGTAGGTATAAGAACAAAATTTCCCCCAGGTAGACAAATAGTCGGTCTCAAAATAAGTGCAGTCACTGCAGTCGGTCTCAAAATTATGCATAGCCGTCTTAATGAATTAATGAGGTAAACAAATAATGCCAGAATAGATCCCAAATACTAGTCGGTCGCAAAATCAGTGCAGTCGGTCGTAAGATATGGGCAGTCGGTCGTAAGATATGGGCAGTCGGTATCAAAATAAGTGCTCACTGCACACGTCGGTCTCAAAAAAAGTGCTCACCGCAGTCGGTCTCAGACTATATGAATTAATGGGGTGTTTTCTGACCATCAGAATTCTGCAAAATCTCTCCCCAAAGTCCAGGGCATTTCAGAGACCAAGTAAGCGCCCCATTGAGATAAAGTGCCCTCAGACCCAGTCCTCAAAAATTAAAAGCTCAGTTACATATCGGCGCTCAATTCCATTATGCCATCATTCTTCAACTGCTTCTCTGTCTTATACTATCTCATCACTATCATATTCACAGTTACAGTGAATCACATAGTTAGTAGTACCACTAGTGAGTGAGTCGTGGTTCAAAAGACTGTAGAATTGTTAGTTCTACTCTCACAAAACAGGCGACATTGACAGATAGGCCTCAAGATTCTGTCCCATTTCTTTTCCTCTCGTTAACGAGAATTTAGATCCATATGCCATGACATTGAATAAAATTGTCAGGCCCAGTCCCAAAAATTAAAAGCTCGGTTACACATTTGAAATTTGTTCGCGACTGCGGCGCTCTATTCCATTATAGCATCATTCTTCCACTCCTCTGTTGTCTTATACTGTCTCAGCACTATCATATTCACGGTTATACTGATCTGCCTAGTTATGTTAGTAGTACCACTGGCACTGGTGTGTGTGTCGTGGGGCGTCAGGCTATACAAAAGTTCTGTCAACTCTTGCAAAACAGGCGGAATTGACAGGAGCAGATCTCGAGATTTTGTCTTAATTGACTCACATTTCTGGTCCTCTCGTCCACAAGAATTTCTCCAAGCAATGACCTCAAATGCCAAGATATTAACTCAATATTTAAAAATGTTCTCAGGTTGCTCAGTGTTATAGGCACAATCATATATGACATAAACTTTATGTCAACTTAAATAAAACTGCTTTCCAGCGAGACAACGATCGGCAAACAACTATATAATTATACAATACCACCTATGTTGTACCGGGACGCTTAATGTTATAGCCATGATTTTGTTGACATTAATTGTGGGGTGGAATTGTGGCTGGGGTGGCACCCTAGATTTGGACCCCCCCCCCATGCCCCTATCTAGACCCGCTACTGCACATGACCCCTACAAAACTCGCACCTGTGGTGCTAGGCTCCTGACTGCGTCACTCGTACTAGGGGTATGGGCATCAGTCGGTCGCATTCTGGCTAAACACCCCCCCAAACAAAATCGTTATGTACGCCCCTGACGAGGGGCGACCATTTTGTCTGTCAGTTTTGGGTCGATTTTCACGAAATTAAAAGTCAGCCGTCCTTAGAGTGTAACGGTGATATGATAATACGTTTTTTTTTAAATCGGATAAAAAATTATGACCTCTATAGGGTCCACAAGCTAAAAACGCGATTTTTCGTATAATTAGGGGCCATAATTCATGAAGTTCTGGTCCGATATGCGCGAATATCGAAAGGAATCAAGATCTTTGGGTTATAAAATTACATTTCAAGTTTCAACAAAATCGGATAAAAATTGTGACCTCTATAGGGTCCACAACCTTGATATACCATATTTTACGCTATTTGAGAATGAACGGCGGCCATTTTGTCTGTCAGTTTTGGGCCGATTTTCACTAAATTCGAACTCAGCCTTCCTTAGGGTGTAACGGTGATATACTAAAACGTTTTTTTTAAATCGGATAAAAATTATGACCTCTATAGGGTCCACAAGCTAAAAACGTGATTTTTCGTACAATCAGGGGCCATAATTCAGGAAGTTTCGGTCCGATATGCGCGAATATCGAAAGGAACCGAGATCTTTGGGTTATAAACTTACATTTCAAGTTTCATCAGAATAGGATTAAAATTGTGACCTTTATAGGGTCCACAACCTTGATATACCATATTTTTACACTATTTGAGAACGAAGGGTCGGCCATTTTGTCTGTCAGTTTTGGGCCGATTTTCACAAAATTCGAACTCAGCCGTCCTTAAGGTGTAACGGTGATATAATAATACGGTTTTTTAAATAAGATAAAAAATTATGACCTCTATAGGGTCCACAAGCTAAAAACGCGATTTTTCGTACAATCAGGGGCAATAATTCAGGAAGTTAAGTTCCGATATGCACGAATATCGAAAGGAACCGAGATCGTTGGGTTATAAGCATACATTTCAAGTTTAAACCAAATTGGATAAAAATTGTGACCTCTACAGTGTTCACACGCTAAAAACGTGATTTTTCGTACAATCAGGGGCCATAATCCATGAAGTTACAGTCCGATACATGCCAATATCGAAAGGAACCGAGATCTTAGGGTGATAAACCTATATTTCAAGTTTCATTGAAATCGGATAAACATTGTGGCCTGTAGACTGTTCACAAACAATTGTGGACGGACGGACGGACAGGGGCGACGACAATATACGTCCACATGAAAATGTGGGCGTATAAAAAGTATATATGCATTCCACCGAAAATATAATAAATACATTTCAAGAGAGGATTAACTTTACTTTTCAGTATAGACATACGGAATTTTGGATTAAGCCCCGCATTTTTATTTCAAATACCCCCACCCCCACTTTTCCCTTTTCAAGGCAAGTAAGTATAAATGTGCTAGAAAATTATTTATATATTTGAAAAGAACAGTGAACGTGCTTTCTACTGATATGTAGCTTAATATCTGGAATTTCGTATAAGAACCCGTAATTAATTAGACATTGTAAGTAAATATAAATGGAAGTCAAGGTAAGTAAATATAAATGTGCCAGAAAATTATTTATATATTGAAAAGAGCAGTGAACGTGCTTTTCAGTGATATGTAACATGATATCGGGAATTTTGTATTAAGACCTGTAATTTGGTAGTGAGGGTCAGCTTGATTCGCAGTTAGTGAAGGGTAAGTATACCAAATGAATGAATTGGTTTAACTATGATTTTCAGTAAGCCTTAGGTCTAAAGTGTCAAAAATTGGTTGATGGACTTCCGGGTCCCTTTGCCAAATGTCAGTTTGGCGGCCATATGCCGCCGTTTTTTTTTTCTTATTTGAAATAGTGCGAGTCCGGGAAGTCTCCATAACTCCTCAACAGTTTCACCTATGGATATGTAATATAGCTCAAAATGTTCATAATATAATTCTGCATCTGCTAGTATATGATATATGTTGTTTAATCAATACTATCAGTTTTAAAAGCAACATTATCGATTTTTTTTTTCATGTCTGTTCATAAGTTGACTAACAAATCGTGTTCAGACCCATATAAGCCAAATTATCTATTTGGTCAATTAAAGTGATTTAATAGATATCAGAAACATTGATCACTAATATGAGTGCCCCAAATCCAAGATGGCGGAAATTCAAAATGGCCACAAAATTTCCTAAAAATGGCCAATTTGTTAGATAATAGTCATGTCATTGTTTGATATGACATGTACTATCCAACTGAAAGGGTACTCAGTTTAAAAATCCAAGATGGGGAAAATTAAAAATGGCGGCCAGAATTTCCATAACATGAATGACTGTTTTATATAGCTTATAATATCTCTTTTATAAGGTTTTCAGAGTCACTGAACTTGAATAAAAACTCAAAAATTAATGCTGAAAATGATGTTAATGATACTGCTAAAAATGACACATCCTATCCGACCCCCCCCCCCCCCCCGCCCCGCCATACACACACACACCCCATAAACAATACAATGGGGCATATGGAATTGATTATTCTGGATCTCACAGATCACAAGACATTTCACCAAAATAGTGAGGCATTTTAATTTCATCTACTATGCCTTTGCACCATTTTTAGCCGCTTTGAGAATTATTTATGATATATCCAGTTGTTAAGAATTTAAGATCTCTTATTTGTTCAGAAATGGTAATGATATCCGTTTTTACATTAACGACTCTATGCCCGGCAACTCTTGTATAGTCTAGTAGGCCTGCAGCCATAATTTTTAGCTTGCTTAGAAAATCAGTTCCGCTACAAGATCCTCCCTAATAAACAAACTATACATTTTTGGAAAGTTCAACCAGGAACACAAATCCAAGCAAAATGTTGGCCAGATGAAAATTGTGATAATTGTCAAGTAAATGCTATGTTTATACTGACAATTGTGAAGTTGACATAAAATTACAGTATTATTACACATATGATACCTAGGATAGGACAGGCTTATTTTTGTTCCGAAAAATTCCAATAAACAATTTATTTTTAAGTTGAAGGGGGTGTCCTACAGGTGGTAGACCATATTAAATGCTGCTTGAATGTGTATTTTCATAAACTTTGTATGCAGATAGATTATTATACTGAAGGTCCGTCTGGATAGAAAATAAGATTTTGTGTGAAACAGGTGTCCTGGAAAAAAGGGGTTCACTAACATCAAATATCTGCTTCTACAATTGTATTTGTCCCTTCTAAGCTAATTCCTGTGCGGAACAAATCTTTCCGTTTCATCGAAAATTCCAATAAATAATTCAATTTTAAATTCAGTGGCTACGAAAACCCTATATATGATATATCACAAGCCTTACCTTGCGTGATACTCACCCATCCTAACTAGAAATTCGTTTTTCGTTAAATTTTGGCGGCCATTTTGGAAATCGGACAGAACCCCAACCGAAAATGACGTCACAGAAGTGACATAATCCCAAAATGGTCTTCAGGGACAAATTTTGACACAGAAACAACCCATCCCCAAATATCGCTTTGATTGTGACACACTAGCTAAACGTTCACTAAGTTGGTGCCCTGCCTCGCCGACGTTCAACATTTTAAATTTGACAGTCTACTTAAGACTGTTGTTGAGTTTGCGACCACCGCAGCTGTATAGGGAGGACTACTGGGCGTATTTATTTATGCTAAATGAATAACGTAAGAAGACCAAACACATAATTTGGCTTAAATTACTCTGAACATGATTTGGTAGTAAACTTATAAAATAAATCATGAAAACTTGGGGAAAAAATCCCAAAAGGTTGCCTTTTCCAGAATAATTTGTTGATTTGGAAAATATATGATTCATTCAACAACAAGTATCATATAGCACCAGAAGTAGCATTTTCTTGCGAACATTGTGAGCCAATTCCATATCCAAAGGTCGATCGTTTTAGGAGTTATGAAGGTTTCCCCGATGTGCTCAATTTCAATGAAATAACGGCGGCCATTTTTAAAGATGGCCGCCAAAATGGAATTTAGCAAAGTGACCCGGAAGTCCATCAACCAAATTTCAACAGCCACCAGGCTAACTGAAAATCATGGTTGAACTTATTCATCAAATTGGTAGTGATGTTCCAAAACTAGGTCTGTCAAATGGACTATAGTGATCGAAGGATGAGATAGTGAGGGCTGACTTGATCTCGTTGCAGCTTCAACATTGATAAATATAGTCGACATCACGACAACCCGACATCACGACATTTTTACGCGACAATACGACATTTTTACGCGGCATTACGACATTCTTAATGTCGTGGTGTCGGGTTATAATGTCGACCTGATACCAATCAGCCACCATAGTTAACCACCCTTAGATGTTATAAATCACATAAATTTATTCAGCTCGACGCAAGATTTAAAATGAATAGATGCGGTTCGTTTAACTTGAATGTAGATATTATATCATGCATATTATTATATGCATTAAGGTGTACGTGTTCTATTGTTCCATTTAGCCTATACATTTTCTTGTTTCACTTGACTAAACAAAACATTGTGTAGGAATGTAGGCTGCACGTGCGACACGCAATACGCCATACACGTGGGAGGGGTTCATTGTCGAATTTGAAACTTCAAGGAAGAGTTGATGAAAACAGCCGCGTGCTGGTTTATCTATCCATGTTTGCTTTTCTATCGGTTCTTGCATAAGATTTACTGTTTAGCGTATCTTTGGCCGTGGCACTGCAAGAGGAGTGCGTCAGATTGCCCCAAATCGTGATTGGACGGTTGATTAGGAGCATGCCACGACGAAATACTGAATGCCTGAGGATTGGTGGAGCAATTACTCATTATTAAGACAAAAATCAAAAAGGTCCATTTTTAATTTTGTCGGTGTATCTATTTGCGAGTGAAATGGAGCCGTCAGATAAGCCGCCCATATGAAATGTTTATATTCATGTGTAGGGAATGGGCCTGTTATTAACATACACTGGTTACCTGTAATAAAAACAGCACTGCATTTCCGCAGTTTTGTATTGTTACTGAATATCCCCTACTTTTGTTTTGAAGAGTATATATTTGATACTAGTTGAGCATCAGAACAACATGATTATTTCATTGAAAATGGGGCGCAAATACCCAAAGGTGTCGGACAAACTCTAAAGCAACTGCGTCTCCTTCACCGGGCCCCTTCAATGGATGTCCACCTGTGGAATAATATGTACATTATTTGTATCTGTTAAATTTGTGCGGTTTATTTATTAGATTAATATTATTATTTACTCATAGGTGGGAAGTGATAACGTCTTACCCCAAACAAATTGCAAAAGTCAGGAAGTTTCGTAGAGCGATATCTCGTCTCACATGTCACTGATGAAACATATCCCCGAAAAACATGTTACGCTAGACACCTTTTATTTAAATTACATTGATTTTAAGTTAGACTGATTTTAAATGTTTTATCTAGTCAATTTAAAGAAATTTCAATTTTCGAAAAATTGATGATACAATTAATGATCGATGATCGAATCCGGAATGGCTCCAGGCCAAAAAATCACGGAATTTCAGGCATTTATTTTGCCGGCTAGAAGGCAAAA
Organism: Patella vulgata; assembly: GCF_932274485.2. Lineage (NCBI taxonomy): Eukaryota > Metazoa > Mollusca > Gastropoda > Patellidae > Patella > Patella vulgata. The sequence goes on along the minus strand of NC_065879.2, from coordinate 70,473,031 downwards.
AGGTTTTATCTCCAAAATTACTATTTAAATTTTAATTTTTCACTTTACCCGTCTGCATAAAAATCTGATTTTTAAAAGCGTATGCAAGTTAAATATATCTAATAGCGCTTTTATCTGATATATCTTTCATTTCATTTTCTTAGGAAATGGACTATATTATTATAACAATAATGTGCGCTTTTTGTTGTATAATAGTAATAATAATAATAATAGTTTGTTCGGCTATACTTTTCGTTTAAAAAATGTATATTTTATCTCTTTTTCGCGGAATTCTATGAGATATCCATCTACATCCCTGTCGGGGTCAGCCAACTTCGACACAACAGTATGATAGGACATAAAATAGAAAGTGAGTAGGTACAAATACTTGGGACCCAAGATGGCGTCTTCGTACACTTGACGTCATATTTTCATGACGTCATATGAAATTTCTGGCCTGACAAGGGCAGCTGTCTAGTCCTTCGGATGAGACGAAAACCCGAGGTCCTGTGTATACATTGGAATGCACGTAAAAGATCCCTTGGCAGTTGGAATTCGATATAAGAGCAGGCGATAGTGCCGCTGCCCGGGCAAAATTTCTCTCATAGGCAGTATGGCGTATGCCCGTCTTCATTAGCCCAGCATAGGAGCAGAACAGTAAGACGTTAAACCCCATTTCATTTCATTTCAGATGGTTATTATGCAATTTAGATTGAAAAAGTACTTCGTCCACCCGAGTGTAGTCTCGTTTACCCTTTTCTTTTATTTATAGATTATTTCAAGACAAACCTCCTCAAGCAAAAGGGCCAGAGTAGATGTAGAGCCCACAAGAGTTATAGTATCTCCATCATATTTACCATCCATTGAACACAATTACCATCATGATTTAAATACCATGAAAGAAAAATTAGACGATGCCACCAATAGACTGGAAAACACAGCCCACCAACTTGCCTTAACCAAACGCAGAGAAAAACGTGCAAAAATGGTAATTGGTAGTGTTGTTAACCAGCTTCATGATGAAAAGAAATTATCAGAAAAGGCTCAACAAATGATTGATTCATATAAAGGTTTGACTTTACATATAAACATTGCGTGTACCTTTTTAGAATAACTGAGTCTTATGGTGATAATTTAAAGTATTTGTTGTAACAGAATTTAAAATCACACAAGCTTTATAATAGATAAGGAACTAATTATTTGTTTTTATAGTGCCATGAAAAAATACCATTCATATTTTTTAAAGGAATATTTCCTTCAGTACACATTTTATATATTTATTACATGCATGCTAAAATAAATTCCTCTGAGAAATTTAGAATTTAAAATATATTTTCTATCCAATAACCCCATCTGAGACATATTTGTTTTTCAGACCCTGGATGTTGCATGGTACATAACAAGCATGTCCCTTTATAAAACCTGTGGTCATATATATCTACGTCATTGGCTTTGCTCGTGTCTGACTACCGTTTAGCACATGCATAGTTGTAGGAGTCGGCTCACACCGTTATGACTCCCCGTGATAGGATTTCCCCTAAGATTCTTACGGCCAAATAGGTTTCTACACTATTTATCTACCAATATTCAATTTTACAGCATTACTATATCAGGACTTAGGAGGGGGTGTCGAGTTTCTTTAGTTTGTTTATTTCGATAAAAAGTAGAAATTCAAATTGACTAAGGTGCGGATTCACCAATAAAGGGAGCCATAGCAATTCGGATTGATATAAAATCTCTGGTCGCCTGACGCCATAGCGATGTTTTCCCGCGAGCGTCTCCCGTATATAAACGGTAAATTCGCTTACATTTCGATCATTTTTGAGTCTGAATCTTTGCAGATATTGAAATTGATATTAAACTATTACAACACAAATGCTAGTAATACATTAATAGTAAAAAAAATGCCAGACCTCGAAATTAAACATGGCATTATCAGATGCATCCGGTGTCCATGTATCAAAACTGTCAAACCAAATGCTTTTCTAGACGAAAATGTTAAAAATTATTGAATATCTCGACATGTGAATCTAACAATTGTGCGATCTTCAACACCACAAATCTTTAAAAAAAATAATCTATGTAACTTAACGAAATGAAAAGAAATGTGGTTTAACGTTTTTGTCTTCGTAATGGATCGGCATTGATTTGTCTATTAGTATTTATGGACTTTGTTACACTCTTAAAGGACACTATTGATGTCAGTCATTATCACATATGTGATAGAACTGGTTAAACACATTCCAAATATAATTTTAACACATAGATCATTGCTACGATAGATGCGTAATAAAGGCTTCGACAATCGGAAGTGACGAACACAAAAGAAAAACACGAGTTATCCCTCTATATAACTGACTGAAGTGACGAGTGATAACAGATACACGGGTGAATTTCTGCTCACTGATAATTCCTTCGAAGACCAAAAGTTGTTATATGAGACTGTAAGAGGATATCTGATAATTCAATAAAGTAATTGAATGTCATTAGATAAGATAACACGAGAAAAATTGAAATACCGTACATTGCCTTGTTTTTATTCATTCTATACATAATATAACTACGTATATACAGTCCATGATATAATCCTAGTGGCCATCAATTTTCCTAACGTGTAATAATAGAGACTTTTGGCAAGCGTTAATTCCTTGTCCGCATCGCGTATCCGTATGGATTGTGCATGTGACGTCATCAATGTATGTGTATTTCTCATACGTGATACGGCACACGGATACGGTAGCACGTATCGAACAGCTTTCATACGGAAAAGTTCCGTATAACATTGTCGTCTTTTTTGCTACTTTGAGACGCTGAAATGTTATATATCATTTTATGAATCTATATCCTAGAACACGAAGGTGTATGTTTGATGTGATTTTAACCACAATAAAGACTGGAATTTAATCATCATTTTTGATGTTTTTTTCTCGGAATTTTCATACTTTTCCTGTCTGTCTACATGCTGGTTGATCTAAATTTAGGGGGGGGGGGGGCTTGCAAATCTGTAAATGATTTTATTCTATGGTAAAGGGTATAAACTTTCTGAAATGATACATTAGTGAAACCCAAATTTTTTTTAATACTTCAGCGACGGTCGAGCGACTTCGCTCTCTTTTGGAAATTGTAGGCTAGACACTCTGTCATCATGCTGTAATAGAACTAAGCCCTGTTCAGCGACGTATAGGTACGCGACGCGAAAATCTGCCAAAACTCTAAAACTACATTGACGCAACGTGTCACGTATACGATACGGATACGTGATACGGATGGGAAAAATTCCGCTTGCCAAAAGTCTCCAATCTTTCAAACCATTTTACTTGTCATTTGATGAAACCCGTGTAAAAACTGCTTCCTTGGGTTTTCTATATGTTGTTTAAAAATAAATCTCACACCAGGCTTTATGTTAAAATACCACCTAAATTTTTAAATAAATTTAGTGGATTCGAAATGCCAACAGACAGGGGCAGGGGAGTGGTGGCTATCGATTTTGCGCTAGTAATAAGATTTCAATGAAATGCCAAAACCCGATATTTGTGTCGGTCTGAGTGCGTGGTAGTGGGTTGCTCCGAGAAACTTTGGCTGTGTGAATCGTGCTATACCGTCGGTTTGTAGCAAAACGCGACATTGCCCCCCCCCCCCCCCACTTAGCCCCTTTACCATTAGGAAGGTAGTAGTGGTAGTAGCTGGTGGTGTAATATCTGCTTCCACGGCAGAAAGTTGTTCCTGTTAACAAGAATATGATTTTGCAGTATTCCCGTTTGCGGCCTATGGATTGGTTTGGTGTGAATTTTTCCCCTTTATTTATAGAAACCGCAGTTCTGATGCAAATGAAGAGTTAATGTACGTTTACTGAACACAATAACACCATTTCTCATCAACACTTTTCGCAGGGCTATCCTTTATAGACATACTAGTATCGTGGTGGGGCGGTCGCAGCAATACGGGCAAGATGTTACAACTTTGTCCCAGTGGGGTTTAGTAGCTGCCGCAGTTGGAAAAGGAACCATGCAATTAGGGGGAAGGGGTGGCGTTGTAAGTCATTTTGCTGTTAAAATTGTTTACAGTTCAATCCCTAGCTATACAGTGTGCTACGAGGAAGGAAATGAAATGAAATTGGATTTAACGTCCTACTTTTTTGCTCCGTGTGCACAGTGTGCTATGAGAGAAATTTTGTCCGGACAGCGGCCTACTCTTATATCGAATTCCATCTTTTACGTGCACGCCAATGTGTACACGGGACCTCGGTTTTTCGTCCCATCCGAACGACTAGACAGCTGTCCTTGTCAGGCCCTCCGCCCTGCCTCACTGACAAGGGAGAACCACGCGGGAAAATCTTGATGAACTTTCTCGGCCAATGCAGGGATCGAACACGACCTCCAGGCTAGCGAGTCAACTCCTTACCTACTTAGCCACCGTATAATCCCCCTATACGAGGAAGGTCATGTCGAACAGTACCATGCAGTGTGCTATGCAGGTAATTTGACCAGGACAGCGGTATTTCCGGCTATTCTTCATCGAATTCCAACTGTCAAGGGTTCTACTACGAGCATGTCTACGTTTACACATAACCTGTATTTTTCGCACTATCCTAATGGTTAGACTGACACTGTTCCTTGAAAGACCCCGGTCCATGTGTTGATCATGGAAAATAGAGTTTAAGCAATTTCAGAGCAAACTGGCACCAAAAATGCTATCTTTTCTCGGTGTAATGAAATTGGGAAATGTTGTAAAACCTTTGGTATAAATTGTATGCGTATTAATGGATTTGAAATTGAACCAAATTATTGATGGTAATAGCACTGAACAAAAACTCAATGTTTAACTTTTAATATCAGTCTTTGGCGTCTGGTTATTCTAGTCCACACCGGTATTCTCCTGTGGGGTATGTTTAGCCTCGTTCATCGAGTCGCTTCATTACAAATGGCCTCGAAAGCACCACTGACAAGAGGGAACCACTCAAGAAATTCGGTTAAATAACCGTAAACACTAATATAAATAGATTGTTGGAAAAAAAATTACATTATTTATTTGTATTTTCTGTAAAACAGATATAATACTTTGTCTGTTGGCGTTAAAACCATTTTATACCCTTGTTGATCAAGAATCCATTGACGTGTCTCATCATATGATTGCTAAACTGAAATATATAAAAGACACAACTAAAAGGTAAAATAGTTAATAATATTGTATAATTTTATATTCATCATGTACACAGACTCGCCAATTCTGTGAAAATGCAAGTACTGACATTGTCTGATGTTAAATCGAAAGAAAAATGTTACCATTTGGAAATGATCTTAATTTTATTATCGATTATTGAAACCAGTCTATATTTATTCTCAGATAAGATAATTTTGTTGTTTAACGTCCTGTTTTTTCTGCTCCGACCGGGCTAATGAAGAGGAGCATGCATAGGCCATGCAGTGTGCTATAAGGGGAAGTTTGTCCGAAAAGCGACGTTTCCGTCTTCTCTTCGTAGAATTTCAAGTGCCAGGGGTTCTTTTTCGTGCAGCCCAATGTGTTTACGTGACCCCGGGATTTTGCCCCTCCGAACGACTAGACACTATTACCTGTCAGGCCCTCTGATCCGCGTCACTGACAAGAGAAAACCACGTCTAAAATAATCCAAGTAACTTACTCGGCCAACGCCGAGATTTTATCAGGGACCTCGAGTGAGTGAGCCAGCGTTGAGATACGTTTAGTCGAATACTTACACTCCTAAGTGGACAGTTATCTTCCCCCAGCCATCCAACAATATCTGTATATACTTGAGCAGGTCGACTAGTGTCATGTAAAACTTTGCATAATTCACATCTCCAAGGTGTAAATTTACCCGACACTGTAAAATGAGATCTCCATTTAAAATACTCGTTGTAGGCTGTATGATTTTTATCCAAGTAATGTAAATGTTCGGCTAATTTTTCAATATTTGGGAAATCCATAACATTTATAAAACTTTTTGGTGGAGCTATTTTTGTGTAATTAGCCCCTCCTAGGACGATAGGTATTTGCTTTCTAACCAAAGCATTCCAAAATTTTTCAGTTACATAGTCTTTGCACATGGAATTCTCGAAGGAAAGATAAAACTTGTATTTTCCTAAAATCTCAGGACAAAGTCTACTACATTTAGGTTTTGTTTTTCCACAATGTCCAAATATATCTACATCTATGTATTTTGACAGTTTTTGTACGATTAATTGGCGAGGGAAATAAGGATAGCAATTTCCGACAGCCCAGGCTACTTTGTGAGTTTTATTTTTGGAAAAGTCAACATTTTTAACTGCCATATTGACAGATGATTTTTCAAAACTGCCATACGCCATGAATGCATCCATGTCAAATCTGTAACCCATTGTCCAATTGAAAACATTAGAATACTGCCCTAGATTCATAATATTATAATTTGTAGGTGGCTCGACGCCCGCCAGGATATAAATCTGTTCGGGTGATCTATGTGATGGGAGAATAATATTTGTCAGATCTTGTGAATGGAAAAGCAAAGCATCGCTATCGTTGACTAGAGTCTTATCTGCAGTGACAATACATTTGGACACAGGACAACCTTTAAATGCATCCGAAGTAGAATAATAATCATACGTTTGCCAGTGGATCGATTTAAAATTTCGGGTCCAGAATAGAATTCTCTTAATCTCCCGTTTACTATAATATCTCTCCGGAAATATATTTATATAGCTGGATTTGATTTTTGATGTATCTTTCAGATATATATTTATTAATAAGATATAAGCTACACAGAACACGATCAGAAACACTAGAATATGTTTCATGGAATATCTATGAGTCGTAAAACAAAACCAGTCCATGATTACCACACTAAACAATTGCTTCTTCACCTGAAATTTAAAAATAGAATAAATATCGCATGGAATACAGAAGGCCATTAACAGATCCCTTGTACATTACATTGTTCATTCTAAAATGACACGACGGTGTCTTTATAGCCGCGGGTTTTTAAAGGATGAATGCTGGACGCACGACTGGCTATTATGACCGACATAAGTGATATGAGTTCTATATATTAAAATTCAATATTATATTCCCCATTTTGGTAAACATATCTTTGACACCATTAATGTATTTTAAATCTATTTTATTTACCTAATTATTTCTCCTGTGAGATACGTGTTGAATTAAACCAACACTGGCATGAGTGACATATTGTCCTTATAAAAACAGATAGAGTAAAACCCTTTACAATATAATGTCAACTGGGCCCTGGGCTATAGAACCTTATTAAACCAGCCACTGGCTATTATATTACGTCAGATATAATTTAGACGAAGCATTGGAGTTTAAACAATGGAAAGATTAAGAATTGGTCATTGACCAATCTCTCTACACAACGAACTATTGTTTTAGATTTCAACTAAGAGGCTATATTTTATAGTTTAATTGTCAATGTGTTATGATTATCTGTTATATATTTTGTAGAACTGTATTTCAAAAACAGAGTGAGCTATGGTTTAGAACGGATCAGATCTCTCTCTTTCTTGTAAATATTTGTTGATTTATCTATGTTTAATAAATCACATAGAAGTTACTTGGACTCAGTCTTAATTTTATAAGACCAGAAATAACGTGGTCACACTATTATGCTATTCTCACGTTCAAATTTATTATTAGAGCGTGACAACCCAGTCAATTATCGACCTTATGTTTGCGGGACATGAGCTTACCTGTATCTTGTAAAGCTTGGAGGTTAACTCACGATCACACAAAAGAATCCAATTGATTGAATGATCAGTCTTTACTTGTAAAGTAAAAGTGACCAAGGGTATTTCTATAAGTACTAAGTCTCACTTGGTGTAACAAGGCGTCCGCAATAATATCAAATTTTACCTGTTTCAAGTCTAAACGATAATTTGACAGTCGCCACCCAAGGCAAATCTCGCTGGTTGTAGAGGGACTTCATAAGTAGCCCCGGTGTGATAGTTTGAGTTGACTCCTGGTCTGTGTTTTCTCCTGGGCACTTGCGCATGTCCGAAACTGATGTTTGCCTTAACAACGAAACTATACCTACTTCCTGCAGTGTGAGTTGGTTCCTGATTGCCGTGCCAGGATTCGACCTTTAAAGGAATGAAGCAGCCTCATATTGGTACATATGTTGATTTGGCACCAGACAAGGATAAATCTGAGATGAACAAAGTGAGCAATGGAAAATTGGTGGAAATGGGTAAATACATTTTTTTCCTGAAAAACTGAAAGTGTCACTTGCTTTAACAGACCAAAATAAATGCTTTGTAGTCGATTTAAAATTAAAATTAAATAAGACGATAGGTATTAAAATGTAGGAAATAAAAGCTAATCATTATTAAGATTAACAGGAACGTTAAGAATTATCCAATATGAGTAGAAATTGTAAATTGGAGTTTTATTTAAAATAGGACAATAGCGAGTAGGGTAATAAATTTAAGGAATAATAAGGCATTGGAAAAAAAAATAAAAGAATTAATGGTGTCTCCGGATCTTACCGAAAGGACAAATCCATATGGAATTGTGTTTTGGTGTGATTAACACATAGGTTTCATGGATGGCTCTTCCGCTGGCTTCGTTATTTATGTTTACATGTTTTGTCCATGTATGTGAGTAGGTAACGCTAAAATTTGTGACTTTGAGTATTAGTCCTAAATTATGTGAGCCAAGTAAAGGCTAAAATACGTTTTTTTAATCATTGAGTAAAAGATTAAATTATGGCAAGATTTGCCAGCATGTGTAGAGCCCTTGTGTGAATAGCGTTTAGGGTTTTGGTAGGGATACGTGTTTCCAGAGTAATGACAAATAAATAAAGGATATTTGTCGTTCTAGAGTGAATAACATATTTTATTTCATCGAGAAGCAAGAAAACTTATATTTTAACGAATGCGTAGCATGAGTGAAAATATAAACGTTTTCTTGCTTAGAGATGAAATAAAATATATTATTCACGACAAAACGACAAATGTTCTATTTATTTTATGGTTTTACAATCATTTTAGGTAAAAACAACATGCACTACTGCTAGCCAGTGGAATAACACTTTTATTTCACTGATAAAACGCGGTATTCCACTACTGATCATAAAATAAAAGAAGTTATACGACCTTTGGTTATAAGGTTAAGTTCTGGCAGAAGAAGTGCTAGTGTATTATATGTATTGCGCCTATAAATCACGAGAATGCTAATAGGTGATTTTGATAGTTTTTCTTCTCGGAGGAATTAAGACTCATTGAATTCACAAGATTATCGTGAGTAATTAGAGTTTAAAGTGAGAAATAAGGCACCTTTGCGAAATAGTGGCAAATTAAAAAGGTGGCTAAAATATAGGTATAATGATGTTTTATTGTGTGTCATTAAATTATGTATTCGAAACGTATATAAACGTTATATATACTATTCAAAAAAAGTAGGGGATATTTGATTTTTAAGTGTTATTAAAGTCACCTAATGAAACTGACGAAGAAACAAATGACAAAATGAAATGAAGTTCACATTCATCGATTTATTCCAAATGATCGTTAGACTAAGTAAGGCACAGACTGACCATTATAAGGGTAAAATGATACCCGGGGTCAAACAGCAAAGTTACCACAGCATCACAACCAAGTCAGTAACGGGTAAATCCTCCTCTGTTTGCCAAACAAGCATTGATCCGACGTGGCATACTCCTAATGAGACGTCTAAGGTCATTTTGGTCCAGATTGTCCCATTCCTGTTGCAACGCAGCAGCAAGTTCTTGGACATTGGCAGGACGTTGTTGACGTTGACGTAACCTCTGTCCAAGCTGGCCAAGGTAATGTGGTGATGTTCTGTTGTTGGAGGTAACCTGTAACGATCCTGGCCCTGTGACATCTTGCGTTGTCATCCTGGAAGATGAAACGGCGGCCATGACGTCGTGCGAACGGCACAACATGGACTGCCAAGATGTTGTCCCGGTAGTACTGGCCTGTAACACGCCCTGCAACAACATGTAAAGCCGTTCTTCCAGCAACAGTGATGCCTCCCCACACCATAACAGAACCACCCCCAAATCGATCATGTCTGATGACGTTAACGTCTTGGAAGCGCTCGTTTCGACGACGCCACACCCTCCTACGTCTGTCCAAAAAATCAACAGTGAACCTTGACTCATCTGAAAACATCACATTGCTCCAGCGTCGATTATCCAAGTGTTGACGATCCCTACACCAACGACGTCTTGCCTGAATGTGATGATCTCTCAAACAAGGGATCACGCGAGGACGTCGGGCGCGAAGGTGACCCCTATGCAGTCGATTCCGAATCGTCTGGCCACTCACTCTCACACCAGTGTCTGTTTGAAGACGAGCGCTGATCTGATTTGCTGTGATGACACGGTTTCTCAAGGCCAAGGTACGGATAAATCGATCCTGGGCTTGAGTCGTCGCCCTTGGTCGACCTGAGCGTGGTCTGTCCTGTACAGATTGTGTATCACGGTATGTGGACCATAGCCTGCTTATGACAGACTGAGAAACATTCATCGTCCGCGCCACAACCGCCTGTGTTGTGCCGATCTGTAGCATGCCAAGGGCACGTAACCTTTCATTTTGGGTAAGCCGACGCATATCAAAATTTGATTCTGGTCACTAAAACAATTAAACTGATGTTTCCACCCTGGAATTCAATGCCACAATGACTGTAACATTCAAAGTCAGAGTCGTGCAAATCTTGGGTTGGACCCCCATTTTGATCCCAAGCATCACCTGCATTCCATGCGGTAGCTATTGGTGCGTTTGGGCGTCACATGTAACTGGAAATGTTTCTTCTGTTAGGTTCTATAGTGACTTTTTTCGTAGTCATTTGCATATTTTAGTATTATGCCCCCAAAATCAAATATCCCCTACTTTTTTTGAATAGTATAGTATAATCTATCGTATGTATTCTATGTGTGAACAGAAAAAATTCGTCTGCTAAATGTTGTCAAAAATGTGTAATCGATATAATGTCATCTGCTCTTCATAGTGTGCAAGTCACATGGTAAATTTATAGATAAGAGATATTTATTAAAATAATATACGCGTAGTTTATCAAATCAAAAGGTTGAGTTTGGATAAATTAGAAGTACATCCGCTTGCTACAAATTATCATGAACATGATAACAATGTGTTTATGTTGGTGATATAAAACAGGAGTTAAATTGTAGATTAATGAGTAAAGACTATGGCGGGATTTAAGGGCCAAAACTAAATGTATGTTGAAAATGTTATTATACATCATAGAAAATACCTAATACCTAAGATGCAAAATACATATGTCGTTATACTTATAATGATAAATACATAATACCGTTAAAGTAAAAGTCAAATGTCAAATTACAAATGTTTTTTGGAAAAAATCCACTAATGTGCACAACCTTTTCACATATACACTTCAACAAAGCAACTTTGCAAAATGACATTTGTCTTTTGTGTTTTGCATTTTGAGTTCTCGAGGTAAACGCAATCTGTTTTACAGACCTAATCCGACATCCGTCTTTTATCTCTGTCCAAGATGACTGACCTTTAAAAGGTCAGACCGCTGTAGTTCTAAGGGTGACGTCACATCACAATGTTTACCAACAAAGCAAGATGGCATCGATAACGCCAAAAAAGATTACTTCTGTGGCTTGTTTTTGTTGTTTTAAACAAACACGAGCAGGTCAATCAGATTAGACGGTAAAAAATGTACTTCTGAAAGAATTCAGAGTAAACAAACAGAAAAAAACGTCAAATTGATGGTCACACGTGCGTTGTTTACATCGAACGTAGTAATATGAACTGGTACGGGCAAAATTATATCGTTTTACCCATTTTACGCCTCCGCGTACTATTTTCTGTACCTATTTACGCTAAATATGGAATATTTTTTATCAAAATATACTTCAAACACCTTTATTTATTTTTCTAATACTAAAAAAAAATGTTTCAGAATTTAATTTGTCGAAAGAAAAAAGTTAATATTTTGTAGTCATTAAGTCGCATCGATGTCATCCTTATCAGTGATTGTAGCGGCCAAGCGAATATTCACTGCGGATCAGTGTGAGGTAAACGGTCAACGGTCAAAGGACATCGGGTTACATGTCAAATTGTTAAAATGAATGCTCCCAAGAAGGAAAGAACGGGTATAGGCTGGACCTTCTTTTAGTATCTGGAGACTTGTCAGTCATGATGTTGATATTAGATACGCTAACTATACAGTGCAAGTCTGTAATCTAAACAAGGTGCCACCCATTATTAAAATTACCGTTAATCATTCTTACAAACGAAGTTTCTGGGACATTATATACCCATATATATTTCAATTCGGTTTTAATTGTAGACTAGCCAATGTTAATGCACGTAGCCTATATAGTCATATTAATTATAAACTTCACACAAAATAGGCCTACATCTAGATTGAACATATTTAGAATAAATTTAATTTAATGTTAATGTACTTTTTGATAAATACCGAATGTGACTTGGGCTAACACAAGTTTAAATTAAATCAGGGTCACGCGTGCTGACTGTCAGAATGTATAATTGTATAGGCATATTCATGCGGCATCTTATTTTTTTAGAACGGGGGGCCTGTCAATGACAACTGTTTAGTTGTTTGGATGGTACGAAAACCCGAGGACCCGTGTATACATTGGCGTGTACGTAAAAGATCCCCTGGTAGTTGGAATTCGATATAAGAGTAGGCCACAGTGCCGCTGCCGAGGCAAAATTTCCCCCATAGCACACTGTATGCCGTATGGCGGTCTTCATTAGGAGCAGAAAATTAGGACGCTAAATCCCATTTCATTTCACTTATTTTTTTTGCTGTCATATTTTTTGTTTAAATACCATTGCCATGGGCCTGTGTAAAGTCAGTAAATTACAGTTTCCTGGGGGAGTTATGGTAAGGTACTGGTGTTTCATATTTCGGATAACTTTCGTAAACTGCACTTGAGTAAATAAATAAATGAAATTAAATATTAAATCAGAATCAGATCTGTTCTTATTATTCACTGTAGTAGGCATAGGCAAGTATATGGGGTGGGATATGAAACGTTTTCCATCTCTTGTTATATTAAATTTTTGATTGCTGGCAGGCCAGTAAAAACTTTAAAACATTGTTGAATGAACCATTTTAAAATTAATCATTGAAATTATTTTCTTAATTAAAGAACACTTCATTAAATGAACTAATCGTTTTGTTTTCATGAAATGAGCTCCTTAATAAAAATTTACAACAAAGAACAGATACAAAATCAAAGTAAAATTTAAATTTTTATTTCAAAAAGTTGTCGTACATAATAAGGATTTAATATATATTTAATCTTTCCAAATATAATATACAGTTTCCGTACATTTAAATTGACGCAAGATTCCATTAATTGATAATAACAAGTAAAGCCGTAAAGTCAAAATCCATACAACATAGTGTCAGAATGTCACTAAGCTGCTTTTAGCAGACGACGACGACAAGCTTATCTTTCCTTCTTGGGAGCATTCATTTTAACAATTTGACATGTAACCAGTACCTTACCATAACTCCCCCGGGAAACTGTAATTTACTGACTTTACACAGGCCCATGGCAATGGTATTTAAACAAAAAATATGACAGCAAAAAAAATAAGTGAAATGAAATGGGATTTAGCGTCCTAATTTTCTGCTAATGAAGACCGCCATACGGCATACAGTGTGCTATGGGGGGAAATTTTGCCCCGGCAGCGGCACTGTGGCCTACTCTTATATCGAATTCCAACTACCAGGGGATCTTTTACGTACACGCCAATGTATACACGGGTCCTCGTACCATCCAAACAACTAAACAGTTGTCCTTGACAGGCCCCCGTTCTAAAAAAATAAGATGCCGCATGAATATGCCTATACAATTATACATTCTGACAGTCAGCACGCGTGACCCTGATTTAATTTAAACTTGTGTTAGCCCAAGTCACATTCGGTATTTATCAAAAAGTACATTAACATTAAATTAAATTTATTCTAAATATGTTCAATCTAGATGTAGGCCTATTTTGTGTGAAGTTTATAATTAATATGACTATATAGGCTACGTGCATTAACATTGGCTAGTCTACAATTAAAACCGAATTGAAATATATACTATTCAAAAAAAGTAGGGGATATTTGATTTTTAAGTGTTATTAAAGTCACCTAATGAAACTGACGAAGAAACAAATGACAAAATGAAATGAAGTTCACATTCATCGATGTATTCCAAATGATCGTTAGACTAAGTAAGGCACAGACTGACCATTATAAGGGTAAAATGATACCCGGGGTCAAACAGCAAAGTTACCACAGCATCACAACCAAGTCAGTAACGGGTAAATCCTCCTCTGTTTGCCAAACAAGCATTGATCCGACGTGGCATACTCCTAATGAGACGTCTAAGGTCATTTTGGTCCAGATTGTCCCATTCCTGTTGCAACGCAGCAGCAAGTTCTTGGACATTGGCAGGACGTTGTTGACGTTGACGTAACCTCTGTCCAAGCATGTCCCAGACATGCTCGATGGGGGAGAAGTCCTGTGACATCTTGCGTTGTCATCCTGGAAGATGAAACGGCGGCCATGACGTCGTGCGAACGGCACAACATGGACTGCCAAGATGTTGTCCCGGTAGTACTGGCCTGTAACACGCCCTGCAACAACATGTAAAGCCGTTCTTCCAGCAACAGTGATGCCTCTCCACACCATAACAGAACCACCCCCAAATCGATCATGTCTGATGACGTTAACGTCTTGGAAGCGCTCGTTTCGACGACGCCACACCCTCCTACGTCTGTCCAAAAAATCAACAGTGAACCTTGACTCATCTGAAAACATCACATTGCTCCAGCGTCGATTATCCCAGTGTTGACGATCCCTACACCAACGACGTCTTGCCTGAATGTGATGATCTCTCAAACAAGGGATCACGCGAGGACGTCGGGCGCGAAGGTGACCCCTATGCAGTCGATTCCGAATCGTCTGGCCACTCACTCTCACACCAGTGTCTGTTTGAAGACGAGCGCTGATCTGATTTGCTGTGATGACACGATTTCTCAAGGCCAAGGTACGGATAAATCGATCCTGGGCTTGAGTTGTCGCCCTTGGTCGACCTGAGCGTGGTCTGTCCTGTACAGATTGTGTATCACGGTATCTGGACCATAGCCTGCTTATGACAGACTGAGAAACATTCACCGTCCGCGCCACAACCGCCTGTGTTGTGCCGATCTGTAGCATGCCAAGGGCACGTAACCTTTCATTTTGGGTAAGCCGACGCATATCAAAATTTGTTTTCTGGTCACTAAAACAATTAAACTGATGTTTCCACCCTGGAATTCAATGCCACAATGACTGTAACATTCAAAGTCAGAGTCGTGCAAATCTTGGGTTGGACCCCCATGATGATCCCAAGCATCACCTGCATTCCATGCGGTAGCTATTGGTGCCTTTGGGCGTCACATGTAACTGGAAATGTTTCTTCTGTTAGGTTCTATAGTGACTTTTTTCGTAGTCATTTGCATATTTTAGTATTATGCCCCCAAAATCAAATATCCCCTACTTTTTTTGAATAGTATATATGGGTATATAATGTCCCAGAAACTTCGTTTGTAAGAATGATTAACGGTAATTTTAATAATGGGTGGCACCTTGTTTAAAGATTACACAGACTTGCACTGTATAGTTAGCATATCAAATATCAACATCATGACTGATAAGTCTCCAGATACTAAAAGAAGGTCCAGCCTATACCCGTTCTTTCCTTCTTGGGAGTGTTACGCGCGGAGGCAAAGCTAATATTAGAGCTGAATCGACCTAACTTAGTATTGCTAACTTAGTATCATTACGTCAACATTAATATGTGCCATGCACCAGAGTCTGTATTGTTATTTTTATAAGCTATTTAGTTATACTTATAGCTAGATGCATCACTTTGTGACATGTTTGTGATAACTTCCCTGCTCGAGTTGCACGAGAATAAAACTATAATTATTGTTATATTATTAGTAGTATCATTATTATATATATATCGCGGCCAAAGTCTACAAAAGGTCATAGAATTAGAGATGACATTAACCTGCTATATTATTTAAAGTTTATCTACTCATTTATTGTCAGCCGTTTGGAAGTGTCAAATGGAGGCAGACCGCGTGCGTTTGATTTCACAAAGTCAACGCGTGAGAACTAGTTCTACCCTGGTCGAAATTCAGCTTGTCATGTTTCAATAATTCGTATTAATATGCCCCATCTCAAGGGCGATAGGAATACTTACGCAAGATAGCATACCAATGCAGATTGCACCCGTATTTTTCAAATATTCATCGTCTCGGATTCTAACAAGCTTCATTCACCAACTCCGGCATTTGACTGACGTTTTACACGAGCGTCTGTTCCAGGCACTGTGATTGGCCGTAGTACTCGCGCTAACCTTCGAAGTCATTTCATTGGTTGGTGAGCGCGAGCCGACGTTCCAATCCTTCTGATTGGCGGAGCGTTTAATTAGAGCAGACGACAGGCCTTAGGTTTGACACTTCGGTCTCCGGCAGTCACTGGGCGCAGTCGAATCTAAGGTTACTACTTTTTAGGCCCATTTTGCCTTAAAGAAAGTCATGGATACATTATTGGTAGGTGAATAGCAGCCTATTAATTCCCGTGGTAAACGGTAGAACACTGACTGGCGATTATTTAAGCTGGACTATAGAACTTTTTTTTGCAAGTTAGGCCTAGGCCTTAGGCTCAGTTTCCCCCGTCAATTTGTCAATATTGATTGTCTCTTTTTGTAGGCCTTATTTTGACCGGAATTCGAGGCCTCCCAGAGCCGAATTCAACAACGTTAAATAACAACATATAGATCTACTTGCCTTTTGTATATTTTACAGGTTCTATTTCAGCTCCTAATCATGAGATAACCTCACAACTCATCATTTTTGGGGAAAAATCCCCATCAATTTCATCAATTAGTGGGTAAATTCCCGCTTTTATCACTAGTTGGGTAAAATCCTAACTCATCATTTTTGGGGAAAACTCCCCATTAATTTCATCAATTAGTGGGTAAATCCCCGCTTTTATCAATAGTTGGATAAAATCCTAACTCTCATCACTCCTGGGGAAAAAAACCCATTTCATCAATTATTGGGTTAGTGGGTAAATACCCACTTTTGCCATTTTGGGGGAAAAATCCCCATTTTTATCAATTAGTGGGTTAGTGGGTAAATCCCCACTTTTTGGGGAAAAATCCCTATTTTGTCACTTTTGGCTTTTGGGACGGAAAAACATGCAATCCCACAATTAGGGCAAAGGGCGGTAGCGTCAATGATCAGCTTCATATTTTTAATTATTTTAATACAGAAAGTATCTGGCGTTCACTACTATAATTGCCTACCAATATTTTATAATTTATGCAATTTGATGATTTGTTTAGGTATTGCCGATTTGTTTATTTATTGCCGTAGAACCTATAATATATAGGCCTACAATTAATTAATTGTTTTCCTCCTAATAAAATTTATTAATTTTTAACTTGTTGTTTGTCTTATTCTTTTGGTATAGCACTAGACTGGAGCGAACCCTATTTCCATTTACGTTCTTTGCTAAGCGAATCGAGGAATCGTAACAGGAGCATTCATTTTAACAATTTGACATGTAACCCGATGTCCTTTGACCGTTGACCGTATACCTCGAGAACTCAAGATGCAAAACACAAAAGACAAATGTCATTTTGCAAAGTTGCTTTGTTGAAGTGTATATGTGAAAAGGTTGTGCACATTAGTGGATTTTTTCCAAAAAACATTTGTAATTTGACATTTGACTTTTACTTTAACGGTATTATGTATTTATCATTATAAGTATAACGACATATGTATTTTGCATCTTAGGTATTATTAGGTATTTTCTATGATGTATAATAACACTTTCAACATACATTTAGTTTTGGCCCTTAAATCCCGCCATATAAAGACAAGGTGCGTGTTTATAAAAACAAATTTCTATTCTAGATAAAATAAAATGTCTTGCGAATATACAGGCCATTGTTGATTGGCATTCTTGATATTGTGTAGGTACCACTGATGTTGGGAGAAGTGAGGGCCCGCTTGTCTCACTTTGTGTGTTTGTGGAGTCGATATCAAAATGGAAGTGAAACTTTTACAATTGATAGTTTAGGTCAAAAAGTTGGGCTACTGTTTTAGAGTATTGTAATTGTTTTAAAGAGATACATCAAGGCTTATTAATAATTAAATGAAGGTTTAATTTTAGTTTAAATAAGAGTAAGGGTTAGGATATCATAATGTCAGACTAATATTAAAATAAAGTTTTAAATTAAGAATAGTTAATTCTTGGTCTGATTGCAATGACATGTTTTGATTTGACGGATGAAATGTCCCACCCAACCATCACAGTAGAGCGAAGAAAGTTCTTGGAAGTCAGAAGACTTGTGACTGACGAGATCTCTGCTTCAAGAAAGGAAGAGAATTTATTGTTGAGAATTGTGATAGCTGGACTAGACCAATAGAAATCCAAGAAGAAGAAATGGTTTACCAATATTTACCAAGTGAAACTGAACTTTAAAAATTTTAAGTGTAGTGTTATAGTATTTTGAAATTAGTTGAAGATTTAATAAACAATTACAGTTGAGATCTTCTGTGTTTAAGTCATTGAATTGCAGTGTTAAGGACATTGAAGAAGGTTTGGAGAGCATTTGCATGCGATTTTTGATTTTTGTTTATGTGTTTTTCTTTGATGACTTTGTTTTATGATTTTATTGAATGGTAATCGTATAGTAATCCTAAAAAGTTGCATGTTGCATGAATAATTATATAATTATATGGATGTTGAATTAGAAAAATTGAAAGTTTTCAAGGAGTCTCCTAACTAATAAGTAGCACAAATCCTTTGTGCTTTGAAACATCTATGTAAAATAATATTATGGTTTTGATTAATTATTCTCCATTGTCAATATATTAGCTATGGTATAAGTGAATTCTGAAACGCAAGTTAAAATTGGTTATGAATATTGTGACAATAACAAGACATGGGGTCTAAAGACAAGAATGTGGAAAAATGATGGCTGGAACAATAGCATTATCTTTCATATTATTGATTCTAACTTCATAACCACAAATATAGAAAGTATATGCCGGTTATTTTGATACGTTAACTGAGCTATAGATTAATGAGCATGTTGGTCATTTACATGTTTCTTTGTTATAAAACATATATCATATTTGTTGACCAAATAAGGTAACAATCCCTGTCGATATACAGGTTTGGGGTGGATGTCAATTCCATATTTGGAATTTAGCTGTTATCAGTTGTTTACGTAAATAACACAGACAAAAGAATAAACACAGACAAAAGAATAGGCACCTATATAAGGGAGCGGGGCTAGAATAATTGGGAGAGATCATGTGGATTCTTTAGACGACTATTTCATGCGGTAGTGTTTTCCTGGGTCTAGCCATGCTGGCTAGAATTTTACAGGACTGGGGTTGGAGAGAAAGAGATGTTAATTTTAAATATTGTAATGTAGAAAACTGTGTAACTGTTGTGACATAAAATGTTTAGCAAAAACACTATCCTTGTTCCTGTTACTTATTTGAGTCGGTATCGTGAGAAAACACAATGGTGAAGTCCTATAAGAAGAGAGACACAACAGTAGCAGTCCAGAGCCAGCCGACCCCCCCCCCCCCATTAGACGATCAGGCCAAAAACTAAGATGTGTAGTCGGATAGTACTACATTTTTACGAAATTCTAACTCAACCATGTAATGGTGATATATTCAAACGTTGTTTTAAATCGGATAAGAATTATGACCGCTATAGGGTCCACAAGCTAAACACGCGATTTTTCGTACAATCAGGGGCCATAAATCAGGAAGTTACGATTCGATATGCACGAATATCGAAAGGAACCGAGATCGTTGGGTTATAAACTTACATTTCAAGTTTCATCAACATCAGAAGAAAATTGTGACCTCTAGGGGGTCCACAACCTTGATATACCATATTTTTACGCTATTTGAGAACGAGGTGCGGCCATTTTGTCTGTCAGTTTTGGGCCGATTTTCACGAAATTCAAACTCAGCCGTCCTTAGGGTGTAACGGTTATATGATAATACGTTTTTTTTTTAAATCGGATAAAAATTATGACCTCTATAGGGTCCACAAGCTAAAAACGCGATTTTTCGTATAATTAGGGGCCATAATTCATGAAGTTCTGGTCCGATATGCGCGAATATCGAAAGGAACCAAGATCTTTGGGTAATAAACTTACATTTCAAGTTTCATCAAAATCAGAAGAAACTTGTGACCTCGAGAGGGTCCACAACCTTGATATACCATATTTTTACGCTATTTGAGAACGAGGTGCGGCCATTTTGTCTGTCAGTTTTGGGCCGAGTTTCACGAAAATCGAACTCAACCATTCTTAGGGTATAACGGTGATATATTAAAACGTTTTTTTTTTTAAATCGGATAAAAATTATGACCTCTATAGGGTCCACAAGCTAAAAACGCGATTCAGGAAGTTATGGTCCGATATGCGCAAATATCGAAAGGAACTGAGATCTTTGGGTTATAAACTTACATTTCAAGTGTCAACAAAATCGGATAAAAATTGTGACCTCTATAGGGTTCACAACCTTGATATACCATATTTTTACGCTATTTGAGAACGATGAGCGGCCATTTTGTCAGTCAATTTTGGTCCGATTTTCACGAAATTCGAATTTAGCCATCCTTAGGGTGTAATGGTGATATACTAAACGGTTTTTTTTTTAAATCGGATACAAATTATGACCTCTATTGTGTTCACAAGCTAAAAATGCGATTTTGCGTAATTCAGGAAGTTATGGTCCGATATGCGCGAATACCGAAAGGAACCGAGATCTGTGGGTTATAAACATATATTGAAAGTTTAAAACAAATCGGATAAAAATTGTGACCTCTGCAGTGTTCACAAGCTAAAAACGTGATTTTTCGTACAATCAAGGGCCATAATCCATGAAGTTACAGTCCGATGCATGCCAATATCGAAAAGAACCGAGATCTTAGGGTGATAAACCTATATTTCAAGTTTCGTTGAAATCGGATAAAAATTGTGACCTCTAGAGTGTTCACAAACAATTGTGGACGGACGGACGTATAAAAATAAAAAAACAAATGCGGCCAGAGACAATACTAGACGATCATGGGCTGTTCCAAAATATGTACATCTCTTTAATCAACGGTCACTCCTCTAACGCGGCCAGCGGTCACTGTTTTACTAATAAATTTAACAAAACATCGCCCATTCAACGGCCATTGTTGAATGATACCATCTTGTCTTCTTCATAACACCCCCGCTTATCCCGTGATTAATAGTTAATTTGCTGGACCCCCGCTGATCAGGTAAAAAGGAATGTGAAAATAACAATAAACCCGGGATTATCTGTTAATTAATCTTTTGTTATTAAACGACCAACCCGCTCGTTGTTTTCACGCGTAACGAAACATTATTAGATACTGATTGAATAAACTAAAAGTACCGACGAATTTTGTCACGATCATCTAGTATCTCTTTTCCCTTGCCACTTTGCTGCTAAACAGCCGATTTAGCGCCTCCTATAATATAACATGCAGAGTTAAACTCCTCATAATAGGTGACAAATTCAGCGATGTTTTTTAGTTCATGTGCTTGTTTGATCAAATAAAATTAATTCATGGATTTTCTTCACAAAAATGGATCACAATGTAGACTGTAGTGTCGTTGTTGATACAAAATTACACGTTTACAGAAGTTATGTCAGCGTTTTGAGTCAAAGAATTTTCGTTCCAAGCCAGTTTTAGCGACGGCCAAATTTACCGATGCAAGTATTGATGTTCGCTTCATGCATCCAAACGTAATATTTAATTGATGTCAGCACAATAAAACACTGAGATTTTATTAAGTGCCCACTCCCGTTAAGCGGTCAGTCGTGAAAATTCTCTTGGGTGGCTGCTTAATACAGATTCTACTGTAGTAAGAAACTATGCATGGGTTACACGCCGGATGTGGCATCCGGTTTACCGGTGTCCGCTCTCCACGTCTGACAGACGACCCATGGTACCACATCTGTGCATCAGATACCTGGACGATAGTAATCCACTTCCAGAAATGGATACTGGCATAACTGTCAGTGAGTTAGTCTAAGAAAGTAGTAGAATCACGCAAAGTACTTCCTTCGCCTAGTTTTCGTCACACATCAGGTAGCTAGGTAACGAATTTCTATATTAAACAGAACATCATTTAGAGAACTTAAATAACCAGTAGAGTATATATAATAATACACCAGATGCTATAAATTGAAGACGACAATCAAAATAGAATCAATAATGGCGATTTTATTTCCCATTTTCCATGTGGATATTGTTTTTAAAATATATTTAATCTGGTTTTCAGGGTTATTGAATTTTATTTTGGGTTCAAAAATAAATTTAAGAAATCCAAACATCTGTTTAGTTTGCCTTTTTTAGTGCAAGTTTCTTCATTTGGTATAAGTTTGTACCATCTTCACCGGGATTAAAAGTTGTTTAGATATATCTAGTAAGAAAGTGCACCCTAATATTAAATAGTTCAGAAATGGTTACTCGATCCGTGTTATCAATACCTGGGATGGAAATGAAATGAAATGAATGGGGGTTTAACGTACTACTGTTCTGCCCCGACTGCATAGGCTAATGAAGGCGGGCTCTTTTACGTGTACGCCAATGTGTACACAGGACCTCGGGTTTTCCTCCCATCCGAACGACTAGAAAGCTGTCCTTGTCAGACCCTCCGTCCTGCACCACTGACAAGGGGAAACCACGCCGTAACATCCCGATGAACATATTTGGCTAACACCGAGATCGAACCCGCGACCACAAGGCTAGCGAGCTAGCGTCATACTCACTAAGTCAACGTGCCCCCACAACTTCCTGGGGGGGGGGGGTGGACTGAACGAGTATAGTGGTTTAAGGGGTCCATAAACTAGTTAATGTTCTTGCGTAGTTTAGGGTCCCCTTTTAGTCATGAATTTACGTGGCTTTTGATGAATTGTTAAGATTGCCGCGCGTTAAATATATGCATAAGCTATAAACACCAAGTTATACTCTCGAAAGCACCAGTTAGTTTTTTCAAATAAATTTCTCTCCCGGTTGGAGAAACAAACTAACACTCAAAACTATTTCTCAATTAGTCTGTTTTTATCCCGAAATAGAGTAA
This sequence comes from Patella vulgata, assembly GCF_932274485.2. Lineage (NCBI taxonomy): Eukaryota > Metazoa > Mollusca > Gastropoda > Patellidae > Patella > Patella vulgata. Next base: position 70,449,864 of record NC_065879.2, on the reverse strand, counting down.
TCACTGAACTTGAGAAGATCTGATGTACCTTTATGAAATATGCCTTAATGGCTTACTTACTCACACAAGTCCACCGATTAACTACAGGTATTTGCCCTCGAGCTAAACATGGTGACCTTTTAACGTTGACCAAGATATCGCTGATTATAAAAATGTTGTTAAATCGTCCATTTGAATATTACTTTTTATGAAAATAATTTACATGTTTTCCAACACTGACATTGACTGTACTATATATTTTCCGATGTGAATAAATACCTTTACAAGACGAAAAAAGAAGGATCCTGACCAAAACCAGATCATTTCGGGACAAACACGTGGTTCAGTTTTATTTCTTGTCGATTGTAGAACTATAGAGACCCATGGGTTTTCATAGGGGTAATTATAGGGACATTCGGGTGTTCCTGTGGGGTTTTCGTAGACCCTTTAGCAATAATTCATGCGGACTGTGGAATAATCAGACAGTCAATAAGCAGATGGTGTATTTATTCATGCAAATTCTTTCTGGATAATATTGGTTTCTGAAATTATACATTTTTTTAAGATTATAGAGATCCCACTGGAGCAGATATTCGTATAACGTTTCATAGTTTTTAATCTAGTTGATAGAAATACATGGGACATTAGCCCATGAGACGTCGCATGTCAACGAACCAGTGGGAAATTACTCAAAAGCAAACCTTGAGACAATGCAACATGGGTGCCAAGAACTTCACGTGAAACGACCCATAGGCAAACCATTGGCGAATGACCCAAGGGCAAACCATTTGAATATAGGTTCCAAAAACCCACCTTCAACTGATAGAAATCTTTCCCATGTGCTATTCATGGATTTACATTCGGGCATTCCATAAGGGAATTTGTCGAAGAATGTCCACTGCATTTGCACAATTCCTGTATCCAAACTCGGTTCTCGTATTGTTTGCGAACTACAATAAAAACCCTATAGCTTATAGTAATCAACATGATAAGACAATAAATATTTAATACAATTCTGTTACTCTTACAAACACAAAAGGAAAATATATATATATTTGGCACTATATGGTAATCTCGTCTTTTTGAAATTATTGGAAGATGTATTTTGGCAAGTCAGTGAAGGTCTGAGAATTTAGTTTGATGTAAAATAAGGCAAAATGTTTCGTGCAGTGTGCGTAAGGCAATATTATGGACGTCGAGTTATAAACGTCACTTGATAAAGTTAATAGAAATGCCCACGAAAACAGTAGAAAGAACTAAAACAATTGTTATGGTTTCAATCAGACCGACAAATTAGTGCGTACATTTGGCAAATTGTCATCAAAATTAATGTTTAAAACAGACCTTGACAACCACCTTAAACCCTTTGTAAAATAATTCGCAGAGGGCTTTAAAGACACATCCACATTTGTATCTTTTATAACAGCCTCAATTCTCTAGTCATAATCAAGCCAAAGACGTGTTAAAATATTTGTTAAATTGTATGTGAAAATCTGTCATGTTGCTCCTCTGTCCTGTTAAAATCTATTATAATAATATTTAATACATCGCAAATTTTATTAAAATGGTGCTGATAAAGAGAGTTTGTAAACTGCACCACGGCAAATTCAGAGCTGCTCTGCTTTCTGTCGTGGTTGGTAATGGCGTTGTTGTTGGCGTTGTTGTTGGCGGGGGTGGCTGCGTCGTCGGGGGTGGTGGCGGCGTAGAGGTGGTAGGACAAGGCATTCCACGCAGAGTAATCGTTACCTTGTCACTTTCTAGAGGAGGTTCACCTTTATCTCTGGCTGTAACAGTTAGTTCTTGAAACTGCCCTGGAATTTTGAAACAAAATACTTTTGATACCCTGGATTTCGATCATTACGGGGTCTAACAAATATAGAAAAGGGGTAGAAAAGTTTTCCATGGAACTCTTGTGTTTGATTGAATGTGTTCAATTACTAAATGCTGTTTAAACAGTAGGGAGTAGAAAAGATCACATCGTGTATTTTGACCGAGGTCCGGTGAACACATTGGCGTACATGTGAAAGAACCCCTGACAGTTCTAATTCGTTATAAGTGTAGCCCGTAGCGCTGCTGTCCTGGCAAAATATCCCTCATAAGCACGCTGCATGGCGTATGACCGTCTTTGTGCAGAAACTGGGAGTTAAACCCCATTTCATTTCATTTCATTTAAGTTTCTGAGAATGTAAGTTAGGTGCACAACACATTTACCCGTGCAACTCTTCACTCATGCATACGCAGAGGTCATTAAATTAGATAATATTTACGTACCAGCAATGACAGGTTTAGTCAAGAAAACCTCTCCATTTCTGTTGATAAGCATACTGCCTGATTCCACACGAATAAACTCGATTTTCTTGTTTTGGTCAAAATCCTCATCAGTTGCTGTTAATGTTAGAAACTTGGCTGGACCTTGACATTCTGTGGCCTGGAGAAGTGTCTCAAAGATTGCTAAGACTGGTTTATGATCATTAATGTCTCTAAATTGAAAAGCAAATATATATGTCTAAAATTAAAGGAACTTAATCTGTTTGATTTAAGTCAACATAAAGTATCTAATTGGGTTGATCAGTTGGTGAAAGGGCTCTATACGATTAACATTTTGTTTCAAACGATTAAGCGGAAGTCGGTTTGTTTACTAACGTTGGTGTCATGCATGGCTAACTGTGAAAACACAGGAACGCACAGTCGATTTTTTCTTCCCACTGTCGAATCATAGACCTTATAATACAATCCATGGTCTAATTTAAATGCGCGCAATTTTGAAACAAGCAGATTGTCATCTCGCAATACAAATCAAGGTATACAATCCAGCGAAATCGATACGCGATAATGCAATATATTGCTATACATTTCAAAGATGCGTTATGTAAGATTTATTTAGATACATAATTGACCTTTCTTGTTATTTTTTAAAAAACATAATGAAAAATGAATATATTGAACATTTTGGTATTTTTTTATGTGCGAAGTTATGAGTGAATGTTTCAAGTTTTGACAAACGTAGCGTTACTATTGCAGTATCTATTTTACCATTAAACACTTAAACTCGGAGTCATCCCATGATCCTGGGAGTTGATTATGGGCTTGTAATGTTAATAAACCAATCTGTGTCACAGAGAATTAAAACCTCTGCCATAGATGACTGCCTTAACACGTGCTGTCACAGCACGCGGTGTGAATCATTGGCTGAATGGCGCGTGCATTGTTTACATAAGACATAACTGCTTCGGAGAGAATGCTGCATTTTAGTCATTTTAAAGGAGCTAAATCGCTAACATTTGGGACCTAGAAATTCACAAAAGTGGGTCGCAACGCATATAATACTGTAATATGAATGTATATAAACGGATTTACATTTAATGGTTTCCGTTTTTACTCCAATTTCAAATCAGTTATGTTCGGCGAAATAAGTCAGCAATCTCAATCGAGTGCAAATTTCTAGCGTCTAGTTATTCTAGTCTACATAACTACATTTGATTTGGTGCAGTGTGTCTAGCCTCGTCCCTCGAGTCTCTCAATACAACTGGGGCTGAAGCGCAGTATGGTACACGATTCGTGTACCAATGTTAAAAAAATTATTTTATCTTAAATATCGGATATCAGAAGCTCATCTTTTCCCGGTAAGTTTACATCATTAATGTTGATTTAAATTGACCAATAATTCGTGTTTTCGATGTCGAAGATTTTGGAGGATTTTGAGTTACGGACTTAGGTCCTTTAATACCCATTTACACTAAATCGGAAATAATTTTTAACTACAAATACGTCAAACGCCTTTATTTATTTTTCCAATATACAAAAAATGTTTTAGAATTTAATTTGTCGCAGGAAAAAAGTTAATATTTCTAGCTCATTAAGCCGCATCGATGTCATCCTTACCAGTGATTGTCGCGGCCAAGCAAATATTCACTGCGGATCAGTGTGTTAATAAACGTTTAAACAATAATTTAAATAGTATGTGAAGTCAAAAAAGACATGCAATAGGCACATTTAGCTCGTACAGTACATGTATATGCAATATGCATCATTAAGTTATAATGATATTACGTTTCCTGCTAATGAACATCCTAATTAGGTTAAATGTCCACTCACAACTAAATGTTATTTTCACTCCGTTAATGAGGTCATACCAGTGACATTTAAAGACATGTTTAGGAAAAGCTTGTTCTGGAATTGTAACGACAGCACAATAGTAGCTTTGTCGTTGACTAGACAGCCAATTAAATGGCTAGATAATCAAAAGATTAAGCGGAATTTTCTGATTCACAGGTTTTGGTTGGTAGGTGGATCTGAAGTCGACCAATCACAACCTGTGTATCCTTAGACCAAGATGAAGTTGAGGAAACAACCTCAAAATAAAGCGGAATAATATTCTGTTATGTAAACTCGCACGATCACAACGTCGTTTTCATAGTAACTAAATACTGTACAAAGCTTCTTTGAGCTGAGCAATATTTTCTGATTTCCCAACACTAAAAATATATAAATATTCGTTTTCTTTATAACTTACGATACGCTAATAAAAACACGAACGGGGTCAGAGTTCAACCCGGATTTATCAGTGACTTGGACTTGGAATGTATAAAGAGTAGATTTGGCTGTGGCTCGCAGGTAGCCTAGGGTTGTTATCTTTCCTGTTAAAGCAGCAATGCTGAAGGCCCCGTTGGCATTTCCATAGAAAGAATAGGTGTGTTTCTCATTTAAATCTTCATCAGTTATAGAATAATCTGGTTGAACTTCAATCTACAATAGAAACGTTTCATTTAATTCAAAAATAGAGATAGAGATTGTAAAGATGCAAGGGTCATACAAATAGTTCAGGGCCAACGTTCTCATGCTTTAGGTGTATGCACGGTGGCTCAGTTGGTAAGACGTGTTCGACCCCTGTATTGACTGAGAAAGTTCATCGGCTTTTCCGGCGTGGTCCCCGTTGTCGGTGTTGCATGTTGGAGGGTGTGGCGAGGGGAAATGCATAGTCGTTCGGATGGGACGAAAAAAACCGAGGTGCCATGAACACACTGGCGGGTGCGTAAAAGATTTCTTGACAGTTGGAATTCGATATGAGAGTAGGGCGAGTGCCGCTGTCCGGGCAAAAGTTTCCTTATTAGCCCATCAAACGGTGTAGAACAAACCCCAGCCGTCTCAATGTCAACACAAAAAAAACAGAAGGAAGGGTATGTCAACATCGGGAGCCTCTTCCATTAATGAATATCCAGCAATCACCACAGAGAAGACCAGCAAGAACATCCCTTCAATACAATAGATCCCAGGCATAAAGAAACCTGAAGAGTATCAAAAAAGGATATTGTCAACTAAGTGGAAATGGACGTTAATAATCCAATTTACAACAACACTCTGTAACATCGGGTACGATTGTCTGTGATGTGCGGTATCTGATTACTCAGTACTGTAAGAGGTATTATAAATGATTACTCATTTTAAAGATTTGAAGAAATACTCGAGCTTTCCTTTCTAAATGTTCGAAGGTTGGCACTGGTAAAATATGATTACAAACGCCGAACCAGGTTGGTAAACATTGAACCATAATTAAGCGTGTTGATATCTTGGGATGTTTCAAGCGAAACTTACAAAACCTTCATTGACATTGTATTCAGGGGTGGTTAGTGTCAGCAACGGTTTTTCGGGTACGTCGCTCCAATATATGTACAGCCACCGTGTATTGGATGGACAGTTGCCGTTGTCGTAAGTAAGCGTTATATTCATTGGTGGATCTTTCTCAAAGTCAAAGGTCAGGCTGTTGGTTAATATATGAGATGCTGGAATTCAAACAGAATAACAAATTAGATGCAGGAACAACAAATGGCACCGTAGGTCAAAGGGTGAGACGGAAATGAAATTTAACGCCCACGTAACACAACTGTGTAATGTGAGAACTAAATACGCATTGCATCGTATTTGAATTGAACAGAAAAGTGTTATTTAAATAGTAAGTATCTAAATAAAACAAAACACGTGGGCTAGATACAACATTGTCGTCGATGTTCGTGGACATAAGAAATGGGTTATCGTTCAAACATCAACAGAAGATTACGATTGTTTCTAAAGTCTATATTTGCCTTTTATTTCGGAAGAAATATACGATCAGGGCTCATGCAGGTACCCGGCGAACCCGGTGAAAATCACCAGTTTTGCAAGGATACCGCCACTTACAATCACGAAATCGAACATAATGACTGCACAAATGAAAGATGTTATATAATTTACTAGGGCGTCAGTAAACCTAGACGATATGATAAATTAGCACACATATATTCTATGATACGAAAGTCGTGAATGTCAGGATCGTCGAATTTATTTTACTAATATAAATTATATGGCCCGTTGGGACTTCAATTCAAAATATTGGGTCATCAAGAATTGTATTGTCAGATTATACCATGAAGAGTATGTAAATTAACGGTTAAGTGTTATAGCCAGATTACATAACATTCTATATTCTATATAGTCAGACTATACCAAGAAGACTATGTAAATTAATGTCATGTATATATTATATACTCTATAACCTTTTGTTGTACGTTACCTAATATTGTTTATAATCCATTTCCATGGACATCTATTATTCTACGAATGTATCTCTATGGTAACATTTAACTTTTGTATACATTATTAATATCTGGAGACGCCCAAAGAGGACAGACAGTTAGCTTATATGATTTAATGTATGTCAGAATGGTTATTTGTTTTACCTGGACGTAGTTTGTATTTATATATGTATTTATCTTCCGTAAACATAAAAGTACTTGTACTTTATCTACTTTAAAGGCTCAATACCACTCTTGTTGTAACTGAATAATATGTCCCAATCTTTATTCTGGTCAACAAATTGTACTATTTTACAATATTCCATTAATTGATGATACAAATTTCATCTTAACACACCTTATTTAAAAATTTTGAAAAATTCAACATAATGGTTTGAAACGTCTAACGTAAACCTTTTCAAATGAAACTTCAATTTAAAAATATTTTCGAACCCTCTGGACAAATAAAATAGGATGTAATGGATAATTTACACAACAGGTAGGACACTTAAACATCTAGTACTTAGATAGAGATATTATTTATTTTCTGGAGCTTTCAAGCCAGCAAGAGTGTTATTGTCCCTTTAATATATACTAATTTTTATTTATGGCAATTGGAAAATCAACTATTAGGTCTATACATAACTTACATCTATCTATTCCGGCTGGGCAGTATAGAGTAAGATCATGGGCTATACTGGTGGGTTCTGACCGAACGGAACAGTTGCCTGGCGCTGGCAACCTGTCGGCTATATACAGGTCGAGTTTCTTGTTTTCTTGGTAAGTGATACTCTTATTCCAGTCTTTTAAAATAAGTCGACTGTTGGTACCTGGAAGACAAAGACAAATAAATAAGAAAGTCTAAAATGATTAGACTTTTATGAATTCGGCTAAAAATTAAAAGCGCCTGTTTTTGTTTTTTTGTTTTGTTTTTTTTTTGGAGGGGGGGGGGGCGGACGGGCATCATGTTCCTGAGGCAACGAATGCGAGTTTTACAACATCTGGACGTTGCTAGATTGCTTTACAATTCCCGAACTTATAGCTATCTCCATTTACTCCATTTATTGAAATAAAATTGGGCAATATCATGTTAATCCCGAAATGACCTAGTTTGCGTCGAGTGGTCGTTAAAACAAAGTTTTCTATAAATCTGATAAGCTTTGTGAGCTGCATGGGTATCTGAGCAGATGGAAATGAGATGCAATGAAATGAAATGCGACTTAACCTTTTATTTTCTTCGCCGACTGGGCTACTGGAGAATGGCATACAGTGTGCTAGAACCCATCGGCCCGCCGTCCTACACCACATAGAGAAGAGGGAACTGCGCCGGAAAATTCCGACTAACTTTCCCGGCCGACGCACGGTCGAAAGCCAACGACGACACACTGAACCATTATGGCTCCACTGAGCAGATGGGTTGAAATTGTCCAATAAGATACAGTTAAGTATTACAAACCGTCGACCACAGAATCTGCCTCTATACTTCATCAAAAACACCTATAGCTGTAATTACCTGTGTTTAATTTAATTGTAAGGTAAACCTTCGGATTATGATGATCAGTCATAGAGACCTGCAAAGTTTCAGCTGAACAAAAGGTGTTCAGGTTTTTCATGGCCTTGAGGTTACCGTTACCTGCAATATGAAATTTTATTTTAAAAATACCACTCTCATTTTAAGCAGCAGTTGCCTATATTCTTTTTCTCGTTTTGTTCAAAAGGAGGGGGGAGTACTTTGAGTCGTTAGAGAAAATATAATTTAAGATAAATCTTCCTTTTGCTTGTTTTGTTAAATATTTCGTTGTTTGTCTGTTCCGCTTCTTTTTAGATGATAAGGACTCTTAAATTTATTCCAGATTCTAGGCGGGAGGTCACACACCCTTCGCTTTGGGTTTTAAAACAATAATACACTTACTGTCCACCCTGAAGAAGCCATTATTTGGTTGTTCTGTTACTTCGAAACTAAGAACATCAGTTTCACTATCCGTATGAGGTATTAAGTAAACAACATCATTAGCTTTTAGGTCCGGATTAATGTCCAATGTGATCGTATCTAGAAAAAACATAAAATTATCGTAATACATTTGGGGATCCTATGGTTAGTAAAGATTTTATAAAATCTGGGATTTTCAAGATTTTCAAATTAAATGAGACAAATCTGCTGTTATCCAATCTTTTTGAAATTTATACGGTTGCCCTATTGATTTTAAACAATTTCGGATAATAACACCCAGAGTTACCCCCCCCCCCCCCCTTGATTTACAAAACCTTGTTAAGGCTCTACTGGGATACACAATTATAATGGGATATATTTTGAAGTGACTGAAAGGAATAATCTGCGCATGTTTAAGAAACAAAACTTATTGAGGGTATTCTGTGGTTGTGTGTGTAGATATTTTTTGAAATCCACTAGATGGAACTGAATAGGACAGTTTATAGACAAATTTGAATGGACTTTACCACCTGATATGGTCTCGAAGCCTTCTAAGAATTAACATCAACTTACTTGTTGCGGCTGTAAATCGTGGAGGGAAATTTGGTATAACACTGAGATGTACTGTTGCTTCGGGGTTGACGGCGCCATCTTCACATTGTATCTGTATAGTATAACTCGCCGCTTTACTATAGTCTAGTTTAGTTGTACGGGGAACATAATACAAACACTGATCAGCACCTTATAAAATACAAAAAAAAAACCCATAGACAATATAATCGGGCTTAAACTCTCGCCAGTGCAGTACTTTGGTAATTTTGAGACTATCTTTTATTTTCAGAGAATTTTGCTTGGATAGAGGCGTTTTCACCTATTCTTCGATTCCCAACTGTCAAATGGTTCTTTTATATGCACTTCAAGGTGTTCAGGGGTGGATAAATTACTGTTAACTAGCTAGAAATAATGCAGGAAACCTGCATGTCAACAACAAAACAAAAACAAATGATAATGGTACAGAGAAGATATAAATTTCAAAGCGAAGTTTAAAATGCCATAATGCCCTCCACAGCCTCTCCATCACCACTGCGATCATCATCGGTCCTCGGAGCTAATTCCTAGTTTCTAGAACTAAAGGGATTATTAATACCGTTATTGCTGAACCCAAATAAGCTCATCATAATATTTACCCTTTTCCCAGACGTCAAAACAAGCTGAACAATAGGAAGGTACAACAGATATTAGTTTAACACGGCCTGAACACGACTGGAAACATAATTCTTCCGGTACACGTACACTCTCTTTAAATCCCCATTGAAAAGAACTGCCCGCTGTTATTACACCCTGTAAAAACAATTCACATACCACCAAAATATATATTAGAATTTACAGCTAAAGTTTTTAAGAGGTATATTGACTAGGGGACACGGGCCCCTAAGCCTGACTCAGTGATCGGTCCGGGCGGTTCTCTCCCCTCGAACGCGAGAAATTATTGAAAGCTGACTGGGGGTGGTGCTTTCAAGAGAATATCTGTGTGTGTATATCTTTTGTACAAATTTAGCGTGTGACACCATTTTATCAAAAAACACTTAAATTCAAGACAATTAAGGGTTCGTAACTACATGAGAACAATCCTAACCACGGATAACATCTCATTACAAAATAATGTTCAATTTGGTGCAGGAAAGGCAGCGCTACTGCAGATTAGTTTTAATTATTTGTGTTTTACATGTCTGAATGCCTTGAGATGTATTTGATTTCTATCCATTTACATCAACAACTGGTCCATTTGCGTTCAGTATGTGAACTGAAATTTCATCGATCTATGCTGCTTCGCTATGTAATAAGCCTGCCACCATTTTGTTGTCCTCGAAAATTTATAGGTAAGTCTTTTTCTTAAATCCGATTCTAAGCCGGGACATTATCTAACGTTGGTATTTTGATTATTTTGGAGAAATTAGATGTTAAATAATCAATCTGAGTATGTATTATTAGCGTGGATTAAGATGTCAGAAATTTAATTTTTTAGCGAAAAATCCAAATGGCGCATTGCTACTTTAAGCCTAGTCCATATCAGTTATGTACTTCACTCTGTTCAAAATACGTTCTCGTTCATCATGATTCATCCCTAATACAAGACCATATCCAACTATCAGTTATGTTTCTTTGGTGATAAAACTATAAATCTGTAGTATCCCTTCATTTAACTTACCGCATGGGTAACCCCATTCCATAAAATCAGAAATACACCTAAACGATAAAGGATTGTCATTTTAGTATCCTTATTCTGGCTTTATAATATCCTAAAACCCCTATGTAATTATAAATCTATCGATTATCCTTTATAAGGTTTACATTTTGAAACCTTGATATCACATAATAAACGTATCTTCCTAAAACAGTTTACGTATATCCAATATTATGAATATTCCAAATTTAACGTTTTGTCGTGACGAAGTACGCATTTAACAAATTTGTATGGTTCACCTTCATGGACGTCACTAAGCATTAAAGGGACATGTGGCTGAATATTAATAATGGGCATTTGGCGTATTAGTAAAAGATCAATTATAGTAAGAACGTGTGACGGTACTTTTATACGTTAAGATTAATGTACAATATGGTTAAATGTATGTTGATTTTTGTGATAACTTTTATAATCAGACAAACTGCATTTTCAAGATGCAAGCCATAATCTATTTCATTCTGATTTTGTTTTCACACCTCTAAATTGAATAGCAGTATATGTTTGTTTTTTCCAATATCAACATTCCCTAGATTATTTTTCCAAATTCTTACAACTTTTTGGCGTCATGTATTTAGTAACCCGCTCATCGCTGACCTTTCCCTTTAAGCATTAAACTCCATATAATAATAGATGATCGAAGTGTTATATATAATACAATTAGGTATAATATATACAAATAAATAACAGTATTTGCTTATTGTAAATCTGTGTATACATATATTTCAATAGTCATAACACACAAACCCATACAACCTAGTACAAGTATATCAAAAACGAAAGTCGCCCATTGTCCCGCGTGTCAAGTTTTCCAAAGGGCCACAACACTCTTGTTATATGTCTTTGTTATGCGAAATTGGTTGTGTGACTATGGTATGACGTTTAGAATGGGCTGTATGACTGGGAACAATTTAAAGCCCCACGCTGACTATATAACGGATTCCTTTTTTTAAGAATTCCATACAAATATATCTATTTATTTAAATACAAACTAGAGAATCCTGATCAAAACGTCGTCCAGATTATGTCGTTCATCAAAGGTCACGAGATTTAAACGGGGCTAGCGCTAAACCTAACCCAAAGCCTAATCCTAGATCTAGCCCTAACCGTTACCCTAACCCACAATCTCGTCATCAATCACGTGTCCTAGGCCTGTTAGCATCTTGCGACCTTGACGAAATCTGCAGTTGGCTTTAATATTTAGACCTAACCTATATACGATTGAATCAATTTTGTTTTTTATACCCACTCCTCTGCTGGGTTTTCAAAATAATGATAAACGATAGAAGACATAATCAGAGAGCGAGAGAGAGAGAGAGAGGGGGGGGGGGGGGGTAACGCCAACTCGAATAAACTAAGCCATTTTGGGACTAACATATGGTTCAATTTTATTTCAATAATTCGCTTGCGCGTAGGGGTCTTTAGCAGCGGGAGGGGGGGGGTGCAGCCGGAGAAAACCCAAGAGGTTGAACAGGCGACCGTATTGCGTGTCACCGGGGAATCGAAACCGCGCCAGTTGACGCAATGACAAACCTTATGATACAACACGCACGCGTTAACCATTCGGCCACCCAACCCCCTTCGAAAAAGAGCTGCGACAATTAGTACGCCAAAAGATTTACAAACCAGTGGTTGCCAGGCAAGATACACCCACATTTTGCAAGAGATGGATATAGAGAATAAGCTAGAAATAAAAGCGATTTATCGTATAATCATGGGCCATAATCCATAAGAAGTTATGGTCTGAAATGCGCGAATATAGAAAGGGTCTGAGATATTTCATCCTCGGTATCCCCAGTGTTTTCATTCCGTTCTACTCCACTATACCCTGGGTTAGTCCATAGGGTTTCCACGATTTCAAATTATCTGCTCTGGCCTTGATTGTAGATAAGGTCTACGAACCAATCAAGAACCAAACCAGTCGTTTCGCTTTCGATTTCACTGAATGATTTATGTAAATAATATATATATTTCTAATTTATTTATAATTAATTGTATTATCAAAATATGTAGTATGTTTCGCTGATTTCAAATATGTATAACATCTATATGTTTGACTTTTGTTATTATTATTACTATTCGTTCTTTATCTGAAATGTTTCATTCTGTTATGTTTATTATTATTGAACTTATACATGGCACTTTTGTTCGGTCTTCATTAATTTCACATTATACAATTTGTTGTTAGTAAGTAGGCATTTAGAATAATTTGAACTTCTCTCATTTAGGCTAACTCCTAAACTTGTCCGATGAGAGTTACTTCCCTTTGCCAACTTCCTTTTCAATTAACGATGGATGGAATTGGTCGATAAAAATAGCACAATCATCAAGGGCGAATACATGTAATTTGAGTAGTGGAGTAAAACGGAATGAAACCACTGGGGATACCGAGGATGGAGATATTTGGGATATAAAAATATATTTTAAGTTTCATCAAAATCGGATAAAAATTATGACTTGCTATTACATACTTTTACACTATTTGCGTAAAAGGAGCGGCCATTTTTTAAGGCAGTTTCGGTCCAATTTTTACTAAATTCGAACTCAACCGTCATTAGGGTGTAACAGTGATACACTGAAATGTGGCCTATAGAGGGTCCACAATCTATAATCGTGATTTTTCGTAAATCAGGGGCCATAATCCATGAAGTTATTGTCCAATACATGCCAATATCGAAAAGATCTGAGATGTTTGGGAGATAGACCTATATATTTCAAGTTTCGTCAAAATCGGATAAAAATTGTGACTTGTAGAGTGTCTGGACAGCTGTCTAATCGTTCGAAGGGGACGAAAAAACAAGGCCCCGTGTACACATTGGCGTGTATGTAAAAGACCCCTTGGCAGTTGGAAATTGATATAAGAATAGGCCGTAGCGCCGCTGTCCAGGTAAAATTTCCCTCGTAGCCTTACACTAGCTGTATGGCGTATGCCGGTGGTCATTAGCCCAGTCGCTGCAGAATAGCAGACCTACTAGGCCATTAAACCCCATTTTATTTCATTTCAATACTCAAGATTACGGAAAGATGATGTATACATAGAAATATATAAATATATAAAAAAAAAGGTAAAGTCGATTTAGTTAGAAAACTGTCTGAAATTAACGAAATTTTTTAACTTTCTGGACATGAAAGAGACTGCAACCGCACTCGGCAAACCTCAGCAGATTCCAGTATGTAGAGTAACGGAATTACCAAGGTTTGCCGAGTGGCTACAACCGGATGTGGACAAACAGCGGAAAACCAAAAGTAAAGTCAATTTAGTTGGAAAACTGTCTGAAATTAACGAAATAATTTAACTAACTAGTTAACCACAACCTTAGAAAAATGCCTCGAACAGACATGTCCCATTTTGCCGTTGTTGATCAAGCTGTGAATGTGATGAAGCAGGTGGAATCGTACATCTCAGTTGGCATGGAAATGACGATTGACGTTGCGAGTGATTTTGGTGACTATGAAAAAGGTAAACAAAAGTAGCAAAGAGTGCTGTAGCTACAATTAGAAATTACAGAAACGATTGAATGTAAAATCAATTTATATACATTCATATTACATTTGTGTCAATTTCTAGGTCCCAAATATTAGCGACTTAGCTCCTTTAAGCTTTATTTCAATGCGGCTTAGTTCAGTTAAGGAAGTTACATGTATAAATAAGCCAGTATTTCTTGTGTTGTACATGTACATTTAATTTTAATGGGAACAAATCAGATTTATTATAAAGTTTAATTATTTCTCGGAGCCACAGTGGCTCAGTGTAGAAGACGCAAGGAGTAGAAAAAAAAATCGAAAAATAATTTCTTGTAGGCCTACACATTTAATTTTAATGGGAACAAATTTTATTTATTATGAAATTTAATCTTTTCTCGGAGCCACAGTGGCTCAGTGTATAAGGCACTGGAACGCTAAAGATTCTCCAGGACTATCCAGTGTTGACACATGTCCATTAAAGAACCTGTTTTTGTATGGTACATTGCCTACAATACATGGAGTACTTTAGGGGGTTCTCCCGTTTTTGTCAATGACCTGCCTGGTAAATCTAGAGATTTATTTGGGAGACTGAATCATTGAAATGAAAATTTAATTCCAAAATTTCCTTCAGAATCTTAAAAAACTTCTCTTTATACTTGTAGATGTTAATTGTGAAGAAACATTGAAGGATGTAATGTTAGACTATATACGGATGGAAAGAGATTTTAAACAATTTATAGAATCAGTTAAATATGTTAAACAGCAGGTAATAATATCGCAACAGCCCAACCCCAATATTACCCGGGAGGTTGAGTGGCTTAATGGTTAATGCGTGCGCATTGGATCAGAAGGTCTGTCATTGAGTCAACTGGCGTGGTTTCGATTCCCTGGTTGTATGTGACAAGGAGTAGGGTCGCCTGTCCGGCCTTGTGGGTTTTCTCCAGGTCCTTCGGTTTCCTCCCACTGCTAAAGACCCCTACGCGAATTATTGAAATAAAATTGAACCATATGTTAGTCCCAAAATGACCTGGTTTGTGTCGAGTGGACCCCTCTCTCTATCTCTCTCTCTCTCTTTTCCGATTTATATGAAACTTATAATTTGTATGTTTATAACCCCAAAATCTTGGTTCCTTTCGATATTCGCGCATATGGGACCTCAACTTTCTTGATTATGGTTCCTGATCTTTCGAAAAATCTTGTTTTTAGCTTGTGGTACCCCTAGCGGTCAAAATTTTTATCTGATTTAAAAAGTGTTCAATTATTTTACCGCTACACAATAATGATGATTGAGTTTGAATTTTGTGAAAATCGGACCAAAACTGGCTGCTCCTTGTACACAAATAGGTTAAAAATGTATAATACTAAGGTTGTGGACCCTCAAGAACTTGAAGTCACAATTTTTATCCGATTTTAATGAAACTTGAAATGTAAGTTTATAACCTAAAGATCTTGGTTCCTTTAAATATTAGCACATATCGGACGATATCTTCCTGGATTATGGCACGGGATTGAATAAAAAATCACATTATTATTTTAGCTTGTTCTCTCTCCATCTCTTGCAAAATATGGGTGTATCTTGCATGACACCACTTGTTATCAACTATTATAGTAAGAAGGACCAGCTCTTTATCTATATCTTATAAACTAATATCTGGGCTGTCTATCCAGCCATAATTACGAATATTTAGAAGTTACTAAGATCATTAATACAAATTAGCAGAGATATTGTAATAACATCAATCTCCCTGATAACCATGCACACCCTGAATAAAGTAATATTAAACTGGCAGTTGGCTAATCCTCGACATTAAACAGAGTATTAAAAGCTTTCCAGCTCTAAATAAATTGAACGCTACACAAAAAAACCCAAATATGATCTGTTGGAAATGTAGTTTACGGTCCTGACTATAATTCTGCTCCGACTGGGCCGCTCTGACTTGGCTAATGGAGGCAGGCATACACCATATGGAATTTTAATTCCAACTATCAAGGGCTCTTTTATTTGCACGCCAGTGTGTACAAAGAGCCTTGGTTTTTCGTCCCATCTAAATGTCTTTACATTTTATCTGTGTTTTAATTATGTTGTTAATTTGGCAATCTTTTATAAGAATGATAATATGATCAAACTTTATCTTTATTTCAAGCATCTTAAATGCAGATTATATTTTGTTAAATTTCTTTTTTATTACACAGGTTGAGAAAGGTGCTGAAATAAAAGATCTTGAAGAAATACTTGACACTCACATACAAGAATTGAAAACTCAAAATGATGACAGTGTCTTCCAAAATCACGAGAAGTATGTGGACTTGATAGATAAAATACAGGAAGTGAGAAATACTGGTAAGTTCTAGATACTTGACCATATGTATGCTCGACAATTTCCAGCAGAAATCTGAGAGTTATGATACTTCAGGCCTAGCAATTTACTTCAGAACAAATATTTCAAATTTTAAAAATTGGAAAATTTCAGGAAAAGGTTCCAAGTAGGCCTACTTTTGTTTTTAACTAGGTAATTTTTCCAAAGAATTAGAAAACAATTTTTTTTATTGGTGTATCCGAAGAACAAAAATACAAAGGTGTACATATGTGCTGCCATTCAACCTAGTTTTTCGTCAATTTACGATATACATCTGTATTGCCAGTGGCAATAAGTCTGTAAATCAAATATATAAAGCACTAGCTTATTTACCCTGTCCATCTGTGTGCACATTGCACCTAAAGAACAATTGGTAGTTGTTATAAGAAGATAAAGATGTAATTACTGCTGTCGGGGCAAAATTCTACTACCCTCCATTTTGTAAAACTGACCATATGTTTGTCTCAAAATGATTCAAGTATTATGGTACTGAGACATTAAACCCCACTCCATGACAACTATAGTAATCCACATAAGTAAATTTAAAGCAATTGGCTATTGATAAAATAACAAAGATGTGATCAGTAACGGGTAAACAGTATTTAGTCTTTTATTTCATTTAATTGTTTTTCGGATGGGACAAAAACTTCAAGGTTCAGTGACAGTTGGAATTTGAAACAAGAGTATGCCGTAGCGCCAGTGACCGGGCAAAATTCCTCTTATAGCAGACTGCATGAGGTATGTCTGTCTTCATTAACCAAGTCGTATACAAAAGCAGGACTGTAATTTTAACTTCATTTCATTTAATTGTAAAATTCCAGAAGAAGACAACACAGACATGGTAGCCTTAACAACTGAAGATGAAGATCTTGATGTAGAGATGACTCAACAAAATGTGGTAACCAAATGTCCGTATACTGGACAAGAAATGACCTTCCCTGTCCGAAACATAATCTGTGGTCATAATTATGAAAAGGAAGGAATTATGGAATATATTTCAAAACGGAAACATAAAGCAAGGTAGGTCTAGATATTTTGGGAGTGAGCATAACAGAATGTCCTGGATTCATATCTCTATAGTTTGTTCTGTGGCTCGCCTCAAGTTTGTGCATACATAACTAATAAACGTATAATTAAAGATAAAGGGCTATTGTGAGGCCTGTCCAACCTCATGGGTTTTCTCCGGGTCCTCTGGTTTCCTCCCACTGCTAAAGACCCCTACCCGCAAGCGAATTATTGAAATATAATTAAATCATATGTTAGTCCCGGAATGACCTAGTTTGTGTCGAGTGGACGTTAAAGCCCATTTTTCTCTCTCTCTCTCTCTCTCTCGCTATTTTGAGGGGTGTACTGATTATTGCTGTCTGAACTGCGTGAGAAAATACTAGGTTTCATCACTGACATAGTTAATTCAGATTCTGAAAACAGACGAAAGTTATCTGTATATAACGTAATATGAACAGCCATTTTAGGTTGATGTGCCCAAATTGAATGGCAGCCCCAAATCGTTTTGCAATATTTTGGAATACCAGGTAGATTTCTTGAAGAGGAAAGTTGGATCTGTAGCGGTCACTAGCTATATCGGGTTAATACAAAAGTACACCACAAGTCATGAGAAGTCTTAACATATATTTCAGAAAAAATAAATATACCCCTGTATTTTGCACACATTCCATGTATTCTAACAAAATGTATCTGCTCTTGTTTTGTAGATGTCCTGTTAGTGGTTGCCGTAGTGATCAAACAGTAACAGCAGATAATTTAGAAGAAAACAAAGATTTGCGTCGATTTATTGAAAGGAAAAAGCGACAAGGTGGACAAAGGTCTAAGAGCGATAAGAAACGACTTAAGTGATATGTTTTCTGTACAAACTTATCATTTGTTTGATACGAGAATTATAATGTTTCTTTACAGTAATGTGAAAAAATATACCATACATGTACATATGGATGATTGGTTCATACCTTGAGGTAAAATTTAAGAGTTGTCCCCCTTTGCTGTCAACTCAAGTACAATGCTAAACCTAAAATAAAGAACACAAAATATGGTGCCAATTTTATATTTTTGGAAACATTTTGTATAATTCTTGTAAAAAATGTCACTGGCCTTGTGTATGAAAACCTAAACTTTATTTTAAGGATCCTGTTGTTTGATAGAGCACTAAAATCGACAATTATATCTCTTAGCAAATATTTGTATTCATGTGTAAATAATAAACATAATTCATTATTATATATGACATTTATTCTGATTTATGGAGATGGTTTATACTATTGTCAGTTTGAAATTGGTTCTAGTTTTCTCATGGAAATAATATACTACTCTTAATAGTATGAAAATAACCTTCCGTAAGACCTTTAATCTATCAAAGAGTTTAGAATTATTTATTGCAACAAAAAAAAGTAAGGGAAGCATGTTTAAAGATACATTATGTAAGATTTAGATAAAGAACTAGCCATTCTTGCTATAATAGTTCAAAAGTAGATGATGTAAAATGAATAATTTGAAAATTTCATTCAAATTACTCTATTGCAAGCAAAGATATTAGCCTTTGAAGGTTTGACAGACGTGTGCAATAATTTCAACCACCGTACTGGTTGATCGAAGCAAAGTCTCGGTCCTCTATATTTGATTAAATCAAAGTATCGCTGAACCATTCTAATCTATTTAATATCGAAGAAATCTGATGCCATCGAGAGTTGATTAAGGCCTGGATCAGTTAATTAATGTCTAATTAATACTTTAGAAAACATTTCAGGCCTAAAGAAAGACCTGCAATAGGCAGATTTAGCTCTTGCATAATGCATGTTTAAAGGACATTACCAAGGTCTACAGACTTTACATGTCAATGTGATGATTTAGCTAAGCATATTCCAAATGTGATTTTTACATAGAAATCTTTGCCCTGGTTGATCTGTAACAAAGACTTGAAGAATCTAGAAGTGATGCAAAATATATAGATCTGATATTGTTACAGGCTGAGGTAGAGAGCTGTAACACAAGCTATTTTCATGTCAATGATAATTCCTTTGAAGATGAAAGGTGGTTATAGTTATATGAGAAAGTCAGAGAATATCAAGTGTAAATCGAACTGTACATAAAAGGAATTGATTACCAGGAGGTCAGAAAAAGCCAGAAAGTTTAGATTAATTTTCTACTTACATTTTAAACTATGGCTATACTGATTAATTTAATACTATTATTATGCTACCTCTTTCTCTGTCACATGGGGATCACATGGCTAAGTGGGTAAGACGCTAGCTCCCTAGCCTGGAGGTCGGGTGTTCGATCCTTGCATTGGCCGAGAAAGTTCATCCAGATTTTCCGGCGTGGTTCTCCCTTGTCAGTGATGCAGGACGGAGGGGCTGACAAGGAAAGCTGTCTAGTCATTCGGATGGGACGAAAAACCGAGGTCCTGTGTACACATTGGCGTGCACGTAAAAGATCCCTTGGCAGTTGGAATTCGATATAAGAGTAGGCCGTAGTGCCGCTGTCCGGGCAAAATTTCCCTCATAGCACACTGTTCGGCGTATGCCCGTCTTCATTAGCCCAGGTTAGGAGCAGAACAGTAGGAGTTAAACTCCATTTCATTTCATTTCATTTCTCTGTCACATGGTTTACATGTCACAATATGCAAAACTATGTTTATAATTTATTCTGGTAGCCATATAAATAAACAATGTCATACAATTATATTTATCTTGAAAGTGTCTACTTCTGTTGTTTCTGCCACATCGATTACAAATTGCAATATGTAAAACGTGACTGCACACTATAAGATTTTATTCTTGTTCAGTAATGCTAAGGCCAACTTTTTGATGAATTATCAGGGCTTCCAATGTAGTTCATTAGAATATTCCAACTCATTGATTTTCATCAAATGTCATTTCGGTTAAAATGTATAGTTTTGGAGTGGAAAAACCGTCTCGTCTCGGTGTAGCCTGTAAATGAAGAAGATATGGTTGAATATCATTATGGTCTGAATCCTACAAAATAATGTTTGATTAAAATTAATGAGACCTTGAGTAGTAGGGAAGAACCACATTAAAAAGGTTTAAATTACTAAAATTAAGAAATGATTCGGGTTGATTTATTACTTTCTGTACTTTCCAAAGCAACATTATTTTGATTAGGTCAGTAATTTGGCCTGTCTGGTACATAACAAAAACCATAATTTGAACTTGTTCCAATATCGCATAAAGATATCTTGGCGTGTGTTAAAGGGCACGTCAATAACCTGTCAATCATTTTAATATGACGTTTTAAATATAGAAGATTGTCAGACGAAAGAAATCCACTCTCTGTACGCAAACTTTTGTAGATCTCCTGTGCACGTTAAAGACGCTTATAGGTTGCATTAATCAGTTTTGTGCGACATTCCGATCACCTTCTCGTGGAATATAAGCTTTATTAAATGCAATGAAATGGCATTTAACGTCCTACATTTCTGCACCAATCTCGCTAATGAAGACGTGTCCGATAAGGGATATTACAATTGTCAATTCCAATCGTTCTATTATGTGCTTGCGGGACTTCGTTTTTTCGTCCCATCCGAATTACGAGATTCCGTTCTTTGCTATACCGTGATACGTACAACGGACAAGAGGAAACTCCTAGAAGATCTCGACGTACCGTAACATCGAACTACGGATCTTCCAGGTTAGTGAGCGAGCGCCAGACTGACTGAGCCACCGTGGCACCCTTATAAAGCCAATTCATTCATAAGAAATTACCGTTGTTTTCTGTGCATATCCTAGACGCAGTATTGGACTAGGTATTAAAACCGACGCGGGCATTTTTCACCTAGATCGGTCCATTATTTATCATAAAAGTAATTTGGGCAGTTATTTTTTATCCACCTTAGCTACCCATGTGCTGCATAGCCGAAACCAGTCCATTGTTCAAATATCCGCACGGCCTGTCCGTCCGAGAAGTACATACTAAATTCAAAGATTCGGAAATTATTTCAAAATTGTTTTGTGTCTGTGTTCTGTTAGCCTCGGTGGGTAATGTGTAAGATGCTGGCTCGCTATCTTTGAGGTCATGGGTTCGCTCCCGGTGTTGGTTTCCAGTTGTCAATGGTGCAGGACGGAGCGCCTGACAAACAGATGGGACAAACAGCAGAGGTTCCATGTGCACATTGGCGTGCACGTAAAAAGTCCCTTGGCAGTTGGAATTCTATAAGTGTAGACCGTGGCACCGCTGCCCGGACAAATCTTCCTCGCTGTATGGCTTATACCCGTTTTCATTAGACCAGTCGGAGCAGAACAGAAGAACGTTAAACCATATTTCATGACATTGTTTGCTTTATAGATTGTTTGACAGTTTTCTTTGCCTCGCCTACTAAAACTTTTACTGAATTATGCTATAGATCTATGGTAGTATATTTTATGTCATTTAAAATAAATATGTTGGCTAACAAATAACAAAAACAAGCTATTGTATCACCTTAACTAAAGGGAAAGGCTTTCAGAATTTAAGGACACAACAAACACGTCGTCACAATAAATAGACATTAAAGGGGAGCTCAGCCATTCAATTGCAAAGACCGACAAAATAAAAACAATAAGGCACAAAAACTAGATTTTTCACATGTAACATAATGTACAGGCTGTTTTTATTATGTAAATAAGCAAACCTTGGCATTTCTTTTTTAAAAAAATCCCTAGAAAGAGACTCAAGGCTATTCCACTTATGAGCCCCCTCCCATTGCCCAACCCAAGACTAACGAAAGATGAGAGTGTTTGAAAGCAATTTTGCAGCGCCGATGGTGCAGACGACGGTTGTTTTTGACCACATTGCTTTAAAGAAAGGCTTATAACACTGTCAAAAATGTTATACACCTTATAGATCTCTTTTGCCCCTATTTCAGCCGTAGGGGGGTGGGGGTGGATGGCCGAATGGTTAGCACGTGCGCGCTATATCATAAGGTATGTCATTGAGTCAACTGGCGTAGTTTCGATTTCCCGGTTGTACGTGACAAGGAGTTGGGTCGCCTGTCCAACCTCGTGGGTTTTCTCCGGGTTCTCCGGTTTACTCCCACTGCTAAAGACCCCTACGCGCAAGCGAATTATTGAAATAAAATTGAACCATATGTTAGTTCCGAATGACCTAGCTTGTGTCGAGTGGACGTTGAACCCCATTTCTCTCTATATATATTTAATCTCTGTTCTGGCATGTTGGGTCTTTGATTTGAATTAATCAGCACGTCACGTCAACCGATTATTCTCAGACTTCTATTGCCTGATTCATTAAAATGCTTATAGCACACGACACGATTTTAGAATCCCTTTATAAAACGTGTCGTACGTTCGACTAAAATTGTCGATCAACGGCGACACAAAGTCGGATTGTCAGTGATATATAATCTTTGGTGTGTGCACGTCTTAAGATCTTGGCCATTTCAACGCTACAATTTGGTAAACGTGTTTTATTCAAACAACAGAATTCCCATTTAGCAATTGTTTAAATTTTATGCAATATGGGGGTATTGACTGTCAATCTAATAATAAAATATACGTATATGCTTTTTATATATTTAAATAATACCATACTTTGTCGCAACCCAAAATAATAGAACGATTCGTTTCATATTAAACATTTTTTTTCAACGTTTTATCAGAGAAGCTTTGTACTGGATGTGATAGGATTACGTGTTTAAATTTAACAGAATTGGATATGTTAAAAACACAGAAAATGTTCAAAGATTTTCTTGTTAGTTTTATGTTCTTACTGGTAAGTAATGTGTCCATTCAAATAAACTATTTCGTAACATGTTTACATATTTAAACAGACAAGAAACTCTTAGTTTAGTTGAGTTTGTCTGTCAATTTATATTTGTAAATTAGCTTCGTCTTCATTGTTTTAATAATCTTGTTTTTTTCTTTTTCTTTGTTTTTATCAAATCATCTCAGTTAAATTAAAATGAAATGGGGTTTAACGTCCTACTGTTCTACTCCGACTGGGGTAATGAGGACGGGCATATACTATACAGTGTGCTATGAGGGACATATTTCCCAGACATTTCTGGGGCTAGGGAGCCAGTGTCTGGCGGTGTAAGTTCACAATCAGCGGATGCTCCTGTTATTGGTTTAGTAAGTTTAAATACCGTGTTTTATATTCCTCATGCATTCGAAGAAATATCTACTACTTTATGAAACTTGCTACTTTTGTGTAATTAAGCACATAAAATATAATATTATAATAAAAAAAAAATAAAACTTTCGTACGGGCCGGCGTTAATGAATTGATTATTATGTATCATTATTTATCTAAACATACAAAATGGCCATAACTTATATGATTATGTATATATTGATCGATTCTGATCAAAATATTTTCTTTTAAAAAGGGTGGGGTCTAAAAGTATAATATGTTTAGTTTTATTTAGGCATGTTAGCATTTTAAGGGGGTAATTATAATGCGATATATTTGCAAAACAATCTTTATATTTAGTTTTAATAGTAATAGACCGTGATGTGAAATGTCTATAAAGAACAAGCAACGTTTCCCTTTGGGTTATTTATTTATTGACTACTTTACTTAATGAGGATGTTTATTTTTAAACAGAACATAATAACAATAAAAGCCCAATGGTCTTTGCGTGAATCAGCAGAGGGCTTAAACAAATTTACCGCGCAGCTTATAACTTGTGCCAGTGCCTTGGACGTAACAGCAGTCCCGTCTACATGTAATGGGTGTTTTGGAGTAATTCCTGTCGGTAGGTAATTTGAAGATTTGAACATTTTCCAATCAATTATAATTATCATACAAACATGATTATTTTATTTATTTAATTTCAATGACAATTTCTAATGACGTTGTTGTAATTCAGCAACCATCAGGCTTGTCCCCAACTTAAAAATTCTGTTACTGGTGTTTCAAATATATATTTTATTTTATTTTATTATTCGTTTCAGGCACAGGAACCTATAATTTGTATTACGCACCAAGGAATAATTTACGATTAGATTTTGATAAATCTCGAAATTATCAGATCACAGCGACATGTCGTGGAACTGAAATCGCAGTGGTCATCGGTCTCACGGTAATTCCAAATTTCCCGCCACGATTTCAAGACGCAAGAAGTAAGTTATAATACAAGGATTTTCGAATACTAAAGACACAATCACCTGTGAATTCGACAGACCCTGATGGCTTAAACACTGTACCGGCTATGATTCAATAGATTCATAAGATCGGTTGGTGCAGGAGAGTTAAACCCCATTTCACTTGAAGCTCACTGTGAATTTTGAAACCTATGGGAAATTCATTGTACTTAAATGAAAATCCTGATTAATATCTATATTTAATAATTAAATTTAAATCTATACTTTAGATTTATTATAGTAGATGAATAGCATTGAACGGTTGACACTTTTATTCTAGGAACGATCAACAGCTCTCAATTATCGATTCTGGTCTAAAAGGCACAGCCATAAAGTCATTCGATTCATGTCCATACTTTGCTGTGTACCATGTACACTTTATACAACCCCTCCTTCATAAAGCATCATACTTCTGCGCAGTTTTGATTTATTTATCCCTGTTATAAATCAAAAATAACAGTAATTCCAAATTTCCCGCCACGATTTCAAGACGCAAGAAGTAAGTTATACTACAAGCATTATATGTTGTTTGTGTTCCTTTAAAGGTGACACTTTTTCGAATACAAAAGGCACAATCACCTGTGATATCGACAAATAGACCCTTATGGCTTTAACATTGCACCGGCTAGTGCAAAAGAGTTAAAAAGACTCTTTTCATTTAAAGCTCACTGTGAACTTTGGAACCTATGAGAAATTAAATTTACTTAAACGAAAAGCCTGATTAATATCTATATTTCATAGTTAAATTTAAATTTATACTTTAGATGTATTTTAGTAAATGAATAGCATTGAACGGTTGCCACTATTCTAGGAACGATCAACCGCTCTCGATAATCGATTCTGGTCCAAACGGCACAGCCTTAAGTCATTAGACGCATGCCTATCCTTTGCTGTGTACCATGTACACTTTATACCACCCGTTTTCATTAAGCATCATACTGTTGCAGTTTTGATTTGTTTATCCGTGTTATAAATCAAAAATAAAACGACGACATTTTATAATGGGTCTACAATTCACCCCAATAACCAAAGAGTCGCTTTCAGTCAAAAATGTTATTTCATTTTCTCTAATCGCACATAACCTTTGGCGTGTCAATTGACCCTCAGTTAAACTTTTAATACTATATTAATAATCCATGTAAACAGTATTAATTTCACCTCAAATGTATCTACTCCATACGTACCTATATTACTGAAGATGCAGTGGTCTAGTAGATAAACGCGTGCGCGTGAAACTCATGTCAGTTGAGTAGCGTGGTTTCGATGCTCTGCCTGTATGCGACCACACTGATTAGAAGTGAATATTCGCCAGGCCGCTACAATCACCGAAAGGGATGACTTCGGTGCGGATTATTTTTCTCACAATATTAACTTTTCTCCCCCTGCAAATTAAATTCTAGAGCATTTAGAAAAATAAATAAAGCTTTTTGAAGTATATCCGGATAAAAAAATAAATCCCATTTTGTGTATATAATGAGTAAAATACACCATTCTGGTCGGACAAGTATGGTATGTAAACAATGAACGCGCTATCGAGCCAATGATCATGTGAACATATAAAGGCAAGTAATCTTATACAGATTGTGAAACCGATTGGTACGTGACATGGAGTAGAGTCGCCTCCCCAACCTCGTGGGTTTTCTCCGGGTCCTCCAGTTTCCTCTCACTGCTAAAGACCCCTACGCGCAATTGCAATATTGAAATAAAATTGTACAATGATGTTAGTCCTGACCCCCCCCCCCCCCCCGAATGGAATAATGGTCTATTCCAAGTATATTATTGTAGATACATTATTATACCAATCAACTTTTTATTTCTATTTTAGTACGTCACACTATTACAACATTCACCCAAACTAATGGTGCTGTTCTTGATTTGAAACCACTTGACCCAGAGAGTGACACACTAACATTTACCATTACAGAACGACCAGATAATGGATTCTTCTCTATCGACGGTAGGCTTTATGTGTTATTTCAAATAATAGCTGTAGGTTTGTTTTTGTCGATCCCTTTTTTCTAACAGAATGTGTAAAGAATATTAAACAAAATCAAAACCTTTCAACCAGAATAATTATCATTCGATTTAGTTGATACCTTGGTATATGGTTCATGTACTATTATATTATACTAAAATGCTACTTTGTAAACTTTAAATTTGAATGACCAAGCACTAGAAACATCTGTTTTCATGTTTAGGCAACGGTGTGATAAAAGCCAAGAAAAATATGAATACATTTTGTGAACCCGAGGAAGTAAATGTTACTATGTCAGATCCTTACAATCCAGCAGTTACAAGAACTATAACAATGGATCCAGGTTAGTCTAGAATTTAGCTCATTTCAATGCGATAATTTCATATTTTCTAAGAAAGTCAGAGCATAATTATTTCTATATCCGTTGCTCTTCAGGGTGTCAAATCAATTTTATATAATCAAAGGAATTATTACAACACTTGGAAATTGGCCACCATGATCCTATCAAGGGTCAACTTGTTTATTTTCAAAAAGAAAATGCTATATTTGCCAATTTCGCAACTGGCACTTGTGAATTATAGGATTAATAGGATTATTCTTTAACAAGGTAGGACCGTGCATAAGATAACATGCATTTTAAGGCTTTATTTTAATACATATGACTTTAAAGAAAATGCAATTATCGCTATAATTCGAAATATTTAATAGTGTCGCGAGCTAATCCCACATTCAATGAAAGAGCATAGCTGGCTTTCAAAACAATCTGATTAAAACACAGATCCTATTTCGTTTCGTTTATTTATAGTTCAAAATTTCGTTTTACTTTTCTTTACTTAACTAGGATCTGGTAGATCTGTTATATAACCCACGGTCTAGATGATGTGAAGGATTAGCAAATGAAACGGTCTGCTACGGCGAGTTTTTGGCGTGAGGTACACGGAACTGTGGGCAACAAGCAACCAAAAACATCAACGCTGATTGGTTAATCAAATGTTTCACGTCATAGGGTAAAAAGCCGCTCGTATGATCTCTGACGCAACCTTCTATTACAACCGGTCAGATCTTCATGTAGTAGAGGTAGACTGGATAACCCGCTCTAATACGTCAGAATTGCATAATATAGAATTGAAGTCAGAATAGCGCAGTGACGTAGGAATCAGCCTGACGTCATTTAGAGCAGGTTGTCCAGTCTAGTAGTACTAGTAGAGGCTATCGAAAGTATAAAAATAACGAAACGAAATATAGATCTGTATTTTAATTAGATTGCTTTCAAAATTTCATATTTGTTATAAGACATCACAATATTTATATGGTTTAAAATTTCTGTAGGTTCTAATGTGAAACGCGTGCTTACCGACTGGAATAGAAGTATAGTATTACCAGAGAACAGTCCTGTAACAATACCAATAGCAGATGGTCTAACAGGGGGTAGATGTGTCGTGACTACAGACCCAGCTAGATATCTAGAACGTCTAGATACTACCACATATTGTCCAAGTGGTTCTCAGTGTAAGTCTCGATTACAAAATTATATATAACTTTGCTTTATAAAAAAAGAGAGAACTCTTGCCGAAACGTTGCCAGAAATGAACTTCTAAGTAACTTGTATTCCATATAATTGTGTCGTGTTACCATGGACCGTGTATAGATGGACAGGCAACGCCCGCGAAGCCTTTAGAATTATGTGCCTCTGCAAAAATAGACCTGACAATCGTGACTAAAATAAAATTACTTCCCCACGAGCAATTACCAGTATTAAGTTTAAAAGCAACGAAACATAAATCAATTCATAATATTTGTATTAATCTTGCAACCCATACATAGATAGACTACTAACTGATGATTGGGGTGTAAATGTATCAACACATCGTCTTTGTTTACTTCGGACGCGCCCATGTGAATCCGAAAAAAAACCATGTCGAGTTTTCGTTAAAACCAAACCTACTAAAACACTCTTTTAATTATTACTTCTGCACGATTAATCATCAAACCTGAATGTTCAACTGCTGCATTTGGATATTTCAAAGTTTTTAACTGGAGAAATTCGTCACTACCGGATAGGAATACTTATCGGGTTGAAACATTACCGTGTAACTATAAGAATACCGTAAATTCTAAGGAGGAGTTCGAGAAATTATTATGTATAAAATCCCGCAATGTCAAAAATCACATTGCTGGATTTGCCGTTGACATTGAGATCTTGTCGTGTCTCGCGGGAGTGGCAGAGAATCCAACCAACGGGACTCGTTGCCTGTCCATCTATATACGGTCCATAGTGTTACTAAATGCTGCTTAAACAATATTATATAAACTTGTGTGGTAAAGTATTGATATGGCACACATTGTCATTCTTATGCTATTCAGTAATACGCTCTTTTGAATATATCACCGTAACACCATAAATTTCCTGAAAATCAAACCAAAACTGCCGGACAAAATTGCCACCGCTTGTCCGCGAAAGGTGTAAAAATATGGTAAATCTAGGTTGTGGACCCTGTAGAGGTCACAATTTTAATCCGATTTTGATGAAACTCGAAATGCATGTTTATAACCCAAAGATCTTGGTTCCTTTCGATATATGCGTATATCAAATTGTAACTTCATGAATAATGGCCCTTGATTGTAGGAAAAATCATTTTTTTTTAGCTTGTTCTCTATCCATCTCTCGAAAATGTGAGCGTATCCTGCCTGGCAGCCGCTGGTTAATATAAATTTTATATTTATTGTATTTTAAGATCTTGATTGTACGCAAAAGATCATCTATCTAGTCTTCTTATAGTTGGTGTATATATATACACAATTAATATAATTGTATTACAGACAAAGAAAGGTAACAACCGTCGTTATAAAAATGAAAACTAAAGACACAAAATATAAAATTAATAATCGAATTATTTCGGCTTATGGTCAATAGAATGCAGCAAAGACAATACAACATTATCATTTATTTTATTTAGTAAAGATCTCCGGGGTCAAAATCAAGCAAACAGAAAACGTTATTTTCATCTTCCTATATTTTTGATATATCAGTTTGAGATTTATATGAAAAGAGGACCTACGCTATTCCACTTGTGGGGCCCCTCTCAACCAGAGGAAGATGGAAGTGTGTTTTAGACACAATAAATTTGAGCAAATCCGAGGATGATGACATACATGTATGCCAGTGTCCAAAATATTATACCACACCTTGGCCGAAGGAACCCTAGATTTTGAGACCCTTGGATTCATCCTGCTAAGCCTATATGTAAATCCGACACTGCCTCGTGTGTTAATGAAAGCCCGATGACAGTCCAATCCATCTGTAATTTTTAATGATATATCTAAGGATGATATTAGTTTGTGTGACTCGGGCATATAGCTTGTAATGCTGTGTCTTACGATCAGTGACAGATACATGCTGCGTCCATCAGCCGGAAGGCCCTTGTATTGTGATTGCATTCTTCTTCGCTTTCAATATAAATGAACCTTGAAAGAAGCATATGTCGTGACTTACAGTTACACGCTGAATCTTAGTAACAGATATATGCTGAAACATTTAGTAACAGAAACATGTCGCATCTTACTTTAGTAAAGTATACGCTTTGTGCCTTACAGTCAATACATGTCGTGTTTTACTTTTAGTAACAGATACAGATAACACATCTTACAAAAAACAAAACAATCGAGTTAATAACAGTAATGTAATAAACTGTTGGTCTTATGGTCAGGATGAGATACATGTCGCGACTTCGTTCATTAAAGAAATCTGCCCTGTGTTACAGTCAACGCAAGACAAATGCCCTGACTTACAGTCAGTAACAGATTCAAATACACGGGGTGTCTTACATTCAGTAACGTATACATGCCGCGTCTTACAGTCAGTAACATAACTGGTGTCTTTCAGTAATAGATACGCGGGGTGTCTTTCAGTAACAGATACACGGGGTGGCTTACATTCAGTAGCAGGTAAACATTGTGTCGTACAGTAACAGATACACATCCGTAACAGATACATAGGGTGTCTTAAAGAAGATCAGTAAAAAATCATATTTTGCGTCTGAAAATCAGCAACAGATACACAAGGTGTTTATCAATAGATACACACAGTCTCTTACAATCAGTAACCGATAAACATGTTGTCTTACAGTAATGGATACACAAGTCGTCGTAAATCAGTAATAGATATATGTTCTGGGTATTAGATGCCTTGTTTTACTGCCGGTAACCGATACATGGTGTGTATATATTACTGTTTGTAAGACACCATGTATAGCTCTCGGTGGTGTATTGTAAGGTACACGTTGTGTCTTACGGTTAGTAATAGATACATGACATGTATAACTAACTGTTGTTAGCAGATACACGTGGTGTATTGAACGTGATAAGAGTTACACGTTGCTTCGTACGATCGGTGATAGATACATTACATGTACAACTTGTGGTAGCAGATACTCGTGATGTATTGTATGCGATAAGAGTTACACATTGTGTCGTGCGGTTTTAAACGATATAAAATCAAATGGGGCCTAACGTCTTACATTTCTACTCTTTCCAGGCTAATTATGATGAGCATACACCATACAGTATGCGGTGAAGGAAATTTGGCCAGGATAGCTGCCTAGGACCTGCTCTTATTTTGGATTTCAAATGACAAATACGTCAATGTGTACACGATACCCTTTTTCGTACCATATGGACGGCTAGACGCTGCTCACCCCACCTCGTCCTGCACACCTGGCACAAGGGGAAACCATACCACAAAATCCCGAGGAACTTTCTTGGCCAACACCGGGGTCGAACCCGAATCTAAGTGTTAGCGACAAAGTGTCATAGAACCTTACACCGACCAGACCCGTAATTAGGTTGAACCTTTTCATGTGAGATATATCTATGAATTACTCTATAGACAAATTTTCCTTCATAATACATTACTCGTTTCTATTGAGTTTTTTAGCAGACGTAACAAGTAACAACAACATGATAATTTCAATTTTATTGCCAACCTTTTCACAATATTTGAAAGAACTATCCCACACGGTGTATTAATCTATTTTAGGTTTATATTCCAATTCAATAAAACATATGCCTTGGCTTTATTCATTAGTTACAATTTCTTACGTTGTTCATTTATTTTAAATACTTTTACACATTGAACAACACACGTAGGCCTAACTGTATTTTTCAAATACATGTATTAGAATAGCTTATACCCCGTTAGACCAAGCTGGCGTCCATACTGCGGTGACCAGAAAATGCACAAGGTCGCCGGCAAACGTGAAACAACGCGAGAAAATGTCCTAAAAAATTACAAAAGTCGCGTTGTCACAGCTTTCTAAGTCGGATCGCAGAACCTTGGCGTTTGTTTTGATCATGCTCAAAACAAACGCTGTGACTCGGCGATCATTGGCGACCATGGCGACCACAGCACGATATCTGACGCTTCCACCACGCTTTTACCACGCTTATGGCGATATTGACGTGCTTTAAGGCCATTTTCCGTCGCCGTAGCAGCCTAATATTGTAGTTCTATGGTCTGACGGCGTCAGTTAGTGCTGTGAAAACTTGTGTGTGCGATTGTGCATGTGTGGGTGTGTGTGTATGGGTATGGGTGGGGGTCTCTGTGTATCGCCTACAAGCCACAATTCTTAACGGGCCTTCTTTAAAACTTTGTATACTTATTCCTTATACACCAAAGATGATATTTTTTGATTTTGGTGCATGTCACACCCAATTGTTATATTTGTCGCCTACAAACTGCAATTCTAAACGGATCGTCTTGAGAATTTGCATATTTATTCTTTGTATCTTGATGATTTCGGTGCATGCCAGACACCAGGGGCAGGGCCACGTCCAATTTTTATATGTGTCTGTATATATGAGTCTTCTCGAAACTGTTCAAACTTATTTCATAAACCCTAAGGATGACCTGTCGGTGTGTGTGTCTGTGTATCGCCTACAGGCCGCATGATTGACGCATCGTCTTGCATATTACTTTTAGTGCATGTCCAACCCCCAGGGGCAGAGCCACGTCCATTTTATTTTCTCTATCTTAATGGACCACCTTAAAAAATGTTCATACTTATTCCTTATACCCTAAGGATGAACTCTACTATTTGTTGGTGTATGTTTGACCCCTCAGGGACAGAGCCACGGCATTGTTTGTGTGTGTGTGTTTGCGATATAGTGTAGGTGGGGGGGGGGGGGTCGTCTTAGAACTTGGCATAATATGAACAACGACCATTTTTGTGTTTATCTATACAGCCGCAAGTCTGAAGGGATCATCTTGGAACTTTACATATTACTTATAGCCTAAGGACGCCGACTATTAATATTGCTTCATATCCCGACCCCCAGGGGCAGAACCACTCCCAATTTTTGTGTTTAGCCCCTGAAGGTCACAATTCTGAATAGATTATCTTGGAAATTTATTTCATATACCGGAAGGGCGG
This sequence comes from Patella vulgata, assembly GCF_932274485.2. Classification (NCBI taxonomy): domain Eukaryota; kingdom Metazoa; phylum Mollusca; class Gastropoda; family Patellidae; genus Patella; species Patella vulgata. Next base: position 70,416,832 of record NC_065879.2, on the reverse strand, counting down.
CAATTATTGATTTTGGTGGATTGTCTGTAAATACTCTCCAGGTTGCAATTATTAACCGATCCATCACAGGGTTGTATATTGTTCCATATCCACCTCCCAGGGACAGAGCCACGCCCAATTTTAATATTTATCGTCTACCGACTGCAATTATGACTGGATCATCTTGGAACTTTGCAAATTTAATTTTTTATACCGTAAGGACAGCAACTGTGCTTGCCCAGATCCACAGGGGTGGTGCAACACCCACTGTTCTGTTAATAATTAGTAAATGTGGCAAAACAAACCCAACGCCTAGCCTTCTTTGCCTCTTGTCATGAAACAATGGTTGCAGCCATTTCATATTTCATTCTCTTCTTTTTAAAAAGTATCATATCAATCAAAGCAGGAATGTGAGTGTATATTGCAGCGATATAGCGATGCTCGTGTTTTCAAGATTATTACCATCTAGTAGTACAAGATGCGTTCTTTCTTGCCAAGCTTACTACCATGCTACTGCTACTCGATAAGTTCCCTTTTCAAGCTTATTATCATCTAGATACATGCACTTTCTTTTTTCCAGCCAGGATAGTTACGAGAACAGGTGAAACATTTGATTTTGAGAATGACCGACCTGTTAATATATCCTTAATTTTTGATAATGGCAACTGTCCTTCTGAACCTATATGGATATACGTCGAATGGACTGATGTCCCAGACAAACCAGTGTTAAAATTAGACAAAAAGCAATATATTACAGACGAAGGATGGGTAGGCAAATAAGATCTCTTTATCCAAGGCCATGAACTCGTATATTGTAGTCACCCCTGTGGCCGTCGTCCACAAGACTCTGTGAAAGCTAAGGTCTTGTTGTTTACGTTTCTGATCTTTTATGTTCATGACATAAGAAATCCTATTGATTTTCATCGATTCGCGATAATTATTTTCAGAGTAATTAACCTAGATCTTTTTTACGGGCGTGCCAGAGACCAATGTTATTTTTCAATTAACTTTAAATTTATATGCTATATTCAGTACCGAATTTCGGATCTATGGGGCGATGTCCACTTATTTGTTTTAGGGTGGGGGGGGCACATTTTGGGCTGAGTACAAGATCAAAAGTTCCACTGGATAACCCAGAGATTATAATTGAGATTTGAAAATATGATGGTCATTCTCTAAGCTCTCATTCGGTCCACAATCGGGAGCCCACTTTAATTCATGGCTGTCGCATTCGATAGGGTCCTTTTTACAACAAAAAATGGCTGTGTGTGTATTTTTGACTTTGGCTGAAACTCCGCTCGTAGACATATATTATGTTTATAGTGCCACTAGTTCATCCGGAAATGTACGATTAATCTACACTAGTGGCTGTCTTTAAAAAAGGACTGATTGTGATTCCCACCTTGATTGAAGTTTGAAACAAAAGAAAATGTTCAATATACCTACTTTATTTAACTTGTGTTGCTTTCACACAATATACCCCAGAATGAATGAGAGAGAGAGAGAGAGAGAGAGAGAGGGGGAGGGAGGAGTCATTTCGGGACTAACATATGGTTCAATTTTATTTCAATAATTCGCTTGTGCGTAGATGTCTTTAGCAGTGGAAGGAAACCGGAGGACCCGGAGAAAACCCACGAGGCTGGACAGACGACCTAATCCTTGTCACGTACAACCGGGGAAATCGAAACCACGCCAGTTGACTCAATGACAGGCCTTATTATACAGCGCGCACGCTCTAAAACCATTAAGCCTCATTTAATCCATTCTATTTGATAGTTTGTTTAAGGAAAGTTGGAAATTATAATAAACATGTCAATATATACTTAATATACAGCCTTTGTAATTTTGCGAGCTATACTAAAACATTTTCCATGTTATGTCTTTTGAAGGTCGAAGTTCAGCCGGAATATAAGATAAAAGACGATGATTCTAATGAGAAACATACCTACTCGTTTGTTGATAATTTTTACGACGACTTCCAGATTGACCCAGCTAGAGGAAAGATATTCACCCCAGAATACTTTAATTTTGTATGTATTCCAGATAAAGATGAGTTTGATTTCGAGGTACGAGTTACAGACAAGGACGGGAACACGTCAAATGTTGTTCCAGTCACCATCAAACTAAAGTAAGCGTCCATGTATATTTTTTATTTAATCATTGAGAGGCATTTTTATAGCAATTGATTTATGATATAATACTAGAACACTTATTATGGATACAGTCGCATGGTTTATTATAATGCCTATACAGATCATTAATTAGCGACATTGTTGATTGTGAAATCTTGTTGAAACGTTGCAGTATAATAAACCAAGTGGTTGTATCCATTCTCTCTACCCCCATCGCGGCCATCTTGAAATTGTGACGCCATATCAAAACTTGGAGCCAGTCAAAGAACAAGCATGAAAAAGTCAATCGCAGGGCTGGTTGAGAAAATGCGGGGCCCAATTTGGAAGGCCTGAAGTTACAGGATATGAATACATTGCAAGGTATGCATACACAACTTTAACTAGACATAATATATTCATTCATATTTAAGGTCAACTATGCTTTACTTCACAATTAGTAATTGATTAATAATACACCACCTGACAGCCCTGCTGCCAGATTGCCTGGAAATTTTTTAATTTGGTGAACTGCGAGGCCCCTTTCTAGCCCTGGTCAATAGTACTTCTATTTACAGAGCCTCGGGCTTTTTATTGAAGAACATGGCCCAAAAAGCTATAAGGAAAACAAGATGAATATTACCAAATTTATGCAATCAGTTCCTGGTTCAATCAATTCAACTCCGTCTAGAACAACTCAGTGAGTTTCGTCTAGTTGTGATCATGATCGACTGATTCCGGTCTCAAGAAACCTCACCACAAGAGAAGAGAATGATGAACAAACTAGGTCATTTCGGGGCTAACATATGGTTTACTTTTATTTCAATAATTCGTTTGCCGGTAAGGGTATTTAGCAGCGGGAGGAAACCGGTGCACCCGGAGAAAACCTAAGAATTTGGACAGAAGACCCCACACCTTGTCACGTTTAAGCGGGGAATCAAATCCACGCCACTTGACTTAATCCTCCCAGAGTCCACAAGAAGAGAAAAGAGAAGGGAACGTGTAATCATAGAAGTTATTTTAAGCAAGCTTGTCTAAAAATGACCGAAGTAAAGTATTGAGAACACGTTAAACTCCGTTCCATCCTTTGGTGTAATATTGAAATGTGTTGAAAACAAGAATATACACTGTAAAAAATATCCATTTTTTATGTGGCCGAATTCCGTAATTTAACACCTTTTTTCTGTTAATCGATGGATTTTTTGGAGAAATTGTGTTAATAGTGTGAATTATTTCTTCAAATTACGTGTTTTATGTATTTCTGTGGAATATTCAGTATTAAACAGGAAATTTCCGTGAAATTTAGGGATAAAATGTTTTATTCCCTTCTATAATGGACTTAATTCTGTTATTTTACGTAATAGACGGTGGAATGACAAGGAAGTTCCGTGAAATTTAGGGACAAAATGTTTTATTCCGTTCTGTAATGGACTTAATTCTGTTATTTTACGGGATAAACGGTGCAACGATAAGTAATAGTATACATATATAATCACTCCTAATAATCATCATGTTATAGTATTCATTTCAATTTATTAACCATAATATGAAGAATCATATTTTGTAACGTTTGGTATATTAATTGACGTGTATATCTAATTTCCATTATTTATAAGATCTATAATGTTTATTGTTATTCATCATACGTTAATCAGATTGTAAGTATTTTCATAAATATGTAAAAATATGTTGTAATCCTGCGTGTGTTAAGGTTGTAATATCTGGTAATCAAGCACGCTTAAATCCGGATAGTACATCCGGTTGGCCAGTGTAAGTCGGTTTGTCTCTATGGCAGGGTCTACATACCTGCGAATTGATAATACCGCAAACTTACATCTGAAAGCATCCAACCACTGACGAGTAGCGGTTTGTGATACCTTGCTCTCGATTCTTACATTAGCGAAAAGAGGTTACGTTTAAAGATTATCTGCGATATCACTTTGGTGGAAGCGGACGTTAAATAAAGCTATTTAACGCACGCGTATAAAGTCAATGGTTAATTCAATGAAATTTTTATCACCTATATGGTCAGGAAACAAAATTTACCAGGATTTTTTTTTTCTGTATTTGAAAATGGAATTTATGTTAATTGAGGGAATTTCTGTAAATTACAGGAAAAACAAATACGGATAAAATTTTCCTGGTAATTTTTGTTTCCGGAATTTTTTACGTTTTTTCACGGAAATTTTTGTTACAGTGTACCTACGTACTTTAAAATACCTGTATACCTGTATAAAGAATAGCATGTCCCTTTGATTCTTTTTCTAGTGATATAAATGACCAGAGACCTTATCATGAACCATTTTCAAGAACGTACACCTTCACAGATTGCGCACAACCTATCAGACTTGCTACTTTGCGCTCTGTAGATGACGACTGTAGAAAGGACACAAATGGCCAAACAGAATTTATTCCTTCCAAAACTAGCAGTTTAACATTGAACGCGCAAGGCGAACTTGATCTTGTTCAAGCTCCTGTGGCAGGTAGGTATAGTCTCTACCATACGGACCCTCCTGGGACCGGTTGCTCCAAACTAAGTTATGTTAACGATCCGTTAAACTCTAACAGGTCGTTGCTAACGCGTCGTTTATTAACGGCCCGTTAAATTTCTGTTGCCGGAAAGTCAATTTCATTATCCGTTAGGTAACGGATTGATTAAAGTTAACCCAAGAGATGACTGGTTGGTCATTAGCTGACTTTTAAATTTTTGAATTCAATGTACATGTATAACAACTTCATAGAAGTTAGTATTAACAAGAAACTGAAGACAATGGGACAACTGTGCAGTCTGTTCACAAAACTGGATTAAAGACAAAAAGATAACTGTAGAATTTAATACAGAAAACACTATAAAGAAACTATATGGAATACTTTATTTTTTCCTTTAGAAATTTTAGCATAAATCTGTAAGAAAAATTATGGGATTTGCACTACAGAAACTGTAGAATATTTGGGGCCATTATTTCCTACAGGTCCCCCGAATTCTGTAGAATACTATAGAATTTCTTCATATAAAAATTGAATAATCCCCCATTTCCCAACGCTCTAGAATGTTGTATAGAATATTACACTGGTAATCTATGACTTTTTGTTTTGCTATGGGTATACGTCGACTGACAGCCGACTAATGCCATCGTTAAACAGACAACGGAGCCCCAAAACTCCGTTAAATATGACAAGTTAACGACATGTTAAATATAACGGGGGTTCCAGCAACAGACTTTATCTCCATTAAAGATGACGATCCGTTTTTTTCCTTGTTAACGAGTCGTTAAAAGTTAGCAGAGCTTTGAACAACCGACCCCAGGACAATCGAAACGCACACATTTTATGAACCGATGAACAAGAATTATACGTTAATCACCCACTGCAGCATACCCCGCACATATTAAAAATTAATACACAGTTGTACACAAATTAGGTTTAACGAAAGTAAACAGCTGAAACAAGCCATTTTGATTGAGGCGCAGTCATGTCAGGCGTGTATATGCTTGATAACGACTTGTGAAACCTTGTTGAAACGTCGCAGTGAAATAAACCATAGTAATTGTTATCCATAAAAGTGTGTTTTTGAGTTTTGAAATCATTTGGAAGGGGGCCCCAAGAGGCATCGGCCAGAAGAAAGAAAACAGACATCAACGATTCCATATTGGGTGGGATGGCAGCGGGAAGGTGATATCAGAAATGTTTCCATAACCCGAAACCCGAAATATTTTTTCTGTCTGACAGGTTGCGGTCTTGGTAATTGTCCAATATTTCCGTATGGCCCCCGTTTCTCAATCAACCAGCTCGCTTGACAAGAATCGCGAACCGATATCATTGGGCCGGGACTGGCAGTGGCTGGCAGTGGGACCCCCATCCGACTGGCCCCCTCTCTACGATATTTTTCTATGCTTAGAACTATGTATATAACTTCCCATCCGAGATATACTCCAAAAATCACCATTTCAAATCGTAATTTCAAAACATTTCTCGGATGGAGCATGCCCCGAGGCCCAGGGACAGTGCCACACCCACTTTTTTTGTTAATATTATGTATGTAAATAAAATGAAATAAAATGACTTAGTTTGTGTCGAGTAGACGTTAAATCCCATTCGCTCTGTGAATGATCGAGATTTGGTCCATTTGTCGCGGCTTCTTGGCTCCGCCTTTGCACCTCGTTGATTTGAATGCAAGAAGGGGCGAAACGGTACTTATCGGCCACCATATAAAATCCTATTTCATTTCATTCCGTGTATGGGGCGGATACAGGCATCCATTATATTGTCTTTGTGTTGTTCAATCTTAACACTCTATCAGTTTGTTTTCTAGGGGTAGGTGTCCGACGGGTTTAATGCGTGCACTTTTAAATCACAAGGTCCGTTATCTATAATATGCATGCCATGGATTCGAACCTATACTTGTAAGTGAGAAGGAGTGGGGTCGCCACTTTTTCTGAATTTATATAGTGTGGAGGGAATGTTCAACCCCTTTGTTAATTATAGACAAATAAATTATCCACCCCACCACCGAGTAATAGTCTTACATTTTGAAACCTCATCCAATCGATTTATTGAATTAAGAATATGCAGTATGTCCCGAAATAACATCGCGTGGAGTGGCTTGATAATCACGACAATAAAGGTCTGTTTTGATTTTGACGTGAAGACAGTGTTCAGTCACATTGCCCACAAAAGTTAGTTGTGACGTCCCTGGTTTCACAGGGTACAATTGATAAATCTGTCTTGGCTTACAACTCAAACGCTAAACGTGTGAGCTCAAAATATTAAGCTATTCGGAAGTGATCGCTTGATTTGCTTAACGGGGTTTTCGTATCATCAAAGGAACTCCATTGTTCAATTGAATGAGTGACTTGATAATCGGTACCATTATTTATCACTATGATTTTGGCAGTTAATGCTCCAGGTAACACAGAGTTCCAGATGGCTGTAAAGGACCCGAATAAGGTTTCCAGGAGTCTTCCACATAAAACTGATCAGTTTGAATCACTAAAACGTATCCTAGCCGGCTGTTTTATGTCTTGAATGACTTCAAAGTTCCAATTGCAAAAGAAAACGATAAGATTGAATCTGCTTCCCAGAACTCGTAATAGTTTATTAGACAAGGATCTACATTCTAGATCACCTTTTAATTAACTAAGTATGATTATCTTGCAGGTCAAACAGAGGTTTTAACTGTTCAGTCGACCGATAGAGGAGAGCCGCCATTAGTAAGCGTGACGGAAACCATAACTCTTTTTGGAATTTATTGTCCAACAACAGCAACGGGCGCAACAGCAACGGAATCTGTAACCAGTCGTTTTGACAATACGTGGAATATTGTAGGTCCGATTCTTTGTGTCCTTCTTGGCCTAGCATTACTTGGGCTGCTGGGATATCTATTGTACAGATTTTGCGGATCATGTTGCAGCAAAAATCGGTAAGTTCATGTAAAGTTGATTTCAAGTAATTGCTCAATTATATGTCTTGCACAGATGGCTGCGCTCCCATTCTAGGTTTTGCGTCATTATGGATGCTAAACTAAGCTTTTATATATGTTTTCACTCCAGGAAGCAAGCAATCATTATGTATTGTGTACACTTATATGAATGATTTACTTGTTATTATAGTCCTCTGAAATCTAATCATATCAAACCCAGTAAGATGAATGGTTACATTGGTGGACCAGGAGCCAACAAAGGCGGAGAATATGATATTTAGGTAGACGATCTACAGTCTTTTTGTATATAGGCCCACAGCCAACCATAACTCTAATACAAACTTATATTTCATATAGCTCAAAATTTGTAAATAAATCCCGCTGTAAATAAAACTTACATTTCACTCTGCTTTATTTTAACAATTAATTTTATAGTCATACACCAGCTTCAAATCTATACATATCTCGACTATCCATTAAGATAAGTGTATGTCACATATTTAATTTAAAGGATTTAATCACAGAATCTAAGTCTATAAATGATCGCATGTTTCATTTAACCAGAGCCCGTCACATATTTATTAATACTTTGTTTCGGTTTAATAAATCCTACAATCCTACGAATCATATTTTTGGTTCATTTCCATTTCCGGCATAACTGTTAACAATTTATTTACTGTTTTTAATAGTTGACGCCAATTATTATAATACTGTTATTGGCCATGTCTTGACCAGTAATATCCAATTAAAAAACCATCAAAGATCTGTATTTGAGCAATATGAAGATGTGTGTGATGTACTAAACTGTAAATAGTTATAATAGTCTACGAAAGCAAACATAGCAACCATTTTTAAACGGTCTTTATCTTGATTTGAAACTTCCAGAAAGGTAAATGGGCCAATACGTCGCATTTAGCGCTGTGTTACATACCTAATCCCACTTGTATATTAGTGGATAACCTGTGAAATCTTAATCTGCTCTTCAGATTTGCACTTATCTAATAGACATCATTTTTAAATTGTATCTTGTTTTATTTTCAGATTTTATGGATAAAGATTTAGAGACCACACACAGTAGAAAGTCGTTACCAGCAACTATGGATAAAACTTAGATGTTACTTAGTACCAACATGTTTTACAAACAATTATAATAAGTTTACAGACCTAAAAATAAACTATTCTGTCTACTGTAGATTGTAGATGTGTATAGCTCAGTTAAGATATTTAAGACGGTGTCAAATAGATATACATCCTATATATTTCTTATTACTAAAAGACGAATGACTGCTTTAAGTTTAAAAAATATCCCCAATAACTGTGATATACTCGCGTAGGCATAAAATTACAGAGGTAGAAACGTCATTACGTATCCAGTTTCATGTGATACAATTCATATGGTTTCCACGTTTTTATGAGTTATCCAATACAGAACAATATTATCAGCTATAAAATGTGTAGAATCCGTCCATTAGCAGTAGGATATTAAACCCCATCTCTTTTTAAAATTTGTATACACGATAATTATATTATATTTGGGGGGGGGGGGATGGCCGAATGGTTAGCACGTTCGCGCTGCGCTGTATCACACGGTCTGTCATTGAGTTAACTGGCGTGGTTTCGATTCCCCGGTTGTACGTGACAAGGAGTAGGGTCGCCTGTCCAACCTCGTGGGTTTTCTCCGAGTCCTCCGGTTTCCTCCCACTGCTAAAGACCCCTACGCGCAAGCGAGTTATTGAAATAAAATTGAAACATATGTTAGTTCCGAATGACCTAGTTTGTGTCGAGTGGACGTTAAACCCCATTTCTCTCTCTATATATATTATATTGTACCATACCATAATATTTTGAAAGGTTCTATCTACTAGTATCTTGGGGTTTTTTTATAGAAAGACCAATCTTCAACCCGTGTATTCAAAATAATAATATGTCTTAAATAAAAGTAACTAAGTCAACTATTTAATAAAGATCTTTTAATTAGAAGTCCAAAAATACCCCCCCCCCCATCCCCGCCTTTCCAGAGAATGTTTTGATGGTCCGGTAGTTGAATTCAAATTCCTGAATTTACGCCTGTATCATCTAGTTGATATAATCTTGTCTGAATAAATATTCAGATAACTTGAAACCATGTTTGTCCATTAAAAGAGTTTGTCCATTATTAATGTCTGTCCATTAATAGAGTTTGTCCATTATTAATGTTGTCTATTAATATTGTTTGTCCGTTATTAATGTTTGTCCATTAATAGCGTTAGTCGATTATTAATGTTAGTTCATTATTAGTGTTTGGGCGTTTCTGATGACACCAATGTTAAAATAGGACTCTAACAGATTGAAAAACGTATAACCCATAGCCAACAAATAATTATATTCGATCGGTGTATGTTGGAAAACCCCCCATTAAACTTGGGTTGCTCGTGTTCAGATTGGACAGAGATATAAATGAATGGCAGTCTGCCTCTATTGTAATTTTATTTTTATCTTGTAGATATGTCAAAGGGTGCAAGTTATATAAATAGTCTGACAGTTGCTCCAATTAACCGAAGATCCGATACACAAACGATTCGACAAACGAAAACAAATATTTTGAACAAACCACAAATTGTTATATACAAGTTATTTTAGACAGAAACGCCTGGCGGCGGTATATTATATTCAAAAATGTATCTGTAGATGAACATTCGTATTGCACATATTACATAAAACGGAATTTTGTTATCTTTCAGTTTATAGCTGGGCCTTTGAACTACTAGAACTACTATAATATGTATAATTTTCGCTGTCTACCACCTAATGCAGCATGGCTTCCCGATCGTGGATTTCATGACGCTGGTTTATTCAGTGTTATGTTTTCTACGGTCATGTGTACAGTACTAGAGAGGAGAATGTTGCCCAGTCAGTGGTGTTTCCACATTGAATTCCAATTATCAAAGGTTGTTTTATCGTTATAGGGGGCGATCCCACTGTCTGCGGTAAAACAAATCCCCCATAGCACAAGACACGGTCCATAGGCGTAAGGGGCAAATCTCAATTGGGAGGGGTGGGGGAACTGGGGCTTTTTGCTCGATAGATTAGCACAAAAATTGTACCACATGGAAATCGCACAGCAATGTACCGTACATCTTCAGGTATTACAAAAACACTCTGACAGATACCTGTAATACCTGAAGATGTACGGTACACTGCTGTACGATTTTCATTTGGTACACTTTTGAGCTAATCTAGCCTAGTTGGGGGTCATGGCATTTAGGTCGTGGAATACCACACCCACCACCAGAAACCCGACATACTTATATTCTGATGATACCAGATATACCTACATTGATACCATATAGGAGAAGATTGGTACACTTTCCAGCTAGTTTGACCCCCTGGGCTCCTGGTCTATTCTGGTGGTTCCAGTCACTTTTACAATGCCTCAGTTTACATTGAATTATTTCGAAAAATCTGTCACCGAAGTAAAATGTGTCCTTAGAAGGAGATGAATATTTTGATTTGATGTTTGGCTTAAAATGTGATCTGGACTCACCCAAATAACTATTCTATTAAAAACAAAGTGGCTTGATTTTAACATAGAGGTGGGTAGAAGTGAGACTTCTACACAGTAGAAAACCCTGCTATGCTCTATACTGATCCCTGGGTTAAGAGACCTACGGTTTCGTGGGTCGCCATTAGCTAACTGAGCAGTCGATCTTTATTTCAAGCCCATCTCACATCCATATATACTCTTTCCGTGTGTCCCTTATCCATCAAAAAATTCACGGTTGCCATGCAAGATATGCCCACAATTTAAAAGAAATGGGTGGGGAAGATGTAAAACCAATAGAGTTTATCCTCTCATTCAAGATCTTTTCATCCTTAAATATTTAAGTTTCATCAGAATTGGACAACAATGGTAGCCCCCCCCCCCCGTCAAAATCCATACATAGTTCAAATTTTGCGTGAAAAGCAGGGGCTATAGCTCAGGAATGCAAGGTCTAATGCTACCAAATTTGAACTCATCCGAGAAAAGGCAGGGTTAGATGTGTAAAAAAATGAAATTCGAACTGCTGGATGGTCTACAACCTGGTAATTATGGTCAGATCTAAATATTAAAGCCCCCGGCAGATTTCGTCAAGGCCGCGAGATGTAAACAGGTTAAGGGCACGTGATTGTTGCCGAGGATTGTGGGTTAGGTAAGGGCTAGATCTTGGGTTAAGGTTGGCAATAGCCATGTTTAGATCTCGTGAACTTGGCGAAATCTGCAAGTGGTCTTAATATTTAGATCTAATGTGGGTATTACATGCTTTTAGGGTAGCGGCCATTTTATCGGGCAGTTCGGTCCGATTTTCAGGAAATGTGAACTCAACCGTAATTATTGTGTAATGGTGATATATTCGAACGCCTTTTAATTCGGATAAAAATTGTAACTTCTAGAGGGACCACAAGCTGAAACGCGATTTTTCGTACAATCCAAGAATATTACAATCAGATATGCACGAATATGGAAAGGAACCAAACATACATTTCAAGTTTCATCAAAAGTAGATGAAAATTGTGACCTCTAGAGTGTCCTTAAGCTAAAAACATGATCCATGAAGTTACGGTCTGATACATGCCAGTTTCGAAAGGAACCGAGTGTCCGAGATCTTTGTAAGATAGATCTATATTTCAAGTTTCGTCAATATCGGATAACCAGCGGCTGCCAGGCAGGATACGCCCACATTTTCGAGAGATGAATAGAGAACAAGCTAACAAGAAAGTGATTTTTCCTACTATCAAGGGCCATTATTCAGGAAATTACAATTCAATATGCGCGAATATCGAAAGGAACCGAGATCTTTGGGTTATAAACTTACATTTCAAGTTTCAACAAAATCGGATAAAAATTGTGACCTCTATAGTGTCCACGTCCTTGATATACCATATTTTTACGCTATTTGAGAATGAACGGCGGCCATTTTGTCTGTCAATTTTGGGCCGATTTTCACAAAATTCGAACTCAGTCGTCCTTAGGGTGTAACGGTGATATAATAATACGTTTTTTTTTAAATCGGATAAAAATTATGACCTCTATAGGGTCCACAAGCTAAGAACGCGATTTTGCGTACAATCAGGGGCCATAATTCAGGGAGTTACGGTCCGATATGGCGATATGCGCGAATATCGAAAGTAACCGAGATCTTTGGGTTATAAACTTACATTTCAAGTTTCAACAAAATCGGATAAAAATTGTGACCTCCATAGGGTCCACAACCTTGATATACCATATTTTTACGCTATTTGAGAACAAACGGCGGCCATTTTGTCTGTGAATTTTGAGCCGATTGTCACGAAATTCGACCTCAGCTGTCCTTCGGGTGTAACGGTGATATAATAATAGGGTTTTTTTAAATCGGATAAAAATAATGACCTCTATAGGGTCCACAAGCTAAAAACGCGATTTTTCGTACAATCAGGGGCCATAATTCAGGAAATTACTGTCCGATGTGCGCGAATATCGAAAGGAACCGAGATCTTTGGGTTATAAACTTACATTTCAAGTTTCAACAAAATCGGATAAAAATTGTGACCTCTATAGTGTCCACGTCCTTGATATACCATATTTTTACGCTATTTGAGAACGAACGGCGGCCATTTTGTCTGTCAATTTTGGGCCGATTTTCACGAAATTCGAACTCAGTCGTCTTTAGGGTGTAACGGTGATATAATAATACGTTTTTTTTTAAATCGGATAAAAATTATGACCTCTATAGGGTCCACAAGCTAAGAACGCGATTTTGCGTACAATCAGGGGCCATAATTCAGGGAGTTACGGTCCGATATGGCGATATGCGCGAATATCGAAAGGAACCGAGATCTTTGGGTTATAAACTTACATTTCAAGTTTCAACAAAATCGGATAAAAATTGTGACCTCCATAGGGTCCACAACCTTGATATACCATATTTTTACGCTATTTGAGAACAAACGGCGGCCATTTTGTCTGTGAATTTTGAGCCGATTGTCACGAAATTCGACCTCAGCTGTCCTTCGGGTGTAACGGTGATATAATAATAGGTTTTTTTTAAATCGGATAAAAATAATGACCTCTATAGGGTCCACAAGCTAAAAACGCGATTTTTCGTACAATCAGGGGCCTTAATTAAGGAAGTTACGGTACGATGCGCGAATATCGAAAGGAACTGAGATCTTTGGGTTATAAACTTACATTTCAAATTTCAACAAAATCGGATACAAATTGTGACCTCTATAGGGTCCACAACCTTGATATACCATATTTTTACGCTATTTGAGAACGAACGGCGGCCATTTTGTCTGTCAATTTTGGGCCGATGTTCACGAAATTCGAACTCAGCCATCCTTAGGGTGTAACGGTGATATAATAATACGGTTCTTTAAATCGGATAAAAATTATGACCTCTATAGGGTCCACAAGCTAAAAACGTGATTTTTCGAACAATCAGGGGCCATAATTCAGGAGGTTACGGTCCGATATGCGCGAATATCGAAAGAAACCGAGATCTTTAGGTTATAAACCTACATGTCAAGTGTCAACAAAATCGGATAAAAATTGTGAGCTCTATAGGGTCAACAAGCTAAAAACGTGACTATTCGTACAAACAGGGGCCATAATCCATGAAGTTTCGATCCGATACATGCCAATATCGAAAGAAGCCGGGATCTTTTGGAGATAAACCTATATTTCAAGTTTCGTCAAAATCGGATAAGAATTGTGACCTGTAGAGTGTCCACAAACAAATTGTGGAAGGACGGACAGGGGCGACGGCATAATACGTCCACATGAAAATATGGGCGTATAAAAAGTGTGTCCTGATATAATTGAACGGTTTTTAAAATCAAATGAAAACTGTTACTTCTACAGGGTCTACAAACTAAAATGTGATTGTTCGTACAATTAGGGGCCATAATCCAGGAAGTGACAGTCCTATATGCGCCAATATCCAGTGGAACCGAGATCTTTCGGTAATAAAGATACATGTACATTGTAAGTTTCATCAAAATCGGATAAAAATTGTGACCTCTACGGGGAAATTTTTGACGGGGAGGGGGGGGGGGGGGGTGGCGGTGGTGGTTGGTGCCCAGAAAATGTAGTTAGGTTCTTAGTATGTTACATAATAATAATAAATTCGCTGTTAAATTGGACACATTCAAGAACACAATATTTTTTTATACAACTTTTACAAAGTACAATTGTGTGCCCAAATTTTCCCAGCCCCCCCCCCCCACCAGCTTGTACGCCTATGTCTAGACCCTAAGAGCTTCCGGGGCCTAGGCGGCCCCTGCACCCTCGCCTAAGGACCTAGGGTGGTAGCACCCCCCCCCCCCCCCAACTCTCCCAATCAAGAAATGCTTTCGCCTGCCCTGTTGACAGTTTTCTTTACGTCGCCTACTAAAACTTTTACTGAATTATGCTATAGATCTATGTAGGCTAACCAGGATAGATTTAATACAATGGTTGGTATACAAGTAATAATAAAAAACACGCTATTGTGTCAACATAACTAAAAGGAAAGACATTTAGAATTTTACGACACAATAACCAAATCTTCACAATAAACATACATTAAAGAGAGGCTCAGCCATTCGATTTCAAAGACCGACAAAATAAAAACAATAAGGCACAAAAGCTAGATTTTTCACATGTAACATAATGTAGAGGCTGTTTTTATTATGTAAATAAGCAAACCTTAGTATTTCTATTTAAAAAAATCCCCGATAAAGAATACACTGGCACAGAAAAGAGAGAGAGAGAGAGAGAGAGAGAGAGAGAGAGATGGGGTTTAACGTCCACTCGACACAAACTAGGTCATTTCGGGGCTAACATATGGTTTTTAATTTTATTTCAATAATTCGCTTGCGCATAGGGGTCTTTAGCAGTGGAGGGAAACCGGAGGACCCGGAGAAAACCCACGAGGTTGGATAGGCAACCCTACTGCTTGTCACGTACAACCGGGGATTCGAAACCACGTCAGTCGACTCAATCACAGACTTTATGATACAGCGCGCGCACGCTAACCATTCAGCCATCCAACCCCCAGCACAGAAAAGATAGCGCTGGATTTAGATAAATAAAGGCCCAAGGCTATTCCACTTATGAGCCCCTCCCAATCTCCGCCCCAAGACTAACCAGAGATGACAGTGTTTTAAACAATTTGGCAGCACCGATGGTGACGACGGGTGTTTTTAAAAGACTACATTGCGTTTAAGGAAGGCTTATGACACTGTCAAAAATATTATACACCTTATACACCTCTATAGATGTCTTTTGGCTCTATTTCCGTCGTCCAATCCTATAGGTAAACCCGACACTGATTATATAGCGACAAATGTGATATTATAACGATAGGAAATCGCATCTTTTGTTCGAATTGATTTATTAGAATAATTTGGGTGGAGGGGGGCAGAATTTATAAAATAAAGGTACCTTTAATAATGTAAAGTCTTACTTACACTCTCTGTATATATTTAACCTCTGTTCTGGCATGTTGGGTCATTGATTTAAATTAATCAGCACGTCACGTCAACAGATTATTCTCAGACTTCTATTGCCTGCTTAACTAAATTGCATAGCACACGAGACGATTTTAGAATCCCTTCATAAAACGTTTCGCACGTTCGAATAAGATTAATCTGAAGACAAGCACATACCATTGATTAATCATCGGCAATTTTCCATAGAAATGTAAGCCAAAGCATATGTTTTGGACTATGTTCATGTTATGATGCCCATGTTCATGAGTGAGGCGAATTGTTTTGTTTGATAGGTCGATCAACGGCGACACAAAGTCGGTTATAATCTTTGGTGTGTGCAGGCCTTAAGATCTTGGCCCTTTCAATGCTACAATATGATAAACGTGTTTCATTCAAACAACAGAATGTCCATTTAGCAATTGTTTAAATTTTATGCAAAATAAGGGTATTGACTGGCAGTGTAACAATAAAATATGCGTATATTCTTTTTATATATTTATATAATACCATACTTTGTCGCAACCCAATATAATAGAACGATTCGTTTCATATTAAACAGTTATTCAACGTTTTAACAGGAAGCTTTGTACTAGATTGACAAATATGTGACAGGATTACGTGTTTAAATTTAACAGAATTGGATTAAAAACACAGAAAATGTTCAAAGATTTTCTTGTTAGTTTTATGTTCCTCTTGGTAAGTAATGTATCCATTCAAGATAACCATTTTTTACTTGTTTACACATTACAAACAGGAAACTCTTAGCTGGGTTCATTTTTTTTTTTTTTTTTTTGTCAATTTATATTTGTAAATGTATTCTCCAAAAACTCATTCATTACAAAGCGGCCATTGTGGACTCAGGAAATTCTCGAACCTCCCCAACCGGCCTGCAACATTAGCACTCACCAATAGCTTTCGATTTGAAATCGGACATGTTCGAATTTGATTGCATACAAAATTTGAGACATAATTAATCTGCCAAGAAATATCCACGTCTGTTTTAACTGTCAGTTATTAGTCGTGAGAGATACCTTTGTCTAATCGAAGTGTGCATAGTGTTTTGATATTTTGGGGAATTTGCTCAGTGATAGTGATAATACATCTTTAACCCGGGTCTTAAGTCTAGTCACAAAGACATAATCAATATTAAACATATACATTATGCAAGAGCTATATCTGCCTATTGCAGGTCTTCATTTAAGCCTGAAATGTTATATAAACTATTAATTAGACATTATTAACAAAGCAAAACCATAATCAGCTGTCGACGGCATAGGATACTCGACATTTTAACTAGATTAGAATGGTTCGGCATTTAATTCAAAAATGGGAAAACGAGGCTAAGTCTCGAATATACCAGTGCCCTGGTTAACACTATGCACACATCTTGTCAAAACTACAAATAGTGATAACTTGGCTCAGAATGAAGTAATTTGAATGAAATTTTCAATATTTTCACAGAATGGTCAACTCTTTATCTAAATGTTACATAATGTATCTTTAATTTTTAAAGCTGGTGTATACTATGTATGGCATGTTTTATTATAAACTGTGCCAGTGGGTATTTTAAAAAAAATAATTAAATGGAATGAAATGAAATGAAATGCGCTTTAACGACCTACTGTTCTTCTCCGACTGTGCGAATGAGGACGGGCATAGGCCATACAGTGTGCTATGAGGGACATTTTGCCCAGACATTTTGCGACCTCCAGGCTAGACAGCCGGTGTCTTACACACTTAATCACAGTGACTCCCGGTATAAGTTCACAAAAAGCTGCTCTTCGTTATTGGTTTAGTAAGTTTAAATACCGTGTTTTATTTTCCGCATGCATCGAAGAAAATGTCTACTACTTTATGAAACTTGCTGTTTTTGTGTAATTAATTAAGCACATATATAATAATATAATAAAAAATAAAACTTTCGTATGCGCGTAAGTTAATGGAAAAGATTACATAATGATAATGATGTTTCATTATTTATCTAAACACACACAAAGGTAATAACTTATATAATTATCTATAATATATTGATCGATTCTGATCAAAATAATATTATCTTTAGAAAAAGGCGTGTTCTAAAACTATAATATGTTTAGTTTTATTCAGGTATGTTATCATTTTAAGGGGTAATTATAATGTGATATTTGCAAGCTCCTGATTATCTTTACATTTACATAGTTTTAAGTATAGTAGTAGACCGTGGTGTGAAATTTCTATAAGCTATATATTATATACCTACCTACATAAATCAACATCATCAATGTTTTATCAAGTAATCTAGAAAGAGCCAGGGACGATTTCCTTTGTGTTATTTATTTATTTACTGCTTTACTTAATGTGAATATTTATCTTTAAACAGAACATAATAACAATAAAAGCCCAATGGTCGTTACCTGAATCAGCAGAAGGCCCAAACACTTATACCGGACGAATGATACCTTGTGGCAGTGTCGTGGACGTAACAGCATCCCCGTCTACATGTAATGGGTGTTTTGGAGTAGTACCTGCCGGTAGGTAATTTGAAGATTTAAACATTTTCCAATAAATTTTATCACACAAGCATGATCATTTTATTTAATTTCAATGATAATATCTAATGGCGTTGTTGTAACTCGGCAATGCACAGACTTGTCCCCAACTCAAAAATTCTGTTACTGCGTGTTTCAAATATATATTTTATTTTATTATTCTTTTCAGACACAGGAGTAGTACCTGTCGGTAGGTAATTTGAAGATTTAAACATTTTCCAATAAATTTTATCACACAAGCATGATCATTTTATTTAATTTCAATGATAATATCTAATGGCGTTGTTGTAACTCGGCAATGCACAGACTTGTCCCCAACTCAAAAATTCTGTTACTGCGTGTTTCAAATATATATTTTATTTTATTATTCTTTTCAGACACAAGAAACTATTATTTGTTTTACGCACCAAGGAATAATTTACGATTAGATTTTGATAAATCTCGAAATTATCAGATCACAGCGACATGTCGTGGAACTGAAATCGCAGTGGTCATCGGTCTCACGGTAATTCCAAATTTCCCGCCACGATTTCAAGACGCAAGAAGTAAGTTATAATACAAGGATTTTCGAATACTAAAGACACAATCACCTGTGAATTCGACAGACCCTGATGGCTTAAACACTGTACCGGCTATGATTCAATAGATTCATAAGATCGGTTGGTGCAGGAGAGTTAAACCCCATTTCACTTGAAGTTCACTGTGAATTTTGAAACCTATGGGAAATTCATTGTACTTAAATGAAAATCCAGATTAATATCTATATTTGATAATTAAATTTAAATCTATACTTAGATTTATAGCATTGAACGGTTGACACTTTTATTCTAGGAACGATCAACAGCTCTCAATTATCGATTCTGGTCTAAAAGGCACAGCCTTAAAGTCATTAGATTCATGTCCATACTTTGCTGTGTACCATGTACACTTTATACAACCCCTCCTTCATAAAGCATCATACTTCTGCGCAGTTTTGATTTATTTATCCCTGTTATAAATCAAAAATAACACGACGACATATATTATGGGCCCACAATTCAGCCCAATAACCAAACAGTCATCATACCATTTCCTCTCATCGCACTTAACCTTTGGCGTGTCAATTGATTCGCAATATTAACTTTTCTCCTTCCGCAAATTGAATTTTGGAACAGTTTTGAAGTATTAGAAAAATAAATAAAGCTGTTTGAAGTATATCTGGATAAAACATTAATTTCCATTTTGTGTATAAAATGCGTAAAAGACACCATTCTAGTCTGACCAGTTTGGTATGTAAACAATGAACGCGCTATCGAAGCGCAATATTGAAATGAAATTGTAACTCTCTCTCTCTCTCTCTCTCTCTCTCTCTCTCTCGTGGAATATAGCCTACTAATTACACCCCCACAGAAATTCTATATTAATCTGAATTGAATAATTATCTATTCCAAGTATATGATTATAGGCACATTATTATTACAAATTAACTTATTTCTATTTCAGCACGTCACACTATTACAACATATACCCAAACTAATGGTGAAGTTCTTCATCTGAAAACACTTGACCCAGAGAATGACACACTGACATTTACCATCACAGAACGACCAAATAATGGATTCTTCTCTATCGACGGTAGGTTTTATGTGTTACTAGAAGAATGCCCGGCTTCGCTCGGGGGTCATAACCCCGAAACCGGAAGTGGTAGACTAACGCCACCTGGCCTATGTTACTCCCCGGTCCGAGCTACCCCTATACCCCAAATTTCAGACTCGGGGCAGACCTAGTGTAGCCGCCAACCCCGGACAGACAGACAGACAGACAAACAAACAGACAGACAAACGACAGTCACAAATATTAGTATAGATTTCCGTAAATAATAACTAGAAGTTGGTTTGATTCATCCACAGGGAAATGAATCCCTTTTTTATATAACAGAATATGTATAGAATATTAGGCAAAGTCAAAATGTTACATCCAGAATAATTATCATTAGTTTCAGGTGATACCTTGGTATATAGTTCATGTACTATTATATTTTATTAAATTGTTATTTTGTAAATTTTAAATTTAAATGACCAAACACTAGAAACATCCGTTTTCATCTTTAGGCAATGGTGTGATAAAAGCCAAGAAAAATATGAATACATTTTGTAAACCCGAGGATGTAACTGTTGCAATGTCCGATTCTTACAACCCAGCAGTTACAAGAACTATAACAATGGATCCAGGTTAGTCCAGAATTTAGCTCATTTTAATGCGATAATTTCATATTTTCTAAGAAAGTCAGAGCATAATTATTTTTATGTCCGTTGCTCTTTAGCGTATCAAATCAATTTTATACAATCATAGGAATTATTATAACACTTAAAAACACATTTTCTACTCACCCACCATACTTGGAAATTGTAACATTTCTCACTGGAAAAGGCGTTCATAATGGAATCGGGGAGATAATGGTGTCTGGTTGACCAAGGTAACATACCTTCTTTATATGTTGAGGGCCATCACGACACTATCGGTAAACGTGTTTATTTAAAAAAAAAAATGCTATATTTGCCAAATTTGCCAATTTCTCAACTGCCACTAGTTAATTATAGGATTAGTAAATAGGATTATTCTTTGACAAGATAGGACGGTGTACAGATAACATGCATTTCAAAGCTTTATTTTAAACATGCAACTTTAAAAAATACAATTATCGTTATGATTTGAAATATTTTATAGTGAAGCAAGCAAAGCCCACATTCAAGGAAAGGACATCGTATGCGCTCAAAATTTCATATTTGTTATAAGACATCACAATATTTATATGGTTTAAAATTTCTTTAGGTTCTACTGTGAAACGCGTGCTTACGGACTGGAATAGAAGTATAGTATTACCAGAGAACAGTACTGTAAAAATACCTATAACAGATGCTCTACCAAGAGGTACATGTGTCGTGACTACAGACCCAGCTAGATATCTAGACCGTCTAGATACTACCACATATTGTCCAAGTGGTTCTCAGTGTAAGTCTCTATTTTAAAATTATATAGAACTTTGCTTGATAGAGACGAGAGAACTCACATCTATACGTTGCCAGAAATAAACGTCTAAGTAACCTGTATTCCATATAATTGTGTCATATACTCATTCTGTTACTAAATGCCGCTTAAACAATATATATACTCTTCAAAAAAGTAGGGGATATTGAAATGCATATACCTATGCAGGTTGTGATATGATAAATAGTCATGGACACTTGACATGCTTTGAGAGTATGTTCACAGATGAAGAACTAATCGGCCCAACAGAACCACTGAGCTGCATGTGCGACACGCAATAGCGTCATTCACTTGGGAGGGGTTCATTGTCAAATTTGACACTTCAAGGAAGGGTTGATAATAACTGCCGCTTGCTGGTTTATCATATCCATGTTTGCTTTCCTATCGGCTCTTGCATAAGATTTACTGTTTAGCGTATCATTGTTTTAGTGTGTTACGTTTAATTTGATCGGGAAACGTGTTCGTCGACGTCAACGTCAACCGACAACACTGCAAGAATTGGCCGTGGCACTGCAAGATGAGTGGGTCAGATTGCCCCAAATCGTGATTGGACGGTTGATTAGGAGCAAGGCACATATTGCAATTCTTATGCGATTCAGTACACGATACGTTGTTTTGTCAGCTTATTATCATGTTCCTACTACACCATACGTTCACTTTGTCAGCTGATAACTATACTCGTTGCACACGATACGCTCGTTTCGTCAGCCGATTACAATGCGCATGCTACATAATATGTTCGTGTTTACTATGATAGTGTTACACGATAGTTCTTTTGTCAGCTTATTACTATGCGCGTGTTACACGTTAGTTCATTTGTCTGCTAATTACAATGCTCGTGCTACTTGATAGTTCTTTTTTCAGTTTATTACTATGCTCGTGCTACACGATACGTTTTTTTTTTCAGTTTATAACCTTGCTCGTGGTAGACGATACTTTCGTTATGTCAGCTTATTACAGTGCTCGTGCTACTCCTTAGGGGCGGGGGATGTGGGGTGTGTGGGGGGTGGGGGTGGATGGCCGAATGGTTAGCACGTGCGCGAATTATTGAAATAAAATTAAACCATATGTTAGTTCCGAAATGGGGGATCACGTGGCTAAGTGGGCAAAACGCTGGCTCGCTAGCCTGGAGGTCGGGTATTCGATTCCTGCATTGGCCGAGAAAGTTCATCCAGATTTTCCAGCGTGGTTTCCCCTTGTCAGTGATGCAGAACGGAGGGCCTGACAAGGACAGCTGTCTAGTCGTTCGGATGGGACGAAAAACCGAGGTCCCGTGTACACATTGGCGTGCACGTAAAAGCTCCCTTGGCAGTTGGAATTCGATATAAGAGTAGGCCGTAGTGCCGCTGCTCGGGCAAAATTTCCCTCATAGCACACTGTATGGCGTATGCCCGTCTTCATTAGGCCAGTTTAGGAGCAGAACAGTAGGACGTTAAACCCCATTTCATTTCATTTCATTTCTCTCTCTCATCAACTGATTACACTGCACGTGCTACACAATTCGTTCTCTTTTATACGTCCACATTCATAATTTGGGTGTGTGTGTGTGGGTGGGTGGTTGTGTCTATGTATCGCTTACAGGCCCCATTTCTTGACCGATTGCCTTGAAACTTTGCATAAGGACCATCTCTATTGTTTTGGTGCATACCCAACCCCCAGAGACAGAGCCACATCCATTTGTTCTTTGTGTGTATGTGTGTCACCTACAGGCCGCAATTTTTACCAGATCTCCTTAAAATTTTCCATACCTATTCCTTATGCCCTTGGAATGATCTCTATTGTTTTTGGCGAATGCCCAAACCCCAATGGCAGAGTCATGCCCGTTTTTTCTATGTGTGTCTGTGTGTTATCTACTGGATCGTCTTAAAACTTTGCATATGTATTCCTTATAACGTCAAGACGGCAACTATTGATTTTGGTGCATGTCCCAACCCCCAGGGACAGAGTCGCGCCCAATTTTTGTGCCTATCGTATACAGACACAATGGATCATCTTGGAACTTTGCATATTCCTTGTAGCCTAAGGACGCCAACTATTGATTTTGGTGCGCAGAACCACGCCCAGTG
The DNA here is from genome assembly GCF_932274485.2 of Patella vulgata. NCBI lineage: Eukaryota > Metazoa > Mollusca > Gastropoda > Patellidae > Patella > Patella vulgata. The sequence goes on along the minus strand of NC_065879.2, from coordinate 70,393,236 downwards.
TTTGTGTTTATCTGAATGGATTATCTTGGAACTTGGTATACCTATATATATCCTAAGGACGGCAACTATTGGTTTTGGGGCATGATCCGACCCCTTGGACAGTGCCACACCCACTCTTCTGTTAATATTGTATCTGTAAATACTCTACAGGTTGCAATTATTAACATATTTTGTTCCATTTCGGCATGATGCATCATAGGGTTGTACCTATTTATAGTGGCCCATGCCCAACCCCCAGAGGCAGAGCTACGCCCAATCTGTTTTGTGTTTAGTCTACAGGTTGGAATTCGGAACGGATCGTCTTGGAACTTAGGATATTTACTCCTTATGCCGTAAGGACAGTAATTATTTATATTGGTGCATGCCCGACTCACCCTTTTGTTAAGTTTTTGTGTGTAAATCCTTTACATGTAGCAATTATTACCGGATTTTGTTCAAGCTTGACAAAATCAATAGATTCAATAACAGGGTTTTGCCTATTTGTATTCATCTATGTCCAGTCCACAGGGACAGAGCTAAGCCCAATTTTATCGCTTATCGTCTACAGAGTGCAAATATTTATTTTTTATACCGTAAGGACAGCAACTATTTATTTTGGTGCATGCCCCGATCTCAGGGGGTGTTGTCACACCAACATTTTTGTTAATAATTAGTCTGTAAATTTGGCAAAACAAACTTACATTTACATATCAATCAAAGCAGGAATGTGTACGTATATTGCAGCGGTAGCTATGCTCTTGTTTCCAAGGTTATTACCATATAGTACTACACGATACGTTCTTTTTTCAAGCTTATTGCCATGCTACTGCTACACGATGCGTTCTTTTTTTATAGTTTATTACCACCTAGATAGATGTACGATCTTTTTTCCAGCCATGATAATGACGAAATCAGGTGAAACATTTGATTTTGAGAAGGACCAACCTGTTAATATATCCTTTATTTTTGATGATGGTAATTGTCCTTCTGAACCAAGATGGCTGTACGTCAAATGGAGTGATGTCCCTGACACGCCAGTGTTAGAGCTAGACAAAAAGGAGTATATTACAGACGAAGGATGGGTAGGCAAAAATCATTTCTTTTTTTAAAGCCATGGAATCGTATTATTGTAGTCACCCATGTGGCCGTCTGGTTCAACGTCTCCAAATAATCATATTTAGAGTTACATTAATGGACGTACCAGAGACCAACGTTTATGCTATATTTCGTATTGGATCTATGGAGGGACTCCACATTTTTGGGGTTTTCTTCGGGAGAAGAGGGGGGGGGGGACATTTTGGGCTGAGTACAGTACAAGATCAAAAGTACCATTGGATAACCGAGAGATTATAATTGAGATTTGAAAATTTGATGGTCATTCTCTGGGCTGTCATTGGGTCAATAATCGGGAGTCCCATTTTGAATCACGGCTGTTGCGTTCGATAGGCTCCTTTTTACAACAGAAAGGCTCTGTGTGTATTTTTGGCTTTGGTTTAAACTCTGCTTGTAGACATATATTATGTTTACAATTACAGTGTCACAAGTTCATCAGGATATGTGGGGTTATTCATACACTAGTGACTGTCTTTAAAAGGGACTGACTTGGATTCGTACCCAATTTTGAAGTTTGAAACTTATGGATTAATACAAAAAAAAGGGGCAATATACCTCAGAATGTAACAAATCGATTCTATCTTGTCAAAATGTTTTGGGGCTTCACGTCGCGTTTTGGCTTTATTCAGCCCCCCCCCCCCACACACACACACATATAAGGTTAATCCGATCTTGCCTATAGTATGTTAGTGAGATGACGAAACGTATTAATTACAACAATTTTGAATAATATGCTTTTGCTACATTGCGCCTATTTGTTCTTGTGAACGCCAAGGCAGTAAAACTTGTCATCTGATTGAATATATGTGATTATTTATGTCTGCACCAGAAATAAGAAGATGCCTATTGACATCCGATAATTATAATTTATAATTTGTTGCCCATGACAATTTTATAGCTTCTTGCAAATGACCACAACGCGACAGCCATTGTGTATAGCCATGGGCTTTAGGTTCCTTGTTTGGCAGCCTATCTTTATATTTTTACACAATTGTATTTATATCAATCAAAACACGAGATTCCAAATTTAATCGTTAATGTTTACCTCATTTACGTTGTGTTTTGAGCAATTTGTTACTACCGTTGGAATTCAAATGCTGCCCGGGCAATTTTTCACTCCTAGAATACTGTATGGCTCCAAACTGCACGCAGCGATCCTTCTACGTCATACTTCGAGATTATGATGCCTGTTCTCAGGCGGAGCTAGCTGTAGACAGGCAGCCTAAGTTTGGGATGGTATGGCTCTTGTAGTCTTCATTAGCCAAGTTGGATCAGAAAAGTAGGACGTTAAACCCCATTTAATCCATTCATTTTATTTGATAGAGCCAATCCCGATAATATTTTGGAGAATAAAACTGCTTATTTTTGTGTTAAAATAGCTTAAAATCCTCTACTTTATGGCCGAGCAACTAACTCAGTATATATGATACGTTTTCAAACAACTTAAACCTGTCAGTCTTCTTCTGGAAATGGAGATCTGTGTCGCAAGGAGTATTATTTGGTGTCTGATAAAACCAGACTTTTATTTTATAAAAATATTGTGTAGGTGAAATTTACTTTTCGTTATCAAGTACAGCACGTGGGTCATTCACAGTATAGACCTCTAAGGGAACGGGAATCGAATCTCAGGTCACCCAACGAAACCACTGACCCGAAATCTTAAAAGGGTTACGTGTCCGGATAAGCAGTTTTGACCTTCACGTCCACACGACTCAATATTTTGAGCTGAAATTTTGAGACAAACTAAATACACCACTCCTCTATAGTTTGGTGCTTAAATTTCATACGTACTCGGGTTTTTATTTTTGAGGCTCTGTTGAAATCGGGATAGTCCCTTTAAGAAAAGTTGGAAATTATAATTAACATGTCAATATATACAGCCTTTGTGATTTTGCGAGCTGTACTAAACTATTTTCCATTTAATTTTTGTTTGAAGGTCGAAGTTCAGCCGGAATATAAAATAAAAGACGATGATTTTAATGAGAAACATACCTACTCGTTTGTTTATGATAAATTAAAAATGCAGTCCGACTTCCGGATTGACCCCGATACAGGAAAAATATTCACCCCAGAATACTTTGATAGATGCATTCCAGATAAAGATGTGTTTGAGTTCGATGTACGAGTTACAGACAAGGACGGGAACATGTCAAATGTTGTTCGAGTCACCATCAAACTAAGGTAAGCGTCCATTTTTATTTTTTATTTAATCATTGAGAGGCATTTAGCAATTGATTTATGATATAATACTAGAACACTTATTATGGATAATGGTTTATTATACTGTCTATACAGCCCATTACTTAACGACATTATTGATTGTGAAATCTTGTTGAAACGTTGTAGTATAATAAACCAAGTGATTGTATCCATACTTAGTGTTCTAGTACTGTATAGCGGATATTTGTTGTTTTGTCGTGAACGAGAAATGAAATGAAATGGGGTTTAACGTCCTACTGTTCTGCTCCTATACTGGGCTAATATAGTAATGAAGACGGTCGTGAACGAGAAGCAAGAAAACTTATATTTTCACGAATGCCTAGCATGAGTGAAAATATAAACGTTTTATTGCTTAGAGATGAAATAAAATATGTTATTCACGACAAAACAACAAATGTTCTATTTATTTTATGATTTTACAACCATTTTAGGTAGAAACAACATAAACTACTTTGTCAGCTTGGACAACGCGGGGGGTTAGACCGCTTTACATCTTTATCTGCTTCTGGTGTATGAATACCTTTGAGAATGTAACGATCGACAAGTCGGCCATATTGTTTTCATAATTTTGTCACTAAAAAGTGTTTTTCTGGGCGTTTGTGGATTATTACATTTTTCAGGACATATTACTTTTACTGATATCGATGTGTTTATTGAAATACATGTAAGTCAAGCGATGTAAAATCATGCCACGAGTCTTGACAACAACACTTACACCAGCTTGACTCAACGACTGAACTAGTGACCGTGCGTGGTGAGTTGTGACCGTAGCGTAGTTGGGTAAAGTAGTCCCGGCGGCCAGTGAAATAACAAGTTTTATTTCACTGCTAGCCAGTGGAATAACACTTTTATTTCACTGATAAAACACGGTATTCCACTACTGATCATAAAATAAATATCTTTATCCTTTAAAATTAGAGGCATTTAGTGACTGGATAGAGCAATAAATTATAACACATACTTATGGAAGAACAATTACTTACCTATTTTCATGGGCGACGTTTCAAATGGTTGTAATCTTGTTCATGTTCGGATTGATATAAAAATATAATCACTTTTCATTTCAAATATTGTATTATTATTGTATGTATTGTATTGTTGTGCTCTATGAATATTTCTATGGCATATATATATTATAAGATAATAGATACCTATATATACTATTCAAAAAAAGTAGGGGATATTTGATTTTGGGGGCATAATACTAAAATATGCAAATGACTACGAAAAAAGTCACTATAGAACCTAACAGAAGAAACATTTCCAGTTACATGTGACGCCCAAACGCACCAATAGCTACCGCATGGAATGCAGGTGATGCTTGGGATCATCATGGGGGTCCAACCCAAGATTTGCACGACTCTGACTTTGAATGTTACAGTCATTGTGGCATTGAATTCCAGGGTGGAAACATCAGTTTAATTGTTTTAGTGACCAGAAAACAAATTTTGATATGCGTCGGCTTACCCAAAATGAAAGGTTACATGCCCTTGGCATGCTACAGATCGGCACAACACAGGCGGTTGTGGCGCGGACGATGAATGTTTCTCAGTCTGTCATAAGCAGGCTATGGTCCAGATACCGTGATACACAATCTGTACAGGACAGACCACGCTCAGGTCGACCAAGGGCGACAACTCAAGCCCAGGATCGATTTATCCGTACCTTGGCCTTGAGAAATCGTGTCATCACAGCAAATCAGCTCAGCGCTCGTCTTCAAACAGACACTGGTGTCAGAGTGAGTGGCCAGACAATTCGGAATCGACTGCATAGGGGTCACCTTCGCGCCCGACGTCCTCGCGTGATCCCTTGTTTGAGAGATCATCACATTCAGGCAAGACGTCGTTGGTGTAGGGATCGTCAACACTGGGATAATCGACGCTGGAGCAATGTGATGTTTTCAGATGAGTGAAGGTTCACTGTTGATTTTTTGGACAGACGTAGGAGGATGTGGCGTCGTCGAAACGAGCGCTTCCAAGACGTTAACGTCATCAGACATGATCGATTTGGGGGTGGTTCTGTTATGGTGTGGGGAGGCATCACTGTTGCTGGAAGAACGGCTTTACATGTTGTTGCAGGGCGTGTTACAGGCCAGTACTACCGGGACAACATCTTGGCAGTCCATGTTGTGCCGTTCGCACGACGTCATGGCCGCCGTTTCATCTTCCAGGATGACAACGCAAGATGTCACAGGGCCAGGATCGTTACAGGTTACCTCCAACAACAGAACATCACCACATTACCTTGGCCAGCACTGAGTCCCGACCTCTCCCCCATCGAGCATGTCTGGGACATGCTTGGACAGAGGTTACGTCAACGTCAACAACGTCCTGCCAATGTCCAAGAACTTGCTGCTGCGTTGCAACAGGAATGGGACAATCTGGACCAAACTGACCTTAGACGTCTCATTAGGAGTATGCCACGTCGGATCAATGCTTGTTTGGCAAACAGAGGAGGATTTACCCGTTACTGACTTGGTTGTGATGCTGTGGTAACTTTGCTGTTTGACCCCGGGTATCATTTTACCCTTATAATGGCCAGTCTGTGCCTTACTTAGTCTAACGATCATTTGGAATAAATCGATGAATGTGAACTTCATTTCATTTTGTCATTTGTTTCTTCGTCAGTTTCATTAGGTGACTTTAATAACACTTAAAAATCAAATATCCCCTACTTTTTTTGAATAGTATATTATAATATATATATATATTAGAGACTCTCAACCTTCAATCAAGGAAAGTAACCGGCAAGGTTACAGGGTATTCTCTCAACTTTTTCGAACAATACTCGCCCAAATAAACTAGTAATTGTTCTTCCTTATATAAGTATGTGTTATAGTTTATATTTCTATACATGTATTAAATAGAAATAAAATTACCCTACTTTAGTCTAAAAATATCCTGTGTTCAAACCCCATCGCACCCATCTTGAAATTGGGACGTCATGTCAAAACTCGGAGCCCGTCAAAGAACTGACATGACATGTCGATCGTGCTCCTGTTTACAACTCCATCGAGAACAACCCAGTGATTCTGGCCTCAAACAAAATCTCCACAAGAAGAGAAAAGAGAAGGAACTGGTAATCATGGACCCACGTAAAATATTGAGGACATATTAAACACCGTTCCACCTTTGGTGCAATATTGAAATGTGTTGAGAACAAGAATATGCCTACGTATTCTAAAATACATGTACACCTGTATTGAGAATAACATATACCTTTGATTTTTTTCTAGTGATATAAATGACAAGAGACCTTATTTTCATGAACCATTTTCAAGAACGTACACCTTAACAGATTGCGCACAACCTATTAGACTTACTACTTTGAGCTCTAACGATGACGATTGTGAAAAGGGCACGAATGGCAAAACAGAATTTATTTCTTCCAAAACTAGCAGTTTAACATTGAACGCGCAAGGTAAACTTGATCTTGTTCAAGCTCCTGTGGCTGGTAGGTAAATAGTTTCTATCATACAGACTTTCCTGGCCATTCAATACCCATATGTTCTCTCAACGAAAGAAGTCCACCGACCATAGGTTTACTTAAAACAAGAATCATACGTTTTCTACCTGCGGACGCATACCCTGCACATGTTAACACTTGGTAGACGGTTGTATACAAATTGATTTAACAAGAGTAAACAATTGAAAGCAAGATAATATGATAAAGACAAATCCATGTCACGCTGTGTAAAAGAATGCATTTAACAAAATCAGTTTCTTTTAGTCCGGATTAATAAACTGATACTGCAGACTGGGCATTGAAATCAATGTTCAGATTGGTTATACTTGCAATAAAAAGTGAGGGGTGTAAAGGGGTACACTGCTTAGGGCACTGATAAGAAACTGAAGTACGATCATAGATGGGTTTAATATCCACTGAACATTAACTAAGTCATATTTTAGCAGTGGGTGGACACCCTAAGACTGGAGAAAACCCACTTACTCGGTGCTACCAATAAGTACGACACTATGACAGACCTTATAATCTAAAGCGCTCAATCATTCAAACACCCTTTATCACTGCGTATTACAAACATACATGACCTAAAATATTTTGAAAATTTCTGTCAAATATTTTCATTCGGAGCAAAAGTATGGCTGTTTGGATAATAGCGGAGTGTCGATTGTCAGTGCCACTGTCGTTACGATAGTAAACAAAGTCTCGATTATTCATTTTTTAATTATATTATTAAATGGCGATCTTGTTTTGATCGATTGAAAATCGAGAGCATCAGATGTTCTAGAAAGTTGATTATGGTTTTGTCATATTACTAAATGTCTAATTAATAATTTATATAACATATAAAGAAAAAAACCTAATAGGCAGTTTTAGCTCTTATATAATGCATCTTTAAACCCCATTCTTCGCCCGCCCCCCCCCTCCCCGCCCCCTATTATGACTGTACATCAGTAATCATAACATTATTATAATTGTCGAACAATCAGTTCAATCGCTCTATGCTTACGTAAAGTATGCCCATTTAAGGTTTTCATTAGTTTCTATTGATTTTGACTCGCCCTCTATATGCATAGGTGAACATTTGAAATAGGCATGCATACGTTCAAAAAGGCAAATTATAGTCCACATTGTGCACTTACGGTGGGAATACATGTATAAGCCCTCGATGTCAAATATATACACTTATAAATATCTTACATGTGAGTCTTTGTATTCATCGCTCAACCAACAGTTGATTGGATCACCAGCAAATTGTCTTGTTGAAACAAATATGGCGAATAAGCTAAATATCGAAACAGTGATCACGTGATCCTCATCTTGGGTGCGTTTATTCCGGTTATTTTGGCTACGGATCCAAAAACGGAACCAATAGCTTTAAACCTGTAAAGAAAATACATGAATTTAATGAATATGGAATATACTTAAGGTCTCAAACTGATAAACATATGAATACATTAAATAAATGCGAAAATGAATATTGCATTATTATGATTACATCTGATATAAATTACATGATTGTAGGCGGTTAAGTGGGCATTGCGAGGTATGATAATTTGTAGCACCATGGGTCTTTCTGTTAGACGTGGAAAGCGGATAACAATTGTTTTCCTGTACGGGTTTTCTTATCTTCCAGGGTACTCGTTCTTTTGGTTGCGTGCACCAAACCAAATATGTAGCACCCTGGGTCCTTCTGTCAGACGTGGAAAGCGAACAACAATAAAAACCGTACATTCTTTTCTTTTCTATATATCTTAGTAGCGTTGTGATCGTCTTTGCTTCCTCTTCGCGTTGTGTATTTCTTCTTCTTATCTAAATAGTTAAGACGTTTGTCTTCTCAGTAGTTAAGACGTTTGTCTTGCCAGGAATAACAAAGCAGCAGTTCGTTTTCACATTTTATATATCATAGCTGGAAACAAGAATACATTAAAATAGATTGCAATAATAAAGTCTCGAACCCCATCCAGCCAGACTATAGGAATTGCTGCATATTTTCTCTTCCGGAATCAAGCAGCTGTCTGACGAATGCTCACAAATATACTAAGCAGCAAAAGAAACGTCAGGTTAGTATGTTACTCAGAATAGACGCACTGCATAAAACTTGCCAAATGTTTTTATTGTATATTTGTGACCACATCTCCAACTTTACCTGAGCTATAAGGATCCTTCCCATACACAGAATTGAACCCAGGAAATGTTCTCAAAAACGCAACCTGATTTCTGAGATGGTAATGTGTTCTCCATGATTTTCATGTAACTTATGCTGCACATCTGTTCACCGGGACCAGCCCTATAATATTATATATAATATAATAATATACCTGGTTGAATCATTCACACTACAACGTCATATCAGCAGCATGCCACGACTCACGACAGCGCAGAGGACCCAGTTGTTGGAAGACTCGACGCTGGCCACACTGCCCAAGCCGTTGCCAATCTCTTCCAGGTTTCAGCAACGCTTTCAGGCCACCAAGGGTTACCACAAGGCGACAAGACCGCCATGTTGTGCGACAGCACGTACAGAATCCCTTCACACAGGAGCCGACGTCTTACCAGAGAGAACATCCATTGACCTAGATCTTACCGTGGACCAATCCTCACCCCTCGCCATCGACGTGAACGTCTACAGTTTGCCAACAACACCAGCACTTGCGACACATGCAATGGAGAATTTTTCTGTTCACAGATGAGAGTCGGTATTGTGTATCAACTGCAGATGACAGGACCAGAATATGGCGTCGACTTGGCCAGCGTTATTCTAACCAGTGTGTCATGGAACGAGACTCATGGGGAGGTCCAAGCATAATGGTTTGTGGTGGAATCGGCCTGAACCAGAGAGTGGGTCATGTGATGTTCCAAAATCTTGGTCCAGGGAGAGGAGGAGTTGGCTCCACAACAGTGCACTACATCGATCAAGCTCTCAGACCCCACGTCATACCACATTTCGCACGTCAATGAAAAACGTTTTCCAGCATGACAACGCCCGTGCACACACCGCCAGAGTTACTCGGGACTTTCTACAGCAGAACGGTGTCAACGTTATGCACTGGCCAGCCCTCAGTCAGGATTTAAACCCGATTGAACATCTTTGGGATGAAATTCAGAGGAGACTTAATAACGTGGTACCGAGACCAAACACAGCTGATGGATTGCGCCATGAGGCTTTTCTGAGAGTGTGTGGTTCCAGGTGCCAATGGCGTTCATCAATCGTCTGGTCCACTCCATGAGCAGACGCTGCGCTGCTGTTATTGACACTCGCGGTGACCACACCAGATACTGATGTATAGACTGTGTACAGACTCTAAACCTTCTCGTAATGCCTTAGAATTGTGATGAATTAATCACTAATTTGTCAACATACTGTTCACAAAAGAATGCTTTGATCCATTTAGTAAGTCGTTTTCTAGAATGATTTGATTAAAGTTCCTCTCTGATTTTGAAATCGTACTGACGTTTCTTTTTCTGTTTAGTATATGATAGTTTTGTAGCCGCGAGTCTGGACGTTCAATTATCCAATTGGTCAAATATGACGTAAATAATCATAGAGATTGGTTAATTAGTCTAATGATGTCGAAACCCACCCTTATATGGATAGTGAAAACTTAGAGTAGAAATTTCCCACAAGATATCTGTTATCAAACTAGAATTTAATGTTTACCAAATTATAACTCTTTTTTATACAACAATCTGTCATTCATTCATTTTTAGTGCATATTTAGTACAATTTCCACTTCGATTTTCAACTTTCCAGGGTTCTTTTAAGTACATTCGCAAGCTTCACCCACCGAATATTATGCCGGCTATGGGATATTGTTTCAACTTATACTTGATAAATCAACTTGCTATTCATTTTCTTCTTTTTTTCTTTTTGATCGTAGCTTGATGTAGGGTACCGGAGTCTGTCGATGTTTGCCGAGTGGGGAGGACAGTGTTCAGTTACACAAGGCACCTTCCTAAAACTATGTCTTGGTATACAGATTAAACGCTCAAAATATTAAGCTGTTCGGAAGTGATCGTTTGATTTGCTTAAAGATACATAAGATGTTAATAAAGAGTTGGCCATTCTTTATATACTCTTCAAAAAAAGTGTAATAATATTGCTCGAATTTTTGCTCTTGAAATATAATGCCTTTATATTTCATTAATTAATATCTTTGGCAAGTTAGTAATTTCAAACATATTCACATATATAGTGTGCACTAAATCAACTTAGTCTGTAATTGACAGTTGACACATAAAAAAGAGTTATTTATCGAAAACATATGTCACTCATTTACCACCAGAATTACACGTGAGTGGAATTATTCTAATTGCATCATTTAGCTTAAAGTAACCAATCATATCGTTAATTGCACAGGTTCAGGGCCATGATCACACTTGATTGTGCGTGATATTCATATGGTTATAAGAGAAACCGGGGAACCCTGTAAGTCAGACTTGCATTAGATTCCAGAGATCGAGGGTACATCTGAGTTCCTAGACAGCCGAGAGGCTGGATAGGTGGAGAAGTGGTTTTAGCTATATAGTATTGTAATTTGTGCTATGCTTGTATACCCGTATTCAGTTATATGCTATATAAAATGTAGAAGCGAACTATGCATTATTATTCCTGGTAAGACAAACGTCTTAAGAAACTGGAAGAAGTAAATACACAACGTGAAGCAGAAGTAAAGACAGCTAGAGACAAATTCTGGACGATCACAAGGCTACAGAAATATGTAGTAAGAAAAGATGCATGGGTCGTACGTAGGATGTGGCGACCGGTTTCCCATAGACGCTCTCCACGTCAGACAGAAAGACCTATGGTGCTACAAAAGTAGGGGATATTGAAATGCAAATACCTATGCAGGTTGTGATAAGATAAATAGTCATGGACACTTGACATGCTTTGAGAGTATGTTCACAGATGAAGAACTTATCGCCCCAACAGAACCACTGAGCTGCACATGTGACACGCAATAGCGCCATACACGTGGGAGAGGTTCATTGTCAAATTTGACACTTAGAGGAAGGGTTGATGAAAACCGCCGCGTGCTGGTTTATCTATCCATGTTTGCTTTCCTATCGTCAACGTCAACCGACAACACTGTAAGAATTGGCCGTGGCACTGCAAGAGGAGTGAGTCATATTGCCACAAATCGTGATTGGGCGGTTGATTAGGAGCATGCCACGACGAATTGCCGAATGTCTGAGGATTGGTGGAGCAATTACTCATTATTAAAACAAAAAAACAAAAACGTCCATTTTCACTTTTGACGGTGTATCTCTTTGCGAGTGAAATGGGACCGTCAGATAAGTCGCCCATATGAACTGTTTATGTTCATGTGTAGACAATTAGCCTGTTATTAACATACACTGGTACCCCCAATAAAAACAACTGTGCATTTCTGCAGTTTTGTATTGTTTCTGAATATCCCCTACCTTTTTTGAAGAGTATATAACAGTTCAAAAATAGATGATAAAAAAAGAAAATATTTAAAATTTCAGTCAAATTATTTTATTAACGAATTTTCGCTATTGGAAGTTTGGACTAGAAATGGGCATCAACTGTCTACGCACCGTCTCCGAGAATTGCCAATCGTTTGATTGACAGACGATAACTCCGCTCACATAATTTTCTTGATTATCAAGTAACATTTTCAATGCCTACGATACCTTCGATTGCCAGTCCTTTCATCGACAGTCTCCGGGAGTGACGTCAGTGATTAACGGTATATGTTAGCTTGGTCAGCCATTTAATGATTTAATACATAAATGAACGACTGTTTAAATCAAAGCTGTATCCAAGGCAGTCGAGGGTCTATAGAGTTGATTTTGGGCTTGTTATGTATAAATAAAGTTCTAATGAATAATTTCTATAACATTTGAAGCCTATATCAATTGGCATATTTAGCTTTAACGGGGAACGTAACTCGTCTAAGGAACTCCATTGTTCAATTGCTTGAGTAACTTGATAATCGACACAATTATTTATTTCTATGACTTTGGCACTTATTGTTCCAGGTAAAGCGCGGATAGCCTGAATTTACGGACTTATCGCCAACCACACATCGAAACTAAAATTGTGAAAAGGTAGCACAGAGCTTCAGATGGTTGTAAAGGACCAGTATAAAAGTTTCCAAGAGTCTTATACGCACACACTTATCTCGTTTAATTCACTAAAATATATCTTTGACGCCCCCGTTTAGGCTTGAATGACAGCAAAGGTCCAATTGCAAAAGAAAACGATAAGATTGAGTTTGCAGCCCAGAACCCATAGTAGTTTATAAGGCAAGGATATACATTCTAGACATAAGAGGACCTTTTTATCAACTAAGTATAATAATCTTGCAGGTCAAACAGAGGTTTTAACTGTCCAGTCCACCGATAAAGGAGAGCCGCCATTAGTAAGCGAGGTAGAAACCATAACTCTTCACGGAATTCCTTGTCCAACAACGGCTCCTCCTTTTGTAGTGACACAACTAATCCCACTACCTCTTCCAGATCCAGATCCAGATACAAAAAGTGACGCCAACGCAAAAGCAACGGCAGCGGCTACCAGTTTTTCTGACAATCCGTGGAATATTGTAGGTGCGATTCTAGGTGGCCTTCTTGGACTAGCATTACTTGGGCTGCTGGGATATCTATTGTATAGATTTTGCGGACCATGTTGCAGCAACCTCTGCTACAGATACAGAAATCCGTAAGTTCCCTATAATATTGATTTTGAATAATTACTTAGTTTCCAGGCTAAATATCTAGTCAACAGATTGACTAACAATTATCAGGACTCTTGTACATTTAGGTCAATGCTTTACTTGTTTTTACAGTCCTCTGAAATCTAATCAGATCAAACCCAGTAAGCTGAGTGGTGATACTGGTGGACCAGGAGCCAACAAGGGCAAAGAAGGTGGATTTGTCGAAGAAGAAGCCGGATTCGTTGAAGGCAAGAAGGGCAAAATGATTGGAGGGTATCGTATCAGGTATGGCGGCTTTGTTGAAGAACATGCCGCTTTCAGTGAGTCGGGATATGGAGGTGGTGGGTATGGGTATGGTTCAGGAGGAGGGGGCTTAGGATATGGGTATGGTTCAGCGGGAGGTGGAGATTATGGTTATGGAGGTGGTGAAGGAGTTATTGTTGGAGATGGGGATCTGAAAGTGGATGACTACTGGAAAGAACGTGAGTATGATATTTAGGTAGACGGTCTACCTAAGAGACAGGTTTCTTATTTCAATAACTCTAGAAATATGTAAATAGAAAGGCACGAAACATGCTGTTATTATGCTGTTGGCGTACACCAACTTCAAATCTATACATATATTTACTATCCTTAAAGATAAATGTATATGTCACATATTTAATTTAAAGGATTTTAAGTCTATAAATAATCGCGTGTTCCAGAGCCAGTCACATATGTATTAATACTTCTTTCGATTTAATAAATCTTACGATTCTACGAAGTATACTTTTATAATTTTGGTGCAGTTCTGCTTCTTCTGCTTTTCCGACATAACAATGTCAATGCATTAACTGTTTTCAATAGTTGACGTCAATTATCATAATACTGTGTGATTGACCAGTCATTTCTAAACGGTCTTTATCTTGATTTGAAACTTCCAGAAAGGTAAATGGGTCATTACGTCGCATTTAGCGCTGTGTTACATACCTAATCCCACTTGTATATTAGTGGATAACCTGTGAAATCTTAAACTGCTCTTCAGATTTTCACTTATCTAATAGACAGCATTTTTAAATTGTATCTTGTTTTATTTTCAGATTATATGGATAAAGATTTAGGGACCACACCCAGTAGAAAGTCATTACCAGCAACTGTGGATAAAGCTTAGATGTTACTTAGTGCCAACATGTTTTACAAATAATTATAATAAGCTACAAACCTAAAAATAAAGTATGCCCATTTGAAGTTTACATTAGTTTCTTTTGATTTTGACTCGCCATCTATATATGCATAGGTGAACATTTGAAATATGTTGAAATAGGCATACATACGTTCAAAGGCAAATTATAGTCCACATTGTGAACTTACGGTGGGAATACATGTATAAGCCCTCGATGTCAAATATTTATACTTATAAATATCTTACATGTAAGTCTTTGTATTCATCGCTCAACCAACGGTTGATTGGATCACTATCAAATTGTCTTGTTGAAACAAATATGGCGAATAAGTTAAATGTCGAAACAGTGATCACGTGATTTAACCTGTCGACAAAGTCGTCATCTTGGGTGGGTTTATTCCGCTTGCTCTACTCCGATTCTTTTAAGTGCATTCGCAACCTTCACCCACCGAATATCTCCTAGTGTGCCTACTGTAGATGTGTATAGTTCAGTCAAGATATATTTAATACGGTGTCAAATAGATACATCCTATATATCGATATCATAGTTCTGAAACGTGTTAACAACTTAATTGAGGTAAAATGTTTAAACTTGATGTAGATGTTCATTATGTGAATGTCTTGACTGAGTTCAATTATTAACATTTCGCACTAAAGCTAAGAAGAGCTAAGCAATTTAATTGGTTGATGCTTTAGGGCAAGATAACTTTGATTCTAACTGATGAAGAGTGATGAAACTTAGTGCATAGTTTCACTACCTGGTACTTCAACATCGTGACTGAGTTTGATCGCGAAGATTGTATGCTTAGATTAAGTATAGATAATCAGTTTGATCTCTCAGTACTTTCGAAATAGATAATTGTGCAATTAATTAATATGTGTAATCAATTTATTTTGGGATTTCGGTGGGTGATATCAGCTTCACTGTTGGCTTGTTTAAAAACCAATGATTGCTTTTAGTTAATAAAATACTCCCCCCATTAACTTTTATATACTCGCATATGCAGGCATATAATTACAGAGGTATAAACGTTATTAATTATCTAGTTTCATGTGATACAAGAAGACCACCGATTTAAATTCGTCTGATTTCCACGCTTTTTGAGTTACGTTTTATCCTCTATAGAACAAAAATATCAGCTTTAAAAAGTGTATATTCCGTCTTCATTAGTACAGTCGGAGCAGGACAGTAGGACGTTAAACTCAATTTCATTTTGAAAAGTGTACACACTTGAATTATAATACTTCGGTTGTACCATACCATAATATTTTGAAAGAATCTGTCTACTAGTATCTTGTTTTTTATAGAAAGACCAATCTTCCAAATAATAACACGTCTTAAATAAAAGTAACTAAGTCAACTATTTAATAAAGATCTTTCAATTTAGAAGTCCAAAAATACCCCCATCCCCGCCTTTCGAGAGAATGTTTTGATGGTCCGGTAGTTGAATTCAAATTTCCGGATTCACGCCTGTATCATCTAGTTGATATTATCTTAACTGAATAAATATTCAGATAACTTGCAATCATGTTTGTCCATTAATAGAGTTTGTCCATTATTAATGTTGTCTATTAATATTGTTTGTCCGTTATTAATGTCCATTAATAGTGTTCGTCGATTATTAATGTTAGTTCATTAATAATGTTTGTGCGTTTCTGGTGATAGCATGTTAAAATGGGACTCTAACAGATTCAAAAACGTATAACCCATAGCCAACTAATATATTGGATCGGTGTATGCTAAAAAAAATAAACATTAATCTTGGGTTGATCGTATTCAGATGGCTTAGAGAGTAGAGATATATACTATTCAAAAAAAGTAGGGGATATTTGATTTTGGGGGCATAATACTAAAATATGCAAATGACTACGAAAAAAGTCACTATAGAACCTAACAGAAGAAACATTTCCAGTTACATGTGACGCCCAAACGCACCAATAGCTACCGCATGGAATGCAGGTGATGCTTGGGATCATCATGGGGGTCCAACTCAAGATTTGCACGACTCTGACTTTGAATGTTACAGTCATTGTGGCATTGAATTCCAGGGTGGAAACATCAGTTTAATTGTTTTAGTGACCAGAAAACAAATTTTGATATGCGTCGGCTTACCCAGAATGAAAGGTTACGTGCCCTTGGCATGCTACAGATCGGCAAAACACAGGCGGTTGTGGCGCGGACGATGAATGTTTCTCAGTCTGTCATAAGCAGGCTATGGTCCAGATACCGTGATACACAATCTGTACAGGACAGACCACGCTCAGGTCGACCAAGGGCGACAACTCAAGCCCAGGATCGATTTATCCGTACCTTGGCCTTGAGAAATCGTGTCATCACAGCAAATCAGATCAGCGCTCGTCTTCAAACAGACACTGGTGTGAGAGTGAGTGGCCAGACGATTCGGAATCGACTGCATAGGGGTCACCTTCGCGCCCGACGTCCTCGCGTGATCCCTTGTTTGAGAGATCATCACATTCAGGCAAGACGTCGTTGGTGTAGGGATCGTCAACACTGGGATAATCGACGCTGGAGCAATGTGATGTTTTCAGATGAGTTAAGGTTCACTGTTGATTTTTTGGACAGACGTAGGAGGGTGTGGCGTCGTCGAAACGAGCGCTTCCAAGACGTTAACGTAATCAGACATGATCGATTTGGGGGTGGTTCTGTTATGGTGTGGGGAGGCATCACTGTTGCTGGAAGAACGGCTTTACATGTTGTTGCAGGGCGTGTTACAGGCCAGTACTACCGGGACAACATCTTGGCAGTCCATGTTGTGCCGTTCGCACGACGTCATGGCCGCCGTTTCATCTTCCAGGATGACAACGCAAGATGTCACAGGGCCAGGATCGTTACAGGTTACCTCCAACAACAGAACATCACCACATTACCTTGGCCAGCACTGAGTCCCGACCTCTGCCCCATCGAGCATGTCTGGGACATGCTTGGACAGAGGTTACGTCAACGCCAACAACGTCCTGCCAATGTCCAAGAACTTGCTGCTGCGTTGCAACAGGAATGGGACAATCTGGACCAAAATGACCTTAGACGTCTCATTAGGAGTATGCCACGTCGGATCAATGCTTGTTTGGCAAACAGAGGAGGATTTACCCGTTACTGACTTGGTTGTGATGCTGTGGTAACTTTGCTGTTTGACCCCGGGTATCATTTTACCCTTATAATGGTCAGTCTGTGCCTTACTTAGTCTAACGATCATTTGGAATAAATCGATGAATGTGAACTTCATTTCATTTTGTCATTTGTTTCTTCGTCAGTTTCATTAGGTGACTTTAATAACACTTAAAAATCAAATATCCCCTACTTTTTTTGAATAGTATAATAGTATGAATGGCTGGCTGCCTCTAATTTTACTTTATCTTGTAGATGCAAGTTATACAAATAGCCTGACGGCGGTATATTATATTCTGCAATTTATCTATAGATGAGTAATCGTGTTACGCCTCCTATTCATAAAACGGGATTTTGTGACCCTTCAGTCAATACCCGGATTTTTACTATTAAAACCCCTGGACTACAGAACCCACCAATTATAAACATGTTCCTGTTTGTATATTTCCGTAAATAAATTATTTTTTAGACGTTGAATCTTCGCTGTCTACCACCTAGTGGAGCATGGCTTCCCGATCGTGGATTTCATGACGCTGGTTTATTCAGTGTTATGTTTTCTACGGTCACGTGTACAGTACTAGAGAGGAGAATGTTGCCCGGTCAGTGGTGTTTCCACATCGAATTCCAATTGTCAAATATTGTTTTACTTGTAATGGGGTGGATCCTGCTGACCAGACTAAAAATAATCCACCATAGCACAACGAACGGCGTGTGCTCGTCTTTATTATCCCCGTTGAAATGAAATGAAATGGGGTTTAACGTCCTACTGTTCTGCTCCTATGCTGGGCTAATGAAGACGGGCATACGCCATACAGTGTGCTATGGGGGACATTTTGCCCGGGCAGCGGCACTATCGCCTACTCTTATATCGAATTCCAACTGCCAGGGGATCTTTTACGTGCATTCCAATGTATACACGGGACCTCGGTTTTTCGTCTCATCCGAAGGACTAGACAGCTGTCCTTGTCAGACCCGCCATCCTGCATCACTGACAAGGGGAAACCACACCGGAAAATCTGGATGAACTTTCTCGGCCAATCAGGGATCGAACACCCGACCTAATTTCATTTTATTTCTCTATATTGTTATTGTTTAATAAAGATACCTCTGTTCGAAATTAGAACCATTTCGTAAACTTGGCTATTCTCGTCTATTCATTTTGACTCGTGCAGATTATGAAGTCGACAAGTGGAAGTTTTCTTAACTTTATCGATTGAGCAGTCAAAAACAACTCGATTTATATGGAAATCAATCACTGTTTTATACACATATAACACGACGTTTTGACAAGTATTCTTTTATCGTTTTCAAGTACAAAGGATAATCTGGTAAACTATAGGGTAATATTTATAGAGCTACCAAAAAGAATAGATTTCTTGAAGGCGAAAGTTGGATCGGCAATAGTCACTAAATAGATCGGTTTAACAGATGTTCCCGATAAAGTAAATATACCCCTACAATATATCCCCCCCCCCCCGCCATTGTTCTTTTAGCTGATGTATTTGCCCATGTTTTGTAGATGCTCTGTTAGTGGTGGCCGTAGTGATCAAACAGTTGCAGTCGATAATTTAGAAGAAAACAAAGATAAAATTGATAAGAAACGACTTAAGTGATATGTTTTCTGTACAGACGTATCATTTGTTTGATACGAGGATAATAATGTTACTTTACAGTAATGTGAATATATACTCTTCAAAAAAAGTAGGGGATATTGAAATGCAAATACCTATGCAGGATGTGATATGATAAATACTCATGGACACTTGACATGCTTTGAGAGTATGTTCACAGATAAAGAACTTAATTATCACCCCAACAGAACCACTGAGCTGCACATGCGACACGCAATAGCGCCATGATACACGTGGGGGGGGGGGGGGTCATTGTCAAATTAGACACTTAAAGGAAGGGTTGATGAAAACTGCCGCGTGCTGGTTAATCTATCCATGTTTGCTTTCCTATCGGTTCTTGCATAAGATTTATTGTTTAGCGTATCTTTGCTTTAGTGTGTTACGTTTAATTTGATCGGGAGACGTGTTCGTCGACGTCAACATCAACCGACAACACTGCAAGAATTGATCGTGGCACTGCAAGAGTAGTGGGTCAGATTGCCCCAAATTGTGATTGGACGGTTGATTAGGAGCATGCCACGACAAAAAGCTGAATGTCTGAGGATTGGTGGAGCAATTACTCATTATTAAGACAAAAATCAAAAACGTCCATTTTCACTTTTGACGGTGTATCTCTTTGCGAGTGAAATGGGGCCGTCAGATAAGTCGCCCATATGAACTGTTTATGTTCATGTGTAGATAATTAGCCTGTTATTAACATACACTGGTTACCTCTAACAAAAACAGCAGTGCATTTCCGTAGTTTTGTATTGTTTCTGGATATCCCCTACTTTTTTTTTGAAGAGCATATACACATGGATGATTGGTTCATACCTTGATTTATAATTTAACAAGTTGTCCCCCTTTACTGTTCAAAGCAAGTACAATGCTAAACCTAAAATAAAGAAACAAAATATCGGTGTCAATTCTTGTAAAAAAATGCCACAGGCCTTCGTTTATAAACTAAACTTTATTTAAAGTGGGGGAGGCTACCCGATTTTTTTTTCATTTTCAATTCAATAGCTTTTAAAATTTAAAAAAACAAAATTGGGGTAGCCCCGCCTCCCTCTGTTGTTTGATTGAGATATAAAATTGACAATTATTTCTCTCTGCCAACAAAATGGTGGAATACCTTATATCGTTATGAATTTGTTTTTCATGATATTTGCTCCAGATATTTGTATTCATGTGTAAATAAAAAAACCATAATTCGTTATCATATATATGACATTTAGTTTGATTTCTGATTTATAGAGGTGGTTATTATAATTGTCACTTTGAAATTGGTTCTAGTTTTCTCAGGGAAATAATATACCTTACTTAGTACAAGACGTATGAAAATAACATTCGTTAAGACCTTTAGTCTGTTAAAATTTTTAGAATTGTTTATTGCAACAAAAGGGAAGCATATTTAGGAGAGAGAGAGAGAGATAGATAGAGAGAGAGGAGGGGTTTAACGTCCACTCGACACAAACTAGATCATTTCGGGACTAACATATGGTTTAATTTTTATTTCAATAATTCGCTTGCGCGTAGGGGTCTTTAGCAGTGGGAGGAAACCGGAGGACCTGGAGAAACCCACGAGGATGGACAGGCGATCCTATTCCTTGTCACGTACAACCGGGGATTCGAAACCACGCCAGTTGGCTCAATGACAGGTCTTATGCTACAGCGCGCATGTGCTAACCATTCGGCCATCCAACCACCCGGAAGCATATTTAAAGGACATTACCAAGGTCTACAGACTATACATATGTCAATGTGATAGATTTAGCTAGAGATATTCCAGATTTGATTTTTACGATTTTTAGTCGATCAAAGATTTTAGAATTGTTTACTGCAACAATGCTCGCTGTCCTCCATAACGTGACCACATGTATGATGGATTGTTAGACACATTCATTACAAATTTGTTGTAGATCACTTTTTTGGTACCTTAGTCTGGAGTGAATTCTTTGTCTATTTCTGGCCCTTTTGTAGCAGTGGTTTGGATTATTTGATCATTTTTGCTTTACATTGAATTGTTTTTAAGTTGGGCTTCGCTTAAAATCGTCTGTAAGATTATTCCATGCTACTTCTTTCTCTGTCACGAGGATTACATGTCACACTAAGGAAAACGATGGTTATAGTTTAATCTGATAGCCATATAAATAAACTAATTTAATACTATACTAACCAGCAAAAAAGAAACGACAGTACGATTTCAAAGTCACTTTAATCAAATCATTCTAGAAAACGACTTACTAAATGGATCAAAGCAATTTTTGTGAACAGTATGTTGACGCATAAGTGATTAAATCATGACAATTCCAAGACATTACGAGAAGGTTTAGAGTCTGTACACAGTCTATACATCAGTATCTGGTGTGTCCACCGCGAGTGTCAATAACAGCGGCGCAGCGTCTGTACATGTAATGTGTTTGGTCTCGGTACGACGTTATTAAATCTCCTCTAAATTTCATCCCAAAGATGTTCAATCGGGTTTAAGTCCGGACTAAGGGTTGGCCAGTGCATAACGTTGACACCGTTCTGCTGTAGAAGGTCCCGAGTAACTTTGGCGGTGTGGGCACGGGCGTTGTCATGCTGGAAAACGTTGGTTCGATGATGTGCGAAATGTGGTATGACGTCGGATCTGAGAGCGTGATCGATGTAGCACACTGATGTGACGTGGCCTCCTCTCCCTGGACCAAGATTAAATTTTGGAACACCACAGGGCCCACTCTCTGGTTCAGGCCCATTCCATCCCAAACCATAATGCACGGACCTGCCCATGAGTCTCGTTCCATGACACATTAGTCAGAATGACGCTGGCCACGTCGACGCCATTTTCTTGTTCTGCCATTGGCAGTTGAACAGAACTGTTCTCCATTGCTTGTGTCGCCAGTTCTCGTCTTGTTGGACAAACTGTAGACGCTCACGTCGATGGCAAGGGGTGAGGATCGGTCCACGGTAAGGTCTACGACAATGGATGTTCTCTCTGGTGAGACGTCGGCACACTGTATCGGTACTGGTGGGTCTTCTGTGTGTTCCCACTGTCTGACGTGCTCAGATGCCTGTGTGAAGGGATTCTGCACGTGCTGTCGCACAACATGGAGGTCTTATCGCCTTGTGGTAACCCTTGGTCTACCAGTTCGGGGGTGATCATCCGTGGTGTTGGTGGCCCGAAAGCGTTGCTGAAACCTGTAGATGGTCCGAACATTGACCTGGAAGTGATTGTCAACGACTTGGACTGTGTGGCCAGCGTCGAGTCTTCCAAGCGCCTGGTTCCTCTGAGTTGTCGTGAATCGTGGCATGTTGCTGACGTTGTAGTGTGAATGATTCAACCAGGTATTGGGGTTCATTTTATAGAGCTGATCCTGGTGAACAGCACGTGCAGCATCATTTACATGAAAATCATGAAGAACACATTACCATCTCAGAAGTATGGTGGCTGATAGTGGCCATGCTAAATCTCGCCCTTTTCATAACGCGACAACACGACATCACGACAGTATTGACGCAATCATACGACACTTTATTCTGTCGTATCATCGTGTTATTTTTATCGTAACGTCGAGATGTCGACTTATTGTCCTAGTCTCTTTCTACAAGTCACAAAAATACAGCTGTACTCATTACATCATATATAGGCCTAAGTAGTAGATTTGATAAATATAAAAGAGATAGTAGGAAAACGTTGATTAATTATTTGTTTTCTCAAAATAATGAAACATTTTGTGTCCACAAGTGAATTATATTTGGTATTATATTAAAAAAATCTAGAATTACAATAGCAGGACCAAAGTGAGTTAGCTAAGTTAATTCCTTGAAGAAAAAGTGGTGTCGGGAGGTATCGAACAAGTAAGCATTCATTGCCATGTGTACGACACCCACCAATATTTATAGATGACTGGAGCGATAGTTTAAAAGTGATTTAAATTCAGAAGACAGGGTGGGAAGGGGATTGTAAAAAAAACAAATCGGGTCACATTCTTTAAAATCACAGCATTATCATAGTGCAGCACGTCACCCCAATAGTTGCAGGAGTTTTTTTTAAATGAGGTGGAGAAAACGATTCGCAGCCTGTCATTGAGTCAACTGGCGTGGTTTTGAATCCCCGGTTGTACGTGACAAGGTGTAGGGTCGCCTGTCAAACCTCGTGGGTTTTCTCCGGGTCCTCCGGTTTCCTCCCACTGCTAAAGACCCCTACGCGCAAACGATTTATTGAAATAAAATTAAACCATATGTTAGTCCCGAAATGACCTAATTTGTGTCGAGTGGACGTTAAACCCCCTCTCTCTCCCTCTCTCTCTCTCGCTCTTTCTCTCTCTCTCTCTCTCTCTCTCTCTCTCCCATTTGACATCACTAATGGGATTGAGGCCTAGATGAGTAAAAATAGGCCCAGTAATATCTTCAACTATGAACACACTCTAAAATCCTCATACCCCCCCCCCCCCCACGTCACCCAAATAGATGCAGGAGTTTTTTTTATGAGGTGGAGAAAACGATTCGCAGCCGTTATTGACCTTATCGCATATAGGCTTGCATCCGTTTGACATCACTATTGGGATTGGGGCCTAGATGAGTAAAAATAGGCCCAGTAATATCTTCAACTATGAACACACTCTAAAAGCCTCATACCCCCCCCCACCCCCACGTCTCTTATTTAGTTTTACAAATAATTCCAGAATCAATAAAATGGTATCAATGATGTTTGATACAACTGGAAAATAATATGTCAAAAATTGATTAAACATGAGAAATATTATTACATATTGAATCCGTATCAGTGATAACGTACATTTACTCAATATGTTCCTTCCAATGGATCATCATTTAACATGAAACAAGGAAAGCAGCGATCGAAGAAAAAGATTTAAAAACACACACATTTCAATATGACAGTAGTGATTCGGTCATGCATTTACATTCGAGAGTGTCATGCTTTCTTTGAAAGTAATGATTGTGCCAAATTTGAACAAAGTCAGTTTACATTCGCGGCCTATATGTAGAGTGTTGACAGATCAAACGTAAAAAAAAACAAAGAAAAAACCAGACCTATAAAAATATATTTCTAAAACTCTTTTAATTTTGAAATAATATTGTTTTCGCGTGTGCTAAGTGTTTCAGCGAATACATGTAGTTACAGAAAGGGTCTTGTAGATTAAGACTATAGCGCATGTGCAGTTTCAAACTTCCGAGACGACAAGTCGACAAGTCGATGATACGACAAAACCAAACTGTCGTATCATCGACTTGTCGACTTGTCGTCTCGGAAGTTTAAAACTGCACATGCGCCATAGTCTTAATCTACAAGACCCTTTCTACAACTATTCGCTAAAACACTTATCACACGTAAAAACAATATAATTTCAAAATTAAAAAAGGTTTAGAAAATATATTTTCATAGATCTGTTTTATTTAAGGTGTTATCTGTCAACCCTCTGGTATAACTACAGACTGCGGAACTAAATGTTCAAATTTGGCATAATCATTACATTCAAAGACAGGATGGCACGAAATGAAATGAAATGGGGTTTAACGTCCTACTGTTCTCTCCTAAGCTGGGCTAAAGACGACGGGCATACGCCATACAGTGTGCTATGAGGGAATTTTGCCGGGGAAGCGGCGCTACGGCCCGCTCTTATATCGAAATCCAACTGCCAAGGGATCTTTTACGTGCACGCCAATGTGTACACGGGACCTCGGTGTTTCGTCCCATCCGAACGATTAGACAGCTGTCATTGTCAGGCCCTCCGTCCTGCATCACTGACAAGGGGGAACCACGCCGGTAAATCTTGATGAATTTTGTCGGCCAATGCAGGGATCGAACCAATCTTTGAAAAAAGTCGTCTAATATCTCTGTAAAAGATGACTGTTTTCAACACATGCAATCACGTCACGCGGTGTCAATCATTGGACCAATGGCGCGTGCATTGTTTATATAAGACGTAACTGCTTCGGGTAGAATGATGCCTTTTACTCATTTTAATACCCATTTACGCTACATAGGAAATATTTTTTACCTACAAATACTCCAAATGTCTTTATTTATTTTTCTAATACATAAAAAAAAATGTTTTAGAATTAAATTTGTCGGAGGAATAATGTTAATATTGGGGACTCATTAAGTCGCATCGATGTCATCCTTATCAGAGGCCTAGCGAATATTCACTTCTGATCAGTGTGGGATCGACGCCCGACCTCCAGGCTAGCTAGCCAGCGTCTTGCCCATGTAGCCACGCGATCCTCTGAAAGGATGATACTCTCGGGTGTAAATACATGACCGAACCACTACTGTCATATTGAAGACGGGCATACGCCATACTATGAGCGAAATTTTGCCAGGACAGCGCACTATGGCCTACCATTATATCGAATTCCAACTACCAAGGGATATTTTACGTGCCAGGCCCTCTGTCCAGCACAACTGACAAGACCTCGTCGGAAATTCTGGATGAACTTTCTCGTCCAATGAAGGGATCGAACACCCAGCTTTCGGGTTACAGAACCAACGTCTTACCTGCCTAGACACGGCGACTCCCCCGCAAAATATCAAGCACCAAAAACAATGGATCGAGGCCTAGATGATTACACACTATGAAAGCCTCATACGCCCCCCCCCCTCCCCCACGTCTCTTATTTTGTTTTACAAATAATTTCAGAATCAATAAAATGGTATCAATGATGTTTGATACGACTGGAAAATAACATGTATAACATTGATTAAACAACATAGGTAGTAATGAGAAATATTACATATTGAATCCGTATTAGTGATAGCGTAGATTTACTCAATACGTTCTTTCCAATAGATCATCATTTAACTTGAAACAAGGGTAACAGTCGATCGAAGAATGTGACAGTAGTGCTTCGGTCATGCATTTACCTCCGAGAGTGCCCCCCTTTCTTTGAAAGTAATGATTGTGCCAAATTTGAACAAATTCCATCTAGATTCGCGGCCTGTAGGTAGAGTGTTGACAGATCAAATGTAAAAAAAAACAAACAAAAACCCCAGACCTATAAAAATATATTTTCTTAAACTCTTTTAATTTTGAAATTATATTGTTTTCACATGTGCTAAGTGTTTTAGCGAATATTTATAGAAGGTAATATAATCTTTTATTGGCATTTAGCAATTGGAAACATAACAAAACTGACACAGTTATATGGGACAACAATCACTGTTTTATTATACACAAGCACAACGTTTCGATAAGTATTCTCTTATCGTTATCATTGTGCTTGATAACGATAAGAGTATACTTATCGAAACGTTGTGCTTGTGTATAATAAAACAGTGATTGTTGTCCCATATAACTGTGTCAGTTTTGTTTTTTTATTTATAGAAGAGTCTTGTAGATAAAGACTATAGCGCATGTGCAGTTTTAAACTTCCGAGACGACAAGTCGACAAGTCGATGATACGACAGTTTAGCGTTTTGTCGTACCGTCGTATCATCGACTTGTCGTGGCGATAAGTCGATGATACGACAGCACGACAAAATAAAGTCGATGATACGACAAAATCAGACGATCTTACGACAGTTTGTTCTGTCGTAAGATCGCCCGATTTTATCGTAAGATCGTGTGATTTTGTCGTGCCGTCGTATCATCGACTTATCGCCACTGTAAGTCGATGATACGACGACACGACAAAATCACACGATCTTACGACAAAATCACGCGATCTTACGACAGAACAAACTGTCGTAAGATCGCGTGATTTTGTCGTGTCATCGACCCAATTTTGTCGTGCCGTCGTATCATCGACTTATCGCCACAACAAGTCGATGATACGACGGCACGACAAAAAGCGAAACTGTCGTATCATCGACTTGTCGACTTGTCGTCTCGGAAGTTTAAAACTGCACATTGCACATGCGCTATAGTCTTAATCGACAAGACCCTTTCTATAACTATTCGCTAAAACACTTGGCACATGTCAAAATAATACAATTTCAAAATTAAAATAGTTTTAGAAAATATATTTTTATAGGTCTGGGTTTTTTTTTACGTTTTATCTGTCAACACTTTACCTACAGGCCGCGAATCTAGATGGATTTTGTTCAAATTTAGCACAATCATTACTTTCAAAGAAAGGATGACACCCACGGATGTAAATGCATGACCGAACCACGACTGTCATATTGAAACTTGTTTTTTAAAATCTTTTTTTCTTCGATCGGCTGCTTCCCTTGTTTTCAAGTTAAATGGTGATCCATTAGAAGGAACATTTTGAGTAAATGTATCATTGATACGGATTCAAAATGTAATATTTACTACCCTATGTTGTTTAATCAATTTTAGACACATTAATTTCCAGTCGTATCAAACATCATTGATAGGGACCTGCCATTTTATTGATTCCGAAATTATTTGTTAAACAAAAAAAGAAGGGGGGGGGTGCGTAGGGGACTTTCGGAGTGTGTTCATAGCTGAAGGCAATACTGGGCCTATTTTTAATCATCTAGGCCCCGATCCCATTAGTGATGCCAAACGGATGAATACGCGATAAGGTCAATAACAGCTGCAAATCGCTTTCTTCACCTCATAAAAAACCTCCCCTGCACTTATTGGGATGGCGTGCTACACCAATGCAGTGATTTTCTGTGATCTGATTTGAGGTTTTATATAATCCCCTTCCCACTCTAATAAAATAAATTGGAAATCTTCTGAAATCGCTTCTAAACTATCGCTTCAGTAATCTATAAGTATTGGTGGGTGTCGTACACGAGGCAATGCATGCTTGTTCGATACCTACCGACACCACTTCTTATTCAAGGAATTAACATAGCTGACTCACTTTTGTCCTGCTATTATAATTCTAGATTTTTTGAATATAATACCAATAATTCAATTTTGGGCGCAAAATGTTTCATTATTTTGAGAAAACGAATAATTAATCAACACTTTCCTATTATCTCTTTTGACGAGTCTTATTGTATCTAATCTGATGTAATGAGTGTAATGAGTACAGCTGTATTTTTGTGACTTGTAGAAAGAGACTATGCCAATAAGTCGACATCTCGACGTTAGGATAAAAATAACACGATGATACGACAGAGTTAAGTGTCGTATGATTGCGCCAATACTGTCGTGATGTCGTGTTGTCGCGTTATGAAAAGGGCGAGATTTAACATGGCCACTATCAGCCACCATACAGAAGTCAGGTTGCCTTTTTGAGAACATTTCCTGAGTCCAATTCTGTGCTCGGGAAGAGGCCTATTGCTCAGGTAAAGTTTGAGATGTGGTAACAAATATACAATGGAAACATTTGGCAAGTTTTATGCAATGCGTCTATTCAGAGTAACATACCAACCTGACGTTTCTTTTGCTGCTTAGTATTTATCTTGAAAGTGTCTATAATACTTCTGCTGTTTCTGCCACATCGATTACAAATCGCAATATGGAAAATGTGACTGTGCACTATAAGATTTTATTCCTAATAAAAGTTGAAAGTTGGAGTTGAAAGGAAGAACCACATAGAAATGTTTACAGTACTAAAATATCAGTTAAAACATGTTCTGAAGGCCAAATTTGTCCACCCCCCACACTGCTACAGCATGACTAATTTATATTCTTAATATACAGTTATTAGTAAACATACGTTAGAATTATAATAATTTGAATATGTGTTAAAGGGCACGTCAATAACCTGTCAATCATTTTAATATGACGTTTTAAATAAAGGGATTGTCAGACGAAAGAAATGCACTCTATGAATGCAAATATGTACTAGATTACCCATATGCACGTTAAAGAAGCTTATATAAATCAGTCTTGGGTAAAATTATGATCGCCTCCGTATGGAATATAAACTTTATTAAATGGAATGAAACGGGATTTACCGTCAATTCCAATAGTTATTTTACGTGAACGCCAACGTGTATTCAGAACTTTGTTCGTCCAATCCGAACGACGTGACGCCGTTCCTTGCCAGATCATCGGTTCTACACCTCTGGCAAGGGGAAACTACCTGGAAAATCTCGAGATACTTTCTGAACAAAAGGCCCTTCTGGTTAGTGAGAGAGCATGACACACTCAGTCACCGTGGCACACTGTAAACAATAATTCTGTAAAAAAAAAAATAAATAAAACAAAAAAAAAACAAGAAAAAAAACAAAAAAAACAAAAAAAAATTCTGGCAGCAAATTTACCATATTTTTATTCTATTGTTTTACCAGACAATTTCTCTTAAGTCATATTAGCATGTTTCTGTTTACAAACAGGTAAAATTACAGGATAAACATCTGGTAAATCTGCTGCCAGAATAGTTTCTGTTCTTTATAACATAATTATTTTGGTTAAATATAAACCAAATCATCTGTAAAAAAATAATTTATTTTCTGTAAATGTAACTTTTCAGTCATGAATTTATATACATATTAAAAATTAACAGCAAGAAAAGTTACATCGCTTCTTCTTGTAAATTTTTCTATTTTCAATACAAACTTGAAACAAAGTTAAATTAAAAGGTGTTCACTTAAGTGCATATATGATGGGGTATCCTATCGGCGGTGGAGATAAATGTTTAGGGCTTACGGCCATGTACTGTCAAAAGCACATAGGGCCCCAATTGTTAGTCCAAACTGAACAAATTCCAACCTGCACCATTGACAGGGAAGAATAAGTTACAAAACAAGCATGTGTAGCTCTCTTGGCTAATGGTCAATAAGTCGACATCAAATTCACTGAGCCATCGCGTCTCTTACACATTAATATTGTTTGCATTATAATACATTATACATCTGTATGGTCGCTATATAGTGTATTGATCATAGATTCCAAACATAAAAAAGCAACGAACTGAACAGACAGCACAAAGGCCGTGTCTTTAAATCCAATAACATTATACGTAGTATCTAATAATGCTTTGATTTTCCTTCACACATATTATTAGGAAGACTTACCTTCATATCTTATCGTTGATTTCCCTCTTTCTTTTTTTCTACGTTAACTGAATCCAACAGTATAACTTTGTGAATTAGCAGAACAGTGCCGTTAATATACAAGTTATTCTAGAATATTACAGGTAGTTTTATTACTAATACAATTTATATTGTTAATAAACAGTTTATATGTAAAAGATATCGACGTTCTTGTACAAAGACAGAAATGCGACTAAAACAATAGATTTTATGGTTAAAATACATCTCAAATCACAGATATTTCTGTAATAAATCGGATAGTTTCCTTCAAATACCAAAAAGTGGGATTTAAAAAACAGACATTCTTTACAGCGCATCCTTATAAAACCAATTCATTCATAAGACAATACCGTTGTCCTCTCTACATACTGTGGGTGCAGTATCGGTGCGGGAATTTTTCACCTAGATCGGCCCATTATACATTGCCTAGCTGAAACCAGTCCTACGATCATTGTCCAAATACAAAAGTTATGTGTCTGTGTTCTGTTTATTTAGTTTATAGACTGCTTGACAGTTTTCTTTGCATCGCGTAATAAAACGTTAACAGAACTACGCTATACCTAATATTAAATATATTTCTATATAGATAGATCTATGCTATTATCGGTTACCCGGGATATATCTGATACAATGGTTGGTAGACAAATAATAAAAACAAGCTATTGTATCAACATAACTAAAGGGAAAGGCTTACAGAACTTAAAGTGCGCATCAGAGAGAGAGAGAGAGAGAGAGAGAGAAAAAAAATGGGGTTTAACGCCCACTCGACACACACTAGGTCATTTCGGGACTAACATGGTTTTGATTTTTTATTTCAATAATTCGCTTACGCGTAGGAATCTTTAGCAGTGGGAGGAAATCGGGGGACCCGGAGAAAACCCACGAGGTTGGACAGGCGATCCTACTCCTTGTCACGTACAACCGGGGATTCGAAACCACGCCAGTTGACTCAATGACAGGTCTCATGCTACGGTGCGCACGTTTTACAACATCTAGACGTCGCTACACTGCTTTACAATTCCTGCACTTATAGCTACGTTATCTGCCTTTACTACAGACACGTGAACAGTAGCGACCAATCAGAGGTTGTGACAAAAACACACTCAGATCGAACATGGCGACCTTGAACTTTGACATTGAACGAAACTTGAACTTCGCAACTCGATTATCATAGGTAGACATTTTGATAAATTCTAACAGGAAATCGCGAAGCTTGGAATTCGCGATAATCGAGTAATTAGATGGGGTCCCAAGTTGGGTCAGTACGAATTGAAATTAGTGAGGAAATATGCAGGGTATTACATGAAGGGCTTGATCAGATGTACGGAGTTAAAGCGAGATCAAGCCTTCTATTGAAGATGTGTTCACCGTGTCCTTTTATCAGATTAAATTGGAGTAAGCCAACATTAAACCTGTACAATAATTAACATTATGAATACAACAAGATGGGTGTAAAATGTTATCGACGGCACTACGAACATTAGAGAAAAACAAATTTTGGTCGAATTGAATAAGTTTTGGCCATAATATATTTAATAAATTACCTTATTAAATCCATTCATAAAATTAATCCAAAGATAAACACACCTCACATTTTCTATCACTAAGGAATATATATATATGCACACCAAAACATATTGGACTATTGTGTCATATTTGCCAAAATGAAACAATTGAAAGAAATTTATGTTGTGGGGTAAATGTTTCTGTAAGGTAGGTTAACGGCGACAAATAGTCAATTTATACCGATTAACCCGCCTCCCCCCTCCCAAAAAAAAAATATTAAAAAGTAATTTATATAGATAGATAGAAAGAAAAAAATAATTAAAAAGTAAAAATTCATCTTAAGCTCCGGTCAGACCGGGGTGGCGTCCGTATACCCCAACAGACCGCGATGCTACGGCGACAGAAAATGGTTCTCAGAGCACGCCAATATCGCCATAACCGTGGTAAAAGCACAAGGTCTCCGGCAAACGTGAACACAACACGAGAAGATGTCTCAAAAAATTACAAACTTGAAAAAAGTCGCGTTCTTACCGCGACCCGTGCGATTATACCGCATGCTCACGGCGCGCCTGTCACGACCTCTCCGCACTTATGGCGTTTCTATTAAGATCTATTGGCTTGGCAATGGCGATCATCGGCGAACCCGCGGCGCCCCAACCACACACATGGGGTTCTTACAACACGACACGTCTTCTGCGTGTATCGCGAATGCACGTGCGTTTCTACCACGTGATCACGGCGGCTATATAAGTTGCCTGTTTTTTTATAGAAAGTCGCCATAGAGCGTAATGCAAGCTTGGTAACCGCGCCATGGTCGTATTACGAACTCTATAAACGCAGTGGCAGCGTATTTGCCACGTGTGTATTGCGCGTGTACTACGTTCAGAAGATGATACCACGCTTGTCACAGCTTTCCAGGTAAGATCGCAGAACCTTGGCGTTTGCTTTGAACATGCTCAAAACAAATGCCGTGACTCGACGATCATTGGCCACCATGGAGACCACAGCTGCACAGCATGATATCTGGCGTTTCCACCACGCTTATGACGATCTAACGCGCTCTGAGACCAATTTTTGTCGCCGTAGCAGCACAGTAAGGACGCCACGCCGGCCTGACGGGGGTATTATATAGTTAATGCTAGGTTCTCACTATCAAAATTCGCGCTACGATCGAAATTGTGGTTTTAATCGTGGAGTAACCGTGGTCTTATCATATATTGTAGTCAGTCATAGCAATCGCGTTGGTCGTATCGAAACATATCCGAACGTATTTGTACTAACCGGATCGTGGACTCAATAGGGACAATACTATCGTAATGCATCGCACAAGCAAGTGTTAAACTTAATGTAATTTCCAAACATAACAAATATTCATTGATAGTTTTGCTTTGATGTTAAAATAACAAACTATAATGCCATTTGCAGGTCTTTCTTTATGCCTGAAATGTTATCTAAATTATTAACTAATCCAGACCATAATCCACTCTCGATGTCATCGCTAGGCTGCGATATTTACTGGATTATAATCCGATGTGCTGCTCAACGTTCATTCATGATTAAATCAAAAAAATGGATAATTGAGACTATGTTTTTTTATTGTACCGACTTTAGTAATGATGATCGAGGCTAGGCCCAAAATTCGATGGCTAAATCGGTTCAGAGTGAATCTATTTGACTGAAAATTTCAGCAAATTCCTTTCACGTTACCTAGGTTTTATTGTGAGTGAATTTTTTCACGTATGCAGATCCAAACAACCGAGTGTCTATTTAGCAATTCTTTATATTGTATGAAATATTGAGGTATTGACTGGCGGTGTAACAATAAAATAATATATTCTTTTTATAAGCTTATATTGCCATACTGTGTCGCAACCCAATAAACTAACGATGCGTTTAATACTAAACAATTTTTCAGCGTATTAACAGAGTAGTTTTGTACTGGATTGACAAATATGTGACAGAATTACGTGTTTAAATTTTACAGAATTGGATATGTTAAAAACACAGAAAATGTTTAAACATTTTCTTGTTAGTTTTATGTTCCTCTTGGTAAGTAATGTGACCATTCAAATTAACTATTTTGTAACTTGTTTACATATTTGTACAGAAAGGAAACTCTTAGCTGGATTCAGTTGTTTTTATTTATTTGTCAGTTTATTTATTTGTAAATTAGCTTCTGTTCATTGTTTTAATAATCTTGGGGATGCTTTGTTTTTGTTTTTTTTAAATCATCTCAGACAATTAGTTATGATGATTTCATGTTTAGATAAAAATTGTTCATAAATACCATCTAATATATACAAATACTATTTTCAAAGAGGGTGTAAGGTTTTGAAGGTCTTTCTAGTGGGTAAAACAAAATATAATTTAGGTCATTCCATGTTAAGTGGATCAAATTTCAGAAAATTGGGAACATGACCCTCTCCCCAAAAATTATAAAAAGATATCCGTAAGTATAACTCTCTGGGTCAAAATCTTTCTGAGATATGGCCATTTGAAATTAGGGTACAGAGACGGATCATAAATTCAGTAATTATTTTTAGGTTTTCGAGTGCTTTAAACTCACATTTTAATAGAAGTAGAACTGTAACATACACTGATGTCCATCTTGTGTATTTTATGGCTTATTTTTTTATTTGACACTTGAAATCTGTGCGATGATGGAGTTTTAATGGCTATTATCAAAAGTGTTGACTTTTCACGTTGATTTTAAAATAATTTCTAAATGACCTATCTACATCATACTGTACTAAACTTATTTTGTTTCCAAATGAGAACAAAAAGGTTATTCCGCTTCTCAATTGAAATATTGGGGGGGAGAGAGAGAAATGGGGTTTAACGTCCACTCGACACAAACTAGGTCATTTCGGGACTAACATATGGTTTAATTTTATTTACATAATTCGCTTGCGCGTAGGGGTCTTTAGCAGTGGGAGGAAACCGGAGGACCCGGAGAAAACCCACGAGGTTGGACAGGCGACCCTACTCCTTGCCACGTTCCACCGGGGATTCGAAACCACGCCGGTCGACTCAATGGCAGACTTTATGATACAGCGCGCGCACGCTAACCATTCAGCCATCCACCCCCCTTGAAATATTGGGCTTTGACAATTAGATTAAAAAGTTACTTCTGAAAGACTTGGGCCTTTCATATCTCATATAATGTTCTACGTTATAAGTTGCTCTAAAATAACAAATAGGAGTCATATTTGTCATTTAAGAGCAACTTATAACGTCGAATAAGAATAAAGACTCATTTTGGCCCCAGGAAGTATCGTTTCAATTTAATTTTGCCATGAAAAACTGGGGAAAACTTGTTTTGTCTGCTTAGGAAGTCAAGTACAGTAACGTAGTTTCACTATCACTAGACCCCTAAAAACTACAGTCCGCAATTATTAGCGTATTCCAAGAAATATCTACGACTTTATAAAAACTTTCGTGAAGTATGGGCCGGTGTTTATGATTGTTATTATATCACTATTTATCTAAGCACATAAAATGGACAAAAACTGATATAATTAAGCATGTATCGGTCGACTTGGATAAAAAATATTTTCTTTTCTAAAAAGTATGGTCTTAAACTTTAGCTTTATTCGGGTTTGTTGGAGTTTTAAGGGGTAATTATAATATTTGAAAACGACTGAATATCTTTACATTTAGTTATCTAAACATACAAAATGGCCATAACTTATATAATTATGTATTGATCGACTCTGATCAAAATATTGTCTTTTAAAAAGGGTGTGGTCTAAAAGTATAATATGTTTGGTTTTATTCAGGCATGTTAGCATTTTAAGGGGGTAATTATAATGCGATATATTTGCAAAACAATCTTTATATTTAGTTTTAATAGTAATAGACCGTGATGTGAAATGTCTATAAAGAACAAGCAACGTTTCCCTTTGGGTTATTTATTTTTTGACTGCTTTACTTAATGAGGATGTTTATTTTTAAACAGAACATAATAACAATAAAAGCCCAATGGTCTTTGCCTGAATCAGCAGAGGGCTTAAACACATTTCCTGCGCAGCCTATAGCTTGTGCCAGTGCCTTGGACGTAACAGCAGTCCCGTCTACATGTAATGGGTGTTTTGGAGCATTACCTGTCGGTAGGTAATTATATCATACAAACATGATTATTTTTCTTATTTAATTTCATTGGCAATTATTCCTAATGGCGTTGTTGTAACTCGACAACGCACAGACTTGTTCTCAACTTAAAAATCGTGTTACTGGTCTTTCACAAATATATTTTATTTTATTCATAATAACACATTTTTATGGATTTACTTTTTCTGGGTTTATTAAAACGTTGCATGTAATAAACCAAGAAGTAGTAAATCCATAAAGTTGTGTTATTATGAATATTATACCTCTACTTCTAACTGATTAAATGTCTTATTTTATTTATTATTTTTTTC
This sequence comes from Patella vulgata, assembly GCF_932274485.2. Taxonomy (NCBI): domain Eukaryota; kingdom Metazoa; phylum Mollusca; class Gastropoda; family Patellidae; genus Patella; species Patella vulgata. Next base: position 70,357,047 of record NC_065879.2, on the reverse strand, counting down.
TCAGGTGGTGGTACCTATAATTTGTTTTACGCACCAAGGAATAATTTACGATTAGATTTTGATAAATCTAGAAATTATCAGATCACAGCGACATGTCGCGATACTGGAACCGCAGTGGTCATCAGTCTCGCAGTAATTCCAAATTTCCCGCCACGATTTCAAGACGCAAGAAGTAAGTTATGATACAGAGATATGCTTTTTGTGTTCCTTTCAAGATTACACCTTTCGAATATCTTTTCGAATACTTTTTCGAATACTAAAGGCACAACCAACTGTGACACCGACAAATACACCCTTATGACTCAAACACTCTACTCGCCATGTTTCATCAGATTCATTAGATCGGTTGGTGCAGACAAGTTAAATCCACATTTCAATTGAAGCTCACTGTGAATTATGAAACCTCAGGGAAAGTCATTGTACTCAAATAAATACACGGATTAATATCTATATTTCAAAATAAAATTCAAATCTATACTTTAGATGTATTATAGTAAATGAAGGACATTGAATGGTTGGCATTCTAGGATAGGATCGGCTGACTTTGGTCTAAACGGTACTGCATTAAAGTCATTAGATTCATGTCCAGACTTTGCTGTGTACCATGTACACTTTATAAAACCCCTCTTAATAAGCATCATACTTCTGCACAGTTGTCTTTTATTTATCCCTTTTATAGATATAAGAAATAAAACGACGAGATTTATTGTGGGTCCACAAGTCACCAAAATAACCAAACATTTGCTTTCAATCAAAAATGTTATCATACCACGTTATCATAACAATTTATTTTCAGTTCAACGTTCAATACTATATTTCATTTAAATAATCTATGTAAAACGAATTAATTTCACCCCAAAAATATCTGCTCCATTCGTTAACTTTATTATTGAAGATGCAGTGGCGTTTAAGTCTTTTGGTGGTTACTCTTGTCAAGTAGCTGCAGCTACACCTCCACAGAAGTTCAATATCAATCTCAATTGAATAATTATCCATTTCAAGTATAATTATTATAGTCACACTATTATTACAAATTAACTTCTTATTTCTATTTCAGCACGTCACACTATTACAACATTTACCCAAACTAATGGTGAAGTTCTTGATCTGAAACCAATGGACCCAGAGAGTGACACACTAACATTTACCATTACAGAACGACCAGATAATGGATTCTTCTCTATTGATAGTAGGCTTTATGTGTTATTTCCGTAAATAATAAGTTGGGGGGGGGGGGGGACTAAACGCAGGGAAATGGGTCCCTTTTTTATATAACAGAATATGTAAATATCATTAAACAAAGTCAAAATCGTTCATCCAAAATAATTATCATTCGATTTAGTTGATCCCTTGGTATTTAGTTCATGTACTATAACACCTGTTTTCGTCTTTAGACAATGGTGTGATAACAGCCAAGAAAAATATGAATACATTTTGTGAACCCGAGGATGTAACTGTTACTATGTCCGATCCTTACAACCCAGCAGTTACAAGAACTATAACAATGGATCCAGGTTAGTCTAGAATTTAGCTCATTTTAATGCGATAATTTCATATTTTCTAAGAAAGTCAGAGCATAATTATTTTTCTATGTATGTTGCTATTTAGGTTGTCAAATCATTTATATAGATTCATAGCACTTAAAAACACGGTACCTGAGAATTATAACATTTAGTGTACATAATGGAATCGGGGGGGTTCTTTCGATTGTCTGTGGTTAAACAGATACGAATAATGATGCCTGGTTGGCCACAACTCCAAACGAGGGTTGATCTCGCTTTAACCCACATCTTATCAAACCCTTGACGTAATACCCTGCATATTCGTCAGCAATATCGACAGACTTACATTCTGATGATACCAGATATACATGAACTGATACCATAGGAGAAAATTGGTACACTTTTCAGCTAGGTTGATTCCCCTGGGGTCCCGCTCTACAAGTGTTACCGACAAAGTAACAGTTGGGACACGTCCCTCTTACGACAAGGGTCGGTAATGCAGTGAATAGTGAAACAAGCTAATGCCACATTCAATGAAAGGACACAATTTGTTTAAGGCTCGGTAACCCAGAACCTCCTAGTCTTCAACGTCCGGGGTTCTGGGACCGTTGTCAATATTTGACGCAAAGTTTTATTGCCCATGCGTTACAGAGAGTTTGGTTTTGCATGTGGTTGATTATCCAGTATCTTTGAACAAGTCAAGTAAGGGTTGCGCCCCTTCCCACGATATAGCATTAATATAAACAATAAGAAAAATTAAGAGGGTTGGAAATCGAACTGGCAATGCAATCAAATGGATTTTCATAGGTGTCAACATCTTGTTTTAGGACTAGTTACCCATATAGACTTTGTTTATGGACACAGCTCACCAATTATGCTATTTTTAGTCTTTCTCCCCCTTTCTCTTTTTCACCCTTTTGCATGACGATCTGTGTTGACATTTTGGTATAGAATTGGAGAAAAGGGTTTGAGATTTTGAGCGGAAGGATACAACAGTAAAGAGGTTAGTTAGATTCAAAAGTAGAGCGGAGAATTGCATGTTTACTTGTCTCTACTTTCGATGAACCTCGTACGTGCTTTTGGGCAAAAGGTTGCCACATGTTGCTCCATCTGTGGTAGAACGCGTTCTACCCAACGAACATTTGGGGAAAAGTTAGAGCCGGTCTAAGAGACGAGAATTAATATTAAAGTCAATGGGGAAATCACTGGTGATCTGTGGCCTTATGATAATGTAAAAGACCGGGATCATCTAGCCAATGACTTGTTATTCTCAAATGTTGTCAACGCGTCCAGACTAATATTCGCAGAGACTAAATTTGTTTTTAAATTTTCAAATTTGTTTCAAGACGTCACAACATTTATATGGTTTTAAATTTCTTTAGGCTCTAATGTTAAACGTGTGCTTACGGACTGGAATAGAAGCATAGTATTACCAGAGAACAGTCTTGTAGAATTACCCATAACAGATGGTCTGGCAGCAGGGGGTACATGTGTCGTGACTATAGATCCGGCTAGATATCTAGAACGTCTAGATACTACCACACATTGCCCCACTGGTTCTCCGAGTAAGTCTCTATTTTCAAATTATATATCATTTTGTTTGATGAAGACGAGAGAACTCTCATCTAAACGTCGCTAGAAATAAACTTCTAATTACATAATTGTGTCATGTATTAATTCATTCGGTTACTAAGTGCCGCTTAAGCAATATATAAACTTGTTTGGTCTTTAGCTTAAAGGGCACAGGTGACAAATGGCCATGCTTTCGGTGTTCAGCACTTTCTTTTGTCAGCTTACTACCATACGTAACTAATATAACATTCCAAAAGTAAATGGTAGCTAGCTCTGATGGATCTGTTTATCAGATTGTTTACTACCATGCTCGTGCTATCTTTACCTTAAGGGATACATTGTCTATCTTATGCTATTTAGTACTTTCTGTTGTCGGCTGATTATGTGATATATGATACGTTCTTTGGTCAGCTTATAACCATGGTCGTGGTAGACGATACTTTTGTTTTGTCAGCTTATAACAATGCTCGTGCTATTTTGTCTGCATATTACTATGCCCGAGCTACACGATACGTTCTTTTCAACAGTTAATTACAATGCTCGTGCAACACGATACGTTCTTTTTTTTTCAAGATTATTGCCATCTAGGACTACACGATGCGTTCTTTCTTGCCAAGCTTATTACCAAGCTACTGCTACACGATAAGTTCCTGTTCAATCTCATTATCATCTAGATGCACGTACTTTCTTTTTTCCAGCCAGGATAGTAACGAGAACAGGTGAAACATTTGATTTTGAGAATGATCCACCTGTTAATATATCCTTAGTGTTTGACAATGGTAATTGTCCTTCTGAACCAAGGTGGATATACGTCCAATGGAGTGATGTCCCAGAGAAACCTGTGTTAGAGCTAGACAAAAAGGAGTATACTACAGACGAAGGATGGGTAGGCAAAAACGATTTCTTTTGTCAAGGACTTTGAATAGTGTTTTGTGACGCCGTACACAGTTCCGTGTATAGATAATGTGAAAGTACGGAGCCCCTTAAGTGCACGATTCCACTCTTATAAAATTATGCACGAAAAAATTATATAAGAGTGGAATCGTGCACTTAAGGGGCTCCGTATGAAAGCTATGGTCATGCTGTTTAAAGTTTCTGACCTTTTATGTTCATGACACACGAGAACCTATAAATTTTAATGGATTCCCGATAATCATTTTTAGAGTTATTACTCTGGATCTCTATATCGGCGTACCCGAGACGTTATTTTCCAATTTGTATGCTATATTCGGACCAGATCTTGGATCTGTGGAGGGTCTCCACATTTTAGGCTGCCCGCTGGTAGACATATATTATGTTTATAGTGCCACCAGTTCGTCAGGAAATGTGCGATTATTCATTTACTAGTGGTTGTCTTTAAAAAGACTTGACTGGGATCGTACCTTGATTGAAGTTTGAAATGAGCAATATAACTATTTTATTTAACTTGTGTTCCTCGCCCACAATATACCTCAGAATGTGCCAAATCCATTCTATGTTTCAAATTTGGGTGGGGAGCGGCTTCACGCCCTATTGTAACATATGCGTTTGTTTTATTAATCCAGCCCCTCCCCTCCATAAACTTTACGTTGTGTTTTGGGCTATTTGTTAATACAGTTGGAATTCAATTGCTGTTCGGACAATTTCACTACTAGAATACTGTATGACTATGTTCGTCTTCATGAGCCAAGTTGGATCAGACAAGTAGGATTTTAAACCCCGTGTAATCCATTCATTCTATTGCATTATTTCATAGTTTGTTTAAGGAAAGTTGGAAATTATAATTAACTTGTCAATATATACAGTCTGTGTTATTTTGTGAGCTGTATTAAACTATTTTCCATTTAATTTTTGTTTTAAGGTCCAAGTTCAGCCGGAATATAAAATAAAAGACGATGATTTTAATGAGAAACATACCTACTCGTTTGTTGATGATAGATTACAGCCCGACTTCCGGATTGAACCCGCTACAGGAAAGATATTCACCCCAGAATACTTTAATTTTGAATGTATTCCAGATAAGGATGTGTTTGATTTCGAGGTACGAGTTACAGACAAGGACGGGAACATGTCAAATGTTGTTCCAGTCACCATCAAACTAAAGTAAGCGTCCATGTATATTTGTATCCTTCATAGGCATTTAGAACAATTACTTTTTTATTTGGGCGACGTTTCGAAGAATATATTTTCTCTCAACGTTTTCAAACAATACTCTTGGAAACGCCGCCCAAATAAATTAGTAATTGCTCTTACAAAAGTATGTGTTACAGTTTATACTTCTGTATTAAAACAGAATTAAAATTACCCTTCTTTAGTCTAAACCCCCGCCACCAACACCCCACCCCAACCCCCATCGCAGCCTTCTTGAAATTGTGACCTCATTGTTAAAAATTAGAGCCATGTCAAAGAACGAGCATGACAAGTTTCATGTCGGTCGTACTCAAATTTACAGAGCCTCGGGCTTTTTTTTAATTAAAGAACGTCTCCCAAAAAGCAATAAGAAAGACAAGAAAAACATTACCAACTCCATCTAGAACAACACAGTGAGTTTCGTCTAGTTGCGATCATGAACGGCTGATTCAGGTTTCAAGCAAACTCTCCACAAGACAAAAACAAACTAGGTCATTCTGGGACTAACATATGGTTCAATTGTATTTCAATATTTCACTTGCGCGTAGGGGTTTCTAGCAGTGGGAGGAAACCAGAGAACCTGGAAAAAACCATTAGGTTGGACAGGCGACCAGACTCGACTAGTCTCGGTCACCCGGAACTTCCCAGTCTTCAACGTACGGGAGGGTCTGGGTCTGTTGTCAACATTTCACAAAACGGGAGTTTGTTTCTTATGTGGATGAGTATCTAGTAAATTTCGTCGAGTCAAGTAAGAGTTACGTCCCTTCCGGAAATAAATTCCATAATTCATGCATTATTATAAGGACTCAGACTAGCAATTATTTGCCCATTGACTTCAATGTTAAATGGCTGTAACATCACAGGCTGTAGCTTTTTGCTGAACATTCCGTTGGTTCCAATCTTTATAGGCACAATGGGGACAACATTTGGCAATCTCGTCATAATTTTGTAGGGGGTTGACCATTTAGATTTTTTGCTACGCGGATTTGAAGTTGACTGGGGTGAAAATCTCACTTCCGACACAATGATTGCTCTGCAGAAGGGCACTTTACACCCCCTATCCCTCCGCTGTAATATCATCAGTACTACCCAAAACTGCTATGAAATTGCAAATTTGATCCCTTTTCTCCAATTCTAGACCAAAAAGTCAACCCAAAAATGCAGGAAGAGGGGAGAAAAAAATTAAGGGAAAAATTGTCTATTTATAACTAGCACTACATTCGTGAAATAAGGGGAAATAATTACTAGTCTTAGTCCATAATCAAACATGAATCGTGACGATGGATTAATTTAAATAAAAGACATAGATATGGTCCACGAAGAGAGAAATTTTAGAATAAATAAAATTAAGAGTGTTGACATTGAACTAGCAATGCAAATGGATTTTCTGAAATGGCAATTCCTATATTAATTTTATGTGTTTCGACGTCTTGTTTTTAGGGCTAGTTGCTATTATTCTCGGCTAGATCTATTTCCCAAGGCCACCTCCATATTTCGTCAAGGTCGCTAAAATCTAAATAAGGTTAGGGCACATGGTTGTTTATGAGATTGTGGGTTAGGTTTAAGAATTTGGGCGAGAGGTTAAGTCTCCACATAAGCACTGATATAGGACGATTAAAAAATTAGGTCGTGATATTTCCTAGTTTTATAAAAATACATGCAATACATTAGATTTATATAGAAAGGTAATTTCACTGTTTTGGTGGCGCTGATGGTCTTGCTTCTGGTATTTTTGTTTCTGAAGAAAAAAGAATAAATCTGAGGCTCTCGAGTGAGAGCCACATTAGTGTGTTTCTTACTAGAGGTGACTTTAAGAAATAGATATAACCAAGGGGAAATCAACGATTTTCAACAAGGTTTCCATAAATCTTAAATATATATTGATAAATAATCCCCTCTGTAAGACATGCAAAAAAATTTTTGTAAGCGAGAAATCAATTTTTATTATAACCAGAGCAGAAGTGATGTAGTTGGTTCAACACGCTCACTGGTCTCTGTAGTAAGCGTACAGATTTGGCATAAGTTTGCTGCTGTATTTTGTTCACGCGTCGTCGTTTGGATAAGAATCCGACTAAAGGAACTGTTTATTTGGATATTATAAATATGGAATTGTTGGGGGTGTTAACGTTTAATACGTAAATCCGACGAGTACATTCACTCATAAATAAGAGTACGTTGTGGACCAATTCACGCCACGCGGCTAAGTGTTTACATCACGTGGTTTGTTTGACACTCGGCAAGTGAGAGATATTTCGTCTGCTTGAAAATATTTGTGCGTGCTGAGTCTGTTGACAGTGTTTTTATTTATTTCAACGGACTTGTGGCACATATATATTCAAATAAAAATATAAATTTCCAAAGTATGTCAACGTCAGACACCAACGTATCGAAATGTATGATATCGCTTCGACAATATGTGCCAAAATGCACTATATTATATGTCTCCCATAATTTTGGTCTGTTTATGTTGAAAAACACTGTCAGCAAGCACAAAAACATCGAAGCAGACGAAATACTTGTCGCTTGCAAGATGTCAAACAAACCACGCGATGTATTAACAATTGGCCACATGGCGTGAATTTATGGCGGTATATAATAGCCCGTTCAGACGCTTATTTTTAAACTAGTTCATAATCGCTGGGGTTTTTAAGACAGCATCGTGTTGCGTTCACACGTACTATAAGCCAAACCAGTTTAACTATTCTGACCTCTTCGGTCGGAGGTTAGAGTTAACTGCGCATGGGTAGCTTCACATTCTTTATTCGGTTCTCGCACGCTTTCGATAACATTGGCAAGCTGGAGCTGGGGTTTTTAAGCCAACCCGTTCATGAACCAGTTTAAAAAAAAAAGCCTTCTCGAAGACAGGTCGCGAGCAGGGGTTTTTAAACTGGTTTATTTGCCCCACATTTGCGTTCAGACGCTTAAGTTAAACTGGTTTAACGATCCCCGGGGTTTTTAAACTAGTTCAACTTAAGCGTCTGAACGGGCTATTAGATTCAAAATTCTAACGTTCTTTCGTATAACTTCTAACTTCTGTTCATGTAATTTTTAACTTCTATTCATGTAATTTCTAACTTCTATTCATGTAATTTTTAAATTAAGACAATGTATAATCCAACTTTTTTATTTGTTCAGTGTAAATTTTAATATATATTAATATATATATAAGATTTGTGGAAACCTTGTTGAAAACCGTTGGTCTTCGCCTTTACTGAAAGACCATGTGGTTTCACCCACACGCGTTAAACTACTAGACATATGCCCCCCCCTCTCTATATCCACAATAAGGGAAAAAAGAAGCGAACGTACTGATTAAACATAGATGGTCTCAAAATGACCAAAGTAAAGCATTGGTGTTACCTTATAGAATTTGACTACGTATTAAGATTAACATGTCCCTTTGATTCTTTTTCTAGTGATATAAATGACAAGAGACCTTATCATGAACCATTTTCAAGAACGTACACCTTCACAGATTGCGCACAACCTATCAGACTTGCTACTTTGCGCTCTATAGATGACGACTGTAGAAAGGACACGAATGGCAAAACAGAATTTATTCCTTCCAAAACTAGCAGTTTAACATTGAACGCGCAAGGTGAACTTGATCTTGTTCAAGCTCCTGTGGCAGGTAGGTAACTGGTCTCTACCATACTGACTGTCCTGGCCAATCGAAACCCATAATTTTAAGTTCTCTCAACGAAAGAAGTTGGATACGTTTGCTACCCACGGTCGCATACCCTAGTCACTGTAACGCTTGATAGACGGTTGTATACAAATTGATTTAGCAAAAGTAAACAATTGAAAACAAGAAAATATGATTGAGGCAACTCCGTGCCACGTTATATTTTTCATAGACCTAGCCTAGACCGCAACAGAAAGAAAGTGCTTATATTTTAATCCCGTCCTCAACATACAGACGAATCCAGACTTTAGGGTCTATATCAACATGGGCCCCAAATACTATTCAACTACAAATTATGCTTATAAAGTTTATTATTATAACTGTTCAACAGTTTGAGTTACATGTTTACGACATACACACTAACACAGTTAGTTACCGTAACTCTACAGTTTACAATGTCAACTCTCCTATTCAGGCAGGATGGTTAACCGCCGAAAACTACTGTATACTATTTATAGACAATATCGAGAAAACATAAAGGCTAGACTGCCTAGCACACACTGCCTACCCGAAAAATCCCAATGAACTTTCTCGGCCAACACCGGGTTTAAACACAATGCATTCAATAAAATCAGTTTCTTTTAGTCTGAATTAATAAAGTGATACTGCAGAGTGGACATTGAAGACTCTGGTGTGGACGTCCGAGTCTTGCAGGTGATACTTGCAATAACACGTAAGAGGGCGCGGAGTAAAGAGTTACACTGCTTAGTCCACTGATAAGAAACTGAAGCACCGCCAGAGATGGGTGTAAAATCCGATGAACACAAACTATGCCATTTTTTAGCAGTGGGTGGACCCAGGACCCAGAAAAAAACTCATGAGGTTAAATAGGCGACCCTTCGCGTTGTCACGTACAAATCAGTCACGATGATAGACCTTAGAATCTAAAGCGTACATACATTACCTAACTGTGATAAAGCTTGTTACCAGTGGTTCAGCAATTCAATTTTAAGACAGTTACTTTTTTTTTACATTATAAAACAAAACACCTTTTTACATATTAAAATTTAATAACAAACATATAAACAACAATAATAATACTTTTGATAGACAAGTATGTGTATATAGATATAAAAAATAAGTCTATAAAGTATATAAAAATGCATACAAAAACTGATTATTTTTCTTTGATGTGTATGTTAATATCGGGCCAAAAACCAATACAACAGAATACTATATATATGAAATTATTAGGACTTATGGTGGGATATAACGCGGAAAGAATCTTTAAAATTTCATGTAAATCTTTCTTTTGAATATAAAATGGAGATTAAATTGGGTGGATATATCCGTTTAAAATGACTAGTCATCCTGTTAGTACATGTAGCTAAAAATAATACAATAACAAGATGGTCGTATTGCGTGAGAATCCCAATCTGGATTTATAATTACAATCAAGAATCATTGTTTAAGAGTAGTGATATTTGATATCCTATTGTTACATGAATTCATACAATGAAGAATCAACGATATCATTACAAGTTTGACCGAATATATACGAACCCGGATGCGGCGCCACCCGGATTTGGTTCAATCAAATACACCCTTATTTACCAATTGTCAAACAAAATTTTATAAAGAAAATCACAAGAGATAATATTCTTAAAGGTTGTGGAGTAACCCAGATAGTAAATATAACAGTTAACAAATTATAATTCTTTGGGACTACTTTCGCTCATCTTTAAAAGGACATTGGCGCTTTTTACACCTTCCAAAATAATGTTAAGTTTGACATGATTTGACTAGTTACATTTGGGGTGTTCGGAGTAAAATTGTTGTATGCATAATTTGAGATAAATATGTCAAACCATCGCTGATATACCGACGTTTCAACCTTTAATTAAGGGACTGTTGTATCAAGTTTTGGTGGTGTTTAATGAGTTAACAACTACTCTAAATAGTTCACTAAATATGATATTGTTTACATTAAATTATTTTTTATTTTCTTGGTCCCAGTTATAATGCCTCTTTACAGTCAATAATCTGACTAATGAAATGAACATTTGTCATCACTATGCCTAGTACTAGAAGAGTAACAACATGTTTTCAGGTACAATTATTTTTAGGGGTGGGGGTATTGCAACACATTTGTGAATAGTCTATACAAACTGGGCATACGTGACCTCATACCTTCATTATGCTTTATTTTCCAAGCGTGGATATTGCAGTGTTTGTCTGCGATATCACATCTGGAACAGGTCAAAAGGTTTTACTATCAGTGAAGTTGTTCCTTAAGGGGTAATGCACCAATTGTGTCTATGGGGTTTTCTTGAATATTAGGATACAGGGGTTTGGTTAATTCATCCTTTTTGCAAAAGTTACTGGCTACAAACAAGGCCCATAACTCTTTAATAAGATCCATCATGACCAGGGGCGTAGAATTGTTGCATACCACGCGCAATAAAAAGACACCATCGTCTCGTAAAAAGACGTCAATAAATTGTGATACTTGAGCTTCATGTTGTGAAACGTCAATGCACGCGGAGAGATATTTTTCAACGTAATCCTTTCGATTTTTTCTAAAAACAACTTTGTATAGCCAGCGAAGAAAACTGTAACCATTCGCCATGGCGAGGAAAAACATCCAAAACCAAATAAATATATAGATCTTTTCGGTAAACAGATTTATAGGAAGAACACACTGGGTTGTGTGGGGCTGCACATTTGTCATTTGCCTAACATAAAAGTCACAGAATGTGATTTTTGGAAAGAATTCGGAATCTTTGATTTCTCCCACATCTCGCAAGTGGCGGATAACTTCAATGCCATACATACTAAAATCGTCCGATAAAAATGTGTTTAACATATAAAACTGAGCCACGACATTAACAAAATAAAGTAGTTTGGTAAACATGTATAATCCAACAAGGTAGGTTCCGTTCCTGAGTCCAAGAAAAAATAAGATGACGCTAAACCGACTTATCTTACTGCGCAGGCGTGAAAAAACGTTGTAACGATGCTCTCGTTTGTAGATCAGCCATCGTGAGATGCACGTTGCTAGGTTTTTGATTTCGGTATCCCTCGATTCCATATCCCCGATCTGAGTATTTTCCGCTAGCTGACCAATCTTTTCGATATTTATTCCCGATAGTTCATTAAGAACTTTCCAGAAGACGTTGGGTAGTTTGAATAGTAGAATCTGGAACATAAGTATGACAGGAACCCATTGATAATATTTAATGCTGGTCATCTGACGTTCTTTCTCATCTTGTGGTATAATTCCATCCCAACTGACTTTATACGTGTTCTGTATCCAGCAATAACTGTGTATGTAACTTTTCTGAAAGAAAACCCATCATTAGATTTATCTTTATTAATATAATACGATTGTTGCTTGGTTCCAATTACGTGACTATAGTCTTGACTTTGCTATGCCGGAAAGCAATAATCAATGTTTTGACCTACATTTCCTTCCATGACAACAAACCGGAAATAAAAGTTAAATGTGTGGTGAATGGTGGAGTTAAGCTGAAGATAACACATGACACAATTATATGGGATTCGCGTTACTTAGAAATTAATTTGCGGTGATGTTTCGAGCAAAGATATAAAACTTCTAAGTAACTTGTATTCCATATAATTGTTGATTATCCATTATTTAATTAATTTATCAAATGATGACCCTGTTTCAATCTATTGAAAATCGCGAGCATCAGATGTTCTAGAGACTTGATTATGGTCTTGACATGTTAGTAAATGTCTAATTAATAATTTATATAACATTTGAGGTCAAAAGAACGGCCTGCAATAGGTAGATTTAGCTCTTATACATAATGCATCTTTAAACCCTATTCTCAACACCCCCTTACATTATGCATCTTTAAACCCTATTCTAAACACCCCCACCCCACGTACATAACATTCATTTTAATGGCTACATGTTAACGTAAAGTATGCCCATTTGAAGTTTACATTAGTTTATATTGGTTTTGACTCGCCGTTTGTATGCGTCTGTGAACATTTGAAATATGTTAAAATAGGCATTCATACGTTCAAAGGCAAATTATAGTCCACATTGTGCACTTACGGTGGGAATACATGTATAAGCCCTCGATGTCAAATATATACACTTATAAATATCTTACATGTGAGTCTTTGTATTCGTCGCTCAACCAACAGTTGATTGGATCACCAGCAAATTGTCTTGTTGTCACAAATATGGCGAATAAGCTAAATATCGAAACCGTGATCACGTGATTTAACCTGTCAACAAAGTCGTCATCTTGGGGTGCGTTTATTCCGGTTAATTTGGCTACGGATCCAAAAACGGAACCAATAGCTCCTAACCTGTAAAGAACATACATGAATTTAATGAATATGGAATTTACTATAAACATATGAATGCATTAAATAAATAATCCGATATATTCTATTACATCTGATATTTTCTTTTTGATAAAAGCCGTAATAGGTCAATGATTTCGGAAGTGATAGTATAAATGATCAATCTGGTTAAAACACAGATCCTATTTCGATTCGTTTTTATAGTTCAAAATTTCGTTTTACTTGTCTTTACTACACTTGTAGTGTAGGCCATCGAAAGTATAAAAAAACGAAACGAAATATAGATCTGTATTTTAATCAGATTGTATAAATGATATAGCTGAGGTAATATATACCACCAATGGTCATTTAAATTTACATTGGCTTTATTGATTTCACACGGCCATGTTTTACTCAAATAAAAAAATAAATTAATAATAGTTTTTTTGCTATTTATTATACTAATCAGGTTGTACTTCAGATTTATTTTAAAATATCGCGCTTTTGCACAACCAAGGCATTTTCGATTAGATGTAATTAAAAATAACTATTTATATTTTAATACTATCAGAGAAAATGTCCGAAACCAAAACAAAAACCAAAACCAAAACAAAAAAACCTCACAAAGACGGCAGTTATTATTATTTGTTTTAAATAGAAAACGAAACCCCATGGTTTAGGGAAGTTTCTTTTGGTGGTGGTGATGGTGTGTGTGTGTGTGTGTAGGGGGGGGATTAAGTTTAGGAACAACTTATAGCCTATATAAAATATAATATATATATATAAATATATGATGAGTTAAAAGAGAGAGAGAGAGAAATGGGGTTTAACGTCCACTCGACACAAACTAGGTCATTTCGGGACTAACATATGGTTTAATTTTATTTACATTATTCGCTTGCGCGTAGGGCTCTTTAGCAGTGGGAGGAAACCGGAGGACCCGGAGAAAACCCACGAGGTTGGACAGGCGACCCTACTCCTTGTCACGTACAACCGGGGATTCGAAGATGAGTTAAAAATCTAAGCACAAAATAAAATGAAACACTTACATCGCTTGATAATTTTAAACTAACAGATAATATAAACGACTTCTCTGTCCCAGTGGTTTTCTTTAAATGGAGAATGACTTATTTCAAACAGGATTTTCACAATAGAGTTTGCACCCGTTAAATACGTATTAAGTCACGTGATATAAGTATGTCGCAAGATACGGGAGTGTCATATTATTGTAATAGAGCTTTTACTATCCAGTATATCGCGTATGACGAAATAGTGGAATTTTAGACGGATACCGACTGAGACAAAGTAATGTTATACACGATTGGCTGCCGTTTAAAGTGAGGGTGTCTACATGAAATGTTTTGCAGAGAGATGAGGTTTAACGTCCACTCGACACAAACCAACCTAGATCATTTCGGGACTAACATATAGTTGAACGCAGCAACCTTCATAGCAATCTTTCTTAAAAGGTTGTTGAAAGTTTGGGATTGAAATATCTTCATTAGTCACAGATATATCTGAGTCACATTTAGATATATCTGTGACTAATGAAGATATTTCAATCCCAAACTTTCAACAACCTTTTAGGAAAGATTCTTGTAATGTAAGTTCCTATGGAACACTTCTGTATGTTAGAAATCATATCATATGTAATCGTAGGTTACATTTAGAACATGATAATATTGAGGCCAAATGGATAGAAATTACTCCTAAACACTCTAAACCATTATTACTTTCTAATATTTATCGTAATCCCTCTTCCTTATCTTCCTGGAATACTGACTTCTCATTTATGATAGAAAAAGCATGGAATTCTCACTGTGAGATACTATCATTAGGAGATTTAAATATTGACTTATTACATAATCATAATAAATCATGGACCGATCTTCTTGAAATATATGGTCTACATCAAATTATTAGGTCACCTACTAGAATTACTTCTTCCTCTAAATCACTAATTGATCATATATTTGTATCTGAAACTGAACATGTCAAAGAATCTATTGTTCCTTCAATACTCAATATCAGACCATTTCCCTATTTGTTTTACTTGGCAAAAGAAAGGTGTAAAATTCCCAAATCTTCACATACTAATATTACTTATCGCTCATTTAAACATTTTAATAATGATTTATTCCTCTATGATTTACAACGGGCTCCATATAATTCTATATATGATCACTGTGATCCTAATACTGCACTAGACAACTGGTATGATATTACACAGCCCATTATTAATAAACATGTCCCTTTAAAAACCAAACGAGTCAAAAATGTTCATAAACCTGATTGGATAACCCCTGAAGTGTTTCATTATATTCATGAACGTGATTTTCATAAGAAAAAAGGCAATACTCTGCAATTTAAACATTTTCGTAATAAAGTTAAATCTCTTATTCGTAGTAATAAAAGCAAATGTCTTGAATTATTAGTCACTGATCGCAAAAACAGTAAACAAATTTGGAAAGCCATCAATACTGCTAATTCTGAGGGTAAATCTCATGATTGTTCTTCCATTCTTGTTGCCCCTGATATTTTTAATGCTCATTTTGTTAATGTTGCAAAGTCCATTATACCTAGTCCATCAAATCGTTTAGATCGTTTTACCTCTATTGTGATATCTACATTTGTATCTAATCATCTTGAAAACAATACCTTGTGTCATCTTCCCTACATATCAAAATGTGACGTATTCCAATATCTTCATTCTCTTGATACTTCCAAATCAATAGGATTAGATCAAGTTGGTCCTCATTTTCTTAAACTTGGTGCTCCAATTCTTTGTGATTCACTGACATTTATTTATAATCTTTGTATAGATAAGAATATTTTCCGTCCACCCTCAAACAGGCTAAAGTTCTTCCATTATATAAATCAGGTCCAAAATCCCAGCCCAATAATTATCGCCCCATATCTATACTTCAAACTATTTCTAAACCCTTGGAAAAGCATATTTGTAAACACATTAATAACTTTCTCCTGGATCACGATTTACTTTATTCTCATCAGTCTGGTTTTAGGTCCAAATTTTCTTGTCATACTGCCCTTACAAATATTGCAGAAAATGTTTATTCTGCCATTAATAAAGGTCAATACACTGGTTTAGTATTCTTTGATTTCCGTAAAGCCTTTGATATGGCCAATCACTCCCTGTTACTTGAGAAACTAAAATTATACCAAATTTCTACCAAATTATGCACATTATTAGAATCGTACTTATCTGAGCGTTATCAATGCACTCAAATTGGTGAAACCAAGTCCTCTCTTGATCTCACAACCCATGGTGTTCCTCAAGGCTCCATTCTTGGACCACTACTATTTAATCTGTTCATTAATGACCTTCCTCTAAATTTGACAGCTCAATGTGATCTTTTTGCTGATGATACCACTGTATATTCTTCTTCTACCAATTTTGATTCTCTTAACTCTACACTTCAGCCAGAAACTGATAAAATCATACAATGGTGCAACTCCAATGACATGATCATCAATGAATCTAAAACTAAATGTATGATTATTGCTTCAAAACCTAAAATAAATTCCTTATCTACACATTTGTCCATTTCTATTAATTCTACCTTCATTGAACACGTTTCTGACTTTAAACTCTTAGGAGTATATTTTGACTCTAATCTTTCTTGGGACACTCATGTAAACCATTTATGTACTATTTTAAAACAGAAAAACTTTCAACTTAGGAAAATCAAATCATTACTTCCAACTGATGTATTAAAATTATTTTATAACGCCCACTTTCAATCACATCTTGACTACTGCTCTACCATTTGGGACTCCTGTCAAATTTCTTCTCTTAATAAACTTAAAATTATCCAAAAATTATCATTTAAAATTATATTCAACAAACCTATTATTAAATATAATTCTTCTGATTCTTCATATTCCATTCTTTCAAAATCTTTAAAACTGCCTACCATTCAACAACGTCATTTAATGAATAAATATATATTTCTGTTCAAAATATTAAACTATAAAAGTCCAAATTACTTGTGTTCCTTATTTCAATTTAAAAATACTCCTTACAACTCTATAATTCTTAAATTACAAATTCCACATCCAAATTGTACTAAATTTAAACATAGTCTTAGTTATAATGGACCAGTTTTATGGAATTCACTTCCAAATAATTTAAACTCATTACATGTTCTCTCAACTTTTAAAAAATCACTGCATAATTATATCCAAAAATGTTATATAACTATTCTGTATATTTAAATTTAAACCATTATCGGTTTCTGCATTTGATGTTATTTGGAATGTAAAGAATACATTTTCATTATTCAGTTTCCTTGTATGTATAATATATGTGTATGTTTGTTTTGTCTATTGTCATTTAAGGGCAGAATTGTAAACAGGCTGCAAAGCCTAATTTTTCACCCTTTAAAAAATAAAGAACTTATTATTATTATTATTAATCCAATCGGAAATGTGTTAAGGCGAGACACGACGAGATCTCAATGTCAACGGCAAATCAAGCGATGTGATTTTTGACATAGCGGGATTTTATACAAATTAATTTCTTGAACTCCTCCTTGGAATTTACGGTATTCTAAATGGTAGTTAAATGGTATTTTTTCAACTCGATAAGTATTCCTATCCGGTAGTGACGAATTTCTCCAAATTCCCGCATGTATGAAGGATTTTAAAATTATGAAAATAAAGTTCAGGTATAATACTGTCCGAAATGATGATTAATTGTGCAGAAGTAAAAATTAAAAGAGTGTTTTAGTAGATTTGTTTTTAAATGAAAACTCGACATGTTATTTTCGGATTCACATGGGCGCGTCCGAAGTAAACAAAGACTATGTGTTGATACGCCCCAATCATCAGTTAGTAGTCTATCTATGTATGGGTTGCAAAAAAAGAGTAGCAAAAATAATATGAATTGATTTCTGTTTCCTTGTTTTTAAACTTAATACTGGTAATTGCGCGAGGGGAGGTAATTTTATTTTAGTCACGATTGTCCGGTCTATTTTTTGCCGCGGCACAGAATTCTAATGGCTTCGTGGGCGTTGTCTGTCCATCTATACACGGTCCATGGTAATATTAATGTCCTGCTATTAATAATAAATACATGATTAATGGAGTGTATATGAGGCAGGGGAGTCGCAGTGCCTCGGCGAGTAAGATGTTGGTTCTCGTGTTTAAACGCGGTGTTGGCCGAGAAATTTCATCGGGATTTTCCGGGGTGGTTTCTCCCTTATCAGTGGTGAAGGACGCAAGGCCTGCAAGGGACAACGAATAGTCGTTCGGATGGAAAAATGCCGATATCCCGTGTACACCTTGGTGTACCCGTAAAAGAACCCTTGACAGATGGAATTCGGAATTTGTATAGGCCGTAGTGCGCACAGTATGGCATATGCCCGCCTCCATCAACCCAGTCGGTGCAGGACAGTAGGACGTTAAATCCTATTTCATTTCATTTGGTGCTTGGGGCGGATACAGGCAACCGTTATATTGTCTTCGTGTTGTTAAATCCCAATCTTCATAAATTTGTTTTCTTCGGTTAGGTGTCCGAAGATCTAATTAGTGCGCTTTTAAACCACAAGGTTCGTTATCTATACTATGCCTGCCATCGATTCGAACCCATAAGCGAAAATGAATGAGATCGCCTGACTAGTAGTGTGGAGGGAATGTGCAATCCCATTATTAATGCAACAAATAGTTTACGCGCCCACCATCGAGTTAAACATATATTATGCAAGAGCTAAATCAGGTTAAAGTATTAAGCGGTGCTAGATTTTAATAGCGGGTACGTAACCCGTTTTAGGAATTCCATTGTTCATTTAGTGTATGAGTGGCTTGGTAATTGGTACGAATATTTATCCTTGCGGCTATCTATACTGGCAGTTTGATTCACTGAAATATATCTTGGACGGCTACTCTGGGGCTTGAATGACTGCAAAGATCCAAATTCTAAGGAAAAAGGTAAGATTGAACCTGTAAATAGTGGATGTGGCATAGGTCTGCGTGCTAGACGCAAAATACTTTTTATTAAGTAAGTATAATTATCTTGCAGGTCAAACAGAGGTTTTAACTGTCCAGTCGACCGATAGAGGAGAGCCACCATTAGTAAGCGAGACAGAAACCATAACTCTTCGCGGAGTTCCTTGTCCAACAACAGCTCCTCCAATTGTAGTGACCAATCTAATCCCACTACCTCCAGCTACAACTGCAGGAGCATTCGCCGGCGCGACAGCAACTGCTACCAGTTTTTTTGACAATCCGTGGAATGTTGTAGGTGCGATTCTAGGTGGCCTTCTTGGACTAGCATTACTTGGGCTGCTGGGTTATCTATTGTATAGATTTTGCGGACCATGTTGTAGCAACCTCTGCTATAGATACAGAAATCCGTAAGTTCCCTGTAAAATTGATTATAAGTAATTTTAATTTTCAGATCAAATTAATGTCAAGTCAACACGGAGATCATAACTCTTCGCGGAATTCCTTGTCTGACACCAGCTCCCTATATTGAGGTGCCTAATCCAAATAATCATGCTACAGTTGCGGAAGCATAATGCAACGACAGCAACTTCAGATTTTTGTCAAGATTCGTGATTCTAGGTGGTCGTTTAGGACCCGAATTGCTTGTCGCAGCAGATACAGAAATCTGTAATTGTGTAAATTAGTTTTATGCAAAAGCTTTGGACTTTTGTTTATATTCTAGTTTTCAATTAAAGGGACTATCCCGATTTGAACAGTCTCAAAATTAAAAGTTTGTTTACGAATGGCGTATTTACCTTGTCTCAAAATTTCAGCTCAAAATATCGAGTTGTTTGGACGTGAACGTCAAACCCGCTTATCCGGACACGTAAGTCTTTTAAGATTTCGGGTCAATTTTTTTCGTTGGGTGACCTGGTAATCGATTGCCATTCTTTTAGAGGTCTATACAGTGCATGACCCACGTGCTCTACTTGATAACGAAAGGTATATTTCACCTACACGTTATTTTTATAAAATAAAAGTCTGATTTTATCCATACACCACATAATACAGCTTAGGGCACCAGTCTCCTTGTCCAGATGAAGACTGACGGGTTTAAGTGTTTAAAAACGTATCACGTATATTGAGCTAGTTACACGGTCCTAAGATAGGGGATTTTAAGGGCTTTTAACATAAAAATTAAGCAGTTTTAATCTACAAAATATTATCGAGATTGGCCCTTTAAGCCAAATATTTTAAGAACTATACAAAAGGTTTGAAATTTAACTCAAATTTTCTTTATGCATGAATAATATTATACCAAACTCTGGTTTGTAATACATTCATCTATTTCTTCACGTCCAACGATAGCACAGAATACAATCTTGTACAGATGGTTGTGCTCCCATTCTTGGAATTATATCATAGATCTTGGCGTTATTACTACGTATGGATGCTAAACTAAACTTTTATATGTTTTCACTTCAGGAAACAAACAATTATCAGGAATTTTGTACACTTAGGTCAATGCTTTACTTGTTTTTACAGTCCTCTGAAATCTAATCAGATCAAACCCAGTAAGCTGAGTGGTGATACTGGTGGACCAGGAGCCAACAAGGGCGGCGAAGGTGGAGTGGTCGAAGAAGATGCCGGATTCGGTGAAGGCAAGAAGGCCAAAATGATCGGAGGATATCGTATCAAGTATGGCGGCTTTGTTGAAGAACACGCTGCTTTTAGTGAATCGGGATATGGCGGCGGCGGTGGTGGGTATGGGTATGGTTCGGGGGGTGGAGGAGGGGGATATGGGTATGGTTCAGCGGGAGGTGGAGATTATGGTTATGGGGGCGGTGAAGGAGTAATTGTTGGAGATGGGGATGCGAAAGTGGATGACTACTGGAAAGAACGTGAGTATGATATTTAGATATACGCTCTACAGTATTGACGTATATATATAGCCAACTGTTAGTATGGAAGCTTGGTTAACTAAGTTTTATTCTAACAATTAATGTTGTCGCATATTATACTAATCCACACATATCGCGACTACCGGTATATGTTTTATAAGATAAATGCATATGTCACATGTTTAAGTTAAGGATTTTAATTGTACAACAACGTGTTTCATTTAACTAAAGCCAGTGACATAATAATATTTAGTAATACTTAGTTCCGGTCTAATAAGTCATACGATCCTACGAAGCGTACTTTTGGTGCAGTTCTGCATCTTATCCTTTTCCGGCATAACTGTTGACAATGTATTTACTGTTTTCAATAGTTGACATCAATTATTATAATACTGTGATTGACCAGTCTTTTACCTTACTGATTAACCAGTGATATCTAATTACAAACTCTAACAATTTTAACTCACAATACTCAATATCATCAAACTCTGTATATGAGCAATGTGAAGATTTAGAGAGAGAGAGATAGAGAGAGAAATGGAGTTTAACGTTCACTCGACACTTGGGACTAACATATGGTTCAATTTTATTGCGTGTAGGGGTCTTTAGCAGTGTGAGAAAACCCACGATGTTGGACAGGCTACCCTACTCCTTGTCACGTACAGGCGAGGAATCGAAACCACGCCACTTGACTCAGTGACAGACCTTATGAACCGCTCTTCAGATTTGCACTTATGTAATAGACAACATTTTGAAATTATGTCCTGTTTTCTTTTCAGATTATATGGATAAAGATTTAGGGACCACACCCAGTAGAAAGTCGTTACCAGCAACTGTGGATAAAGCTTAGATGTTACTTAGTGCCAACATGTTTTACAAATTAATAATTATAAAAAGTTACAGACCTATTGTCCTTACTGTAGATTTATATATCGCAGTTAAAATATTTAAGACGGTGTATACATCCTATATATTTCTTATTATTTAAAGACGAATGGTTTCTTTAAGTTTAAAAAACATCCCCAATAACTGTGATATACTATACTTGCTAAGGAATGTATTTCTAACACAAGGAACGTTATTACGTATGGAATTTCATGTGATACAAGAAGACCACCGATTTAAATTCATTTGGTTTCCATGCTTTTTGAGTTACATTATCGTTATCCACTATAGAACCAAAGTATCAGCTTTAAAATGAATTATAATGTCGGTCGTATCATACCATAATATTTTGAAAGACTCTATCTACTAGTATCTTGGGGGTGGGGTGGGGGAATAGAAAGACCAATCTTCAACCCGTGTATTTAAAATAATAACACGTCTTAAATAAAAGTAACCAAGTCAATTATTTAATACAAATCTGTCAATTAGAAGTCCAAAAATAGCCCCACCCACACCTACCTTTCCAGAGAGTGTTTTGGTGGTCATGTAGTTGGGGAAAGAACCAAAAACTATTCCACTTCAATTCCAATTCCTGGATTCACGCCTGTGTCCTATAGTTGATATTATCTTGACTGAATGTTTGTCCATTAATGAGTTTGTGCATTATTAATGTTTGTCCATTGTTAACGTTTATCCATAAATAGAGTTTGTCCATTAGTAGTGTTTGTCTGTTATCAATGTGTGTTCATTAATAGTGTTTGTCCATTATTAATGTTAGTTCATTAATAGTGTGTGGGCTTTTCTGATGTTACCAACGTTAAAATGGGACTATAATAGATTCAAAAACGTATGATCCACAGCCAAACAAAAAATATATTCGATCGGTGTATGTTGTAAAAAAAATAAACATTAAACTTTGGTTGATCAGGTTCAGATTGAAGGGAGTTAAAAATTATTGCAGTCTACCTCTATTGTAAATTTACTTTTTTATCTTGTATATGATATGCTAAGAGTGTACAAGTTATATAGTCCGATAGTTGCTCCAATAAACCGAAGGTCCGATAGTCAAACGATTCGATAATCGAATACAAATATTGTGAACAAACCACAAATCGTTATAGGCCTATATAAGTTATTTCAGACATATAACAACGCCTGGCGGTGGAATATTATATTCAGTCGATGAACATTCGTATTACGCCTACTACATAAAACGGAATTTTGTAATCTTTCAGTCCACAGCAGGACCTTTAAACTATAAAAACCTCCGTACTGTAGAACCCACTAATTTGTATATTTCCTTAAATAAATTATTTTTATCTATGTGTTGAATCTTTACTGTCTAACACCCTATAGTAATATAGCATGGTTTTGCTGGTCCTTGAGTTCATAATGCTTGTTAATTCAGTGTAAGGGATGGGAGGGAATGAAATTCCACGTCTTGTCATTTCGAAACTAATGTACGGTTATGTTTTCTAGGATCAGGTGTACAATATTGCCTGGTCAGTGGTGTTACAACATGCTCTTAAACAAATTCGAGTTGTCAATGGTTGTTGTACGTGTACAAAAGTGTGGAGGGTGGGGGTGGGGTGGGGGGCTTGTCCAGGGCAAAACTTCCTCATAGCACAAAGCATGGCGCTGGTTGGTGTTAATTCATGGCTATATTGTTCATCTATCTATACTAATATTTGTGACTGTCGTTTGTCTGTCTGTCTGTCTGTCTGTTCGGAGTTGGCGGCTACACTAGGTCTGCCCCAAGTCTGAAATTTGGGGTATAGGGGTAGCTCGGACCGGGGAGTAACATAGGCCAGGTGGCGTTAGTCTACCACTTCCGGTTTCGGAGTTATGACCCCCGACCGAAGCCGGTCTGTTCGGGGTTAGCGGCTACACTAGGTTTGCCCCGAGTCTGAAATTTGGGGTAAAGGGGTAGCTCGGACCGGGGAGTAACATAGGCCAGGTGGCGTTAGTCTACCACTTCAGGTTTCGGAGTTATGACCCCCCCGAGCGAAGTCTGTCTGTTCGGGGTTGGCGGCTACATATGCCCCGAGTCTGAAATTTGGGGTATAGGGGTAGCTCAGACCGGGGAATAACATAGGCCAGGTGGCGTTATTCTACCACTTCCGGTTTCGGAGTTATGACCCCCGAGCGAAGTCTGTCTGTTCGGGGTTGGCGGCTACACTAGGTCTGCCCCGAGTCTGAAATTTGGGGTATAGGGGTATCTCGGACCGGGGAGTAACATAGGCCAGGTGGCGTTAGTCTACTACTTCCGGTTTCGGAGTTATGACCCCCGAGCGAAGCCGGGTATCCTGCTAGTTGACTAATAAAGATGACATCTGATCAAATTCAGAACCGTTTCGGAATCTTTGTTATCTTCATCTGTTCCTTTTGACTTTTACAGCATGTGAAATGAGCTCCACAAATCGAAGTTTTCTCAATAGAAGCAAGCGGGCGGAAAATAAAATTTACGAATTAGAATTAGGAACAAAACCTGTAATTATCTAGTGAATATTTCCTGTGAGTTCATGAATGTAGTTCGCCCATTTTTATAGCAATTCTTTGTTTTTTACCTTTTGTAAGACTGCAATTTGTTGTATAGAATCGAAAAAGAGTATTTGAATTTACATTTTCCGCCAGGGTTTCGTGAATATTCATATGGATCGGGAAATGCCAGATTGTAACCTGATGGCAGTAACTTTATTAAGAATGTATTTTCGCATATACTTACTATATATAAAACATTCTTCCAATAAGAATTTACATAAATATGAATTTCTCAGAATATGGATTAATAATTTTGGAAATATAAAGTTGTACTAGTTTTTTCGGATAATTATCTCCTTACATTTTTTTGAATGAAATTAAATGGGTTAAACGTCCTACTTTGCTGCACCGACTGGACTAATGAAGTTGGGCATACACCAGGAGAGAAATTCTGCCCGGACAGCACCGCAACGACCTACTCTTATTTCGAGTTCCAAACCTCAAAGTTATTTTATGAACACGCCGAGGTGTACACCCGAACAACTATGTGTTGTCTCTTGCCAGACCCTCCGCCCTACACAACTGACAAGGAGAGAGAGAGAGAGAGAGAGAGATGGGGTTTAACGTCCACTCGACACAAACTAGGTCATTTTGGGACTAACACATGGTTCAATTTTATTTCAATAATTCGCTTGCGCGTAGGGGTCTTTAGCAGTGGGAGGAAACCGGAGGACCCGGAGAAACCCCACGAGGTTGGACAGGCGACCCTACTCCTTGTCACGTACAACCGGGGAATCGACAGACCGTATGATACAGCGCGCGCGTGCTAACCATTCGGCCATCCAACCCCCCAACTGACAAGGAAGAACGACACAAGAAAATCCCGATGAACTTACTCACTGAAAAAGCGCGGCTCTTTTTTGAGAGACGTATTATATCAGTTGATTTCGCTCATACAATGAGTTTATTATTGTGGGTGGGGGGCGTCTAACATCTAACAAAGAATCGGTTTAATACAGGACCGTATCTTATATTTTAGTATAAGCTTCGCTTTTAGCAGTTAATCGAGCAATAAACAATTATAGAATATAGGTATGTATTAAGTGAACAATAAACAATCATAACATACAGGTAGACCAATATAAATAGTAGGTATATATACTAATAATCTTTAACTGACTGAGAACATAGACAACACTGTTAAGTTATTAGTGTAAATTTACAAGCACATGGATATCTAATACAAAAAATAGACCATATAGAAAAGAATAACATATCTAGCAATAGGAGCAAACTAGCATGTTTTTAAGATTCGTTTATATACAACTCATTACAATTATTTTGAAAGTGGCAGTTAAAAAAAAGAAATTGCTATAAAAGTGCCGCAGGTCCAGACTCTCAGGAGTGATGATTTTCCAAAGAAATTTTGATATTCGAGTACGCATATAGCGTTCTCACTCCCTGCCTCTGGCTACGCGTTAAAATAACGACAGGCTATTTTATTAAAGGCATGTAGAGACCGGTATTCATACCGTGGTTGTTAAATTGTCTTGACAAATATACATGTATATAACCCTCGTGGTATAAAGATTTATGTTAAATGATGAATGTTATTTTACAGTGTAAATTGTCGAGGTTTTCCTAGACTCGTTTACGTAAAATACCCTTCTCATTCAAATCAAGTTTAAAATATATCTCTGAAATATAAAGATGGAGATATTAAGATGCTTAATTTTGTGTTTTTGTTGGTTTTTAATTTTAAAGCAAGGATTTGGGCAGGTAAGTTTTATTTTAACGATATATCAGAGAATTAAGACCACAAATTGGTTGATCCCAGCGTGGCGAATCAAATTCGAATTCGCGGTGATCATTCATAACTTTAATGACAAAATAACATCCTTTCCTTAATTATTCAGCACCCTTTCATATAAGAGAACACGCTTTCTAAAAGTAAGTGCAGGAGAATCGCACCACGCATAAAACGGAAAACCAAAAGACGAGCCCGCGGACACGACGTACCACACCCATATTATAACACACGGACATTGTAAGTAATAATGATATAAATAAAGCGAATGGATCCAGAGCCGACATATTTATTAGTTTGTTAGTAGATTTACCAAAGAT
The DNA here is from genome assembly GCF_932274485.2 of Patella vulgata. NCBI lineage: Eukaryota > Metazoa > Mollusca > Gastropoda > Patellidae > Patella > Patella vulgata. The sequence goes on along the minus strand of NC_065879.2, from coordinate 70,330,576 downwards.
TGTATTATATATTATATCCTTAAAAAAAAGAATTCTTCATAAATTTTAACATAACCTCTTTCATGATCAATCTAATTAAAATAACTCCGTACTTTTACTTTGGTTTTATTTATTTATTTGTACTATAGTAAAAGATCTGACAACATTTGAAAGACATTTGTGTTCAAATGACATAACCTGATCACACATCCCGCCGATGCAGAGATGATTTGACTTGGGCAAATATGTTTTTAACCAATCAAAGTAGCTGACGTCAGGCTTGAAAAAAAGCATGTAAATTAATAAGGAAGTTGTTAGATCTTCATGTAGCGAAAAACTGGAACACAACAATTAGACCGGATACCACTTTCAATTGTTATATTTTTCTCATAAGGCGAGTCCACTTGTTACCATCATTGGAATCTTTATTTTGATTCCTGGTTTGGATTTTTAGTTCAAAATAAGAAACCAAAGCAATTCAATTATCTACCACCTATTTCAATTGTTAATTGCAGCAGAGCAATACGGTAGAGGACGTCACAAATCTCCTTGAAGAGCTAACAGGTATTTTACAGGTAAGTCAATAAAAGATAATATTTATGAGGGAAATAAATGATATAGATCATTACGCTACTGGTTGATATATCCAAACTCCTAAGAATAATTTTCTCTTTTATAAATTTTCTGATAACAATCATGTGAATTTCTATTAAAATGCGATCAGCCGACATGTTACAGATTAGAAGACGAAATCTGTGACTTTCACACACTACGTCATAGTCATGCACGTTCTGTATCTGATGTCGTGCTGTATCTGATATCGTCCTGTATCATACATCATGCTGTATCTGGTATCCTGCTGTATCTTTTATCGAGCTGTATCTGATATCGGGCAGTATCTGATATCGAGTTGTATCTGATATAAAGTTGTGTCTGATATTGTGCTGTACCTGATATTGAGCTTACATGTTGATAGACAGAAATATTTATGTCTAACATTTTAGGTTATTTTTCCTGTTTTTCTGATTTGGAGTTCGAATGACTGACACATCTTTAACCAGTCTTCTGTTTGGCAATTTTGCGATGGAAAATCATAACACAGAAACCCTCTTTTACCAATACCTTTTTTTAAAAACAATGTGGAACAAACAAGGAGTTCACGTAAAATATCCTTTGTGAAATGGAATTATAGGAAGTAGGCGAAACTTTAGCTGACCAAGTTATCTCCCTATCCCCACATTGAACATATACCTATGTTTTAGTCTCGACATCACTGAAGTATTGAGTATAGGGGACGTTAAATGTATGTCGGATAACCAGATTAGGCAGGCGAACTAGTTGTTGTGATTGCTTCCGGTGCGTTACTGATCACTAACATTCTTTATATTTCGTTGTCCGGAAAAACTTGATAAAAATCGCTTAATTCACTGAACTACCAATTAGAGTCCAATTCACCACCGAATTTTTCAATATTTCAGAATCTAGTTGGTAACTCAGCGACAGGAGGACCAGTGTCAACTACGACAGCCGTTACAACTACGACACCTGCTCCGACTACGATTGCCACATTAACTACAGCATTCAATACACAGGTAATCTAATACGATTTAGTGTGTACCTCTTGTTTTATTTCAGAATACCCAACCTACTGCTAAGGGAACAAATAAATTAGTTTTAATAAATCACACAAGCAAAATAATTACATTTTAAAACCCAACCAACCCAACGGTTTAGACAAAGAAATTAAAAATGTATAAATCTACGATTTAAAGAGACAATAACACTCTTGCTGGCTTGACAGCTCCAGAAAATAAAAAATAGCCTTATTCTAAGTACTAGATGTGTTAGTGTCCTACCGGTTGTGTAAATTATCCATTAAATCATATTTTACATGTCCAGAGGGTTCAAAAATATTTTTAAATCCAAGTCACATTTGAAAAGCTTTCAAATCATTTAGTTGAATTTTTCCAATTTTTTAAATTAGGTGTGTTAAGATGAAATTTGTATCATCAATTAATTGGAATATTGTAAAATAGTACAATTTGTTGACCAGAATAAAGATTGGGACATATTATTCAGTTACAACAAGAGTGGTATTGAGCCTTTAAAGGAGCCCCCGCTCAAAGCATTTTGAGCATGAAAAAAACGTACCTACCAAATTTGAACAATTTCTAAATTTGCTCACTCGTTCGCAAGGGAAGGACCATTGGATAAATAGATGAACTAAAAATGAAACAAAAAACATGTGTTACTCTAAATATGTCTGTTTCAGGAAAATGAAAAACTAGCGGATGTTACGTTAGAAGTTACGAAGTTGCTACAACAACTAACTGGCGTTTTACAAGTGAGTACTCGGGTTCTCGCCAAGAAAGAGATTTTCTGGGGCGACTTCCTCTTGTCAGTGGTTTAGGCTTGTGGGCCAGGCAAGGAGCAGCGTTTAGTCGTTTGAAGAGGACGACACACAAAGCTCCCGTGAGCACGTTAAATAACCCTTGGCAGATGGAATTCGAAATACGAGTAGGCCGTAGAGCCGCTGTCCAGGTAAAATTTCGTTTATTTGATATGCCTGTCTTCATTATCCAGGTGGGTGCAGAAAGGTAGGGCGTTTAACCCAAGAAATGAAATAAACCCGGGTTTAATGTCCTACTGTTATGCTCCGACATACAGTATGCCATGAGGGAAATCTTTCACTGCGGCCTACTCTTATTTCGAATTACATTCACGTCATTGTTTACACGCGGCCTCGGTTTGTCGTCCTATCAGAGCGACTATGCGATGTTCCTTGTCAGTCGGGCTCACGTGGCTAAGTGGGTAAGACGCTGGCTCGCTAGCCTGGAGGTCGGGTGTTCGATCCCTGCATTGGCCGAGAAAGTTCATTCAGATTTTCCGGCGTGGTTTCCCCTTGTCAGTGATGCAGGATGAAGGGCCTGACAAGGACAGCTGTCTAGTCGTTCGAATGGGACGAAAAACCGAGGTCCCGTGTACACATTGGCGTGCAAGTAAAAGATCCCTTGGCAGTTGGTTGGAATTCGATATAAGAGTAGGCCGTAGCGCCGCTACCCGGGCAAAATTTTCCTCATACCTCACTGTATGGCGTATGCCCGTCTTCATTAGCCCAGGTTAGGAGCAGAACAGTAGGACCTTAAACCCCATTTCATTTCATTTCATTCCTTGTCAGTCCCTCAGTTCTGTGCCATTGACAAGGGGGAACCACGCCGGAAAATCCCGAAAGACTTTCTCGACAAATACCGGAATCGAACACGGGACCTCCAGGTTAGCGAGCCAACGGCTCCGTTAAACCCAAGAAGCTTCTTGGTTAAAACTCGTTTCATTCTCATGTAAATGCCCTTTCCATTAAGATACTGAAGCAATTTATGGAGACTTTATTAGAATTTCAAACAGTATTTTAGGCGTAGCTTCTGGTGTTGTTGATAAAGCAAATCTATACACAATTTGCTTGAAAATTGTATACGACAGGCATACATACTTGAATTGAATTTACATGTAGTTAGTGTGAAATAATAAATAATTCAAATTATTAAAAATAAAAGCACAGCACTACTGAGACCAAATCACTGTGCACCAACGTCCCTGAACTCATTATATCTTAATTAATCTAAAAGCACCCGGTACCTCGGCAATGCTTATTTTATGTGTTCACTATTTATATACGCTTATATACACTTTAAATCGACAATCATAGGATTTGGTTCAGCAAGAAGCGACTCCAATAACATCAACTACTACGACCACAACACCTACTACTACTACGACTACTGCAACTACGACTACGCCCACAACCGCAACTCCTACAACGACCACGACCCCAACCACGACCACACCTACGACCACGACTCCAACAACGACCCCAACCACGACAACACCAACGACAACAACACCTACCACAACCACTACAACAGTTCCTACCACCACTACCCCTACCACGACTGAAGAACCGGTAAATCTTATATTACGTATTTCTAACATAACCTTAGGAAAGTCGGATTTTTCCAGTTTCACATCAAAAGAAACTATCAATGAATCGATGCAAGTCGGAATATTTTGACTCTATTAATCTGCTTCTCATCATACTTATAATTGGTTTACGCCTACAATTTATGCCATCGTCCGTGTGAAGCATTCCAGAGTTACTCCCTTTTGCCGAAAACCGTCGGAACCAGGGGAGGTTCCAGAGAGAGGGGTGGAGGGGGGCTACATAAGTAAATTGTAAACCATGTGCTGTATCCTGTATCATCAGATGGTGGGGTGGGATGGGCATTCAAAGCGCGAGATAATGATATAGACATAATGTGATATCCCAATTAATGCTTTGCATCAATGAAATATTTGAATCACAATGCGAATTCATGATAAAAAATAAACGTCAAACGGTGCGTTTGATTTCTGGATTTCTCTCTTTAAAAAGCTCAGTGTGTATGTATGCCTACGTAATTTGGAGACGATGATACCATCATGCATTGTCAACTGTCAAATTTCCTTTACAATGGATGTCCTATATAAGAGGAAACCGAATGTGAGAAACGAAAGCAAAATGTGTAATCCAGCATGCAGAATGCTATCCCTTCTCTATATCCCAATAATGTTGCTGCTCGCTGTAAAAAAAGGAGAACAGTAATTAAACTTTCAAATTCTGTACTTGAGAAATATAGGGGCGTGTAGGCTACAATAAGCTTATAAATTAACAATATTTTCTATTTCATTGTGTTCTTACTCTTGTTTTAAAATCTTCATTATCCACACAACTTCACTGCCAAACACCCGAATAGACACATCAAATTGAAGCCCCCCCCCCCCTTCAAATACGACGATTCGGATTTAAAAAGGAAAATTGAACATCGGCCAAAGTTGTTTTATGATCGGCTAAAATATTATGTTTCATAAGATGGTTTGACTAGTTGTAAATAGTCGTATAGTTGGTTAAACCCCTCTTTTATATGAACAAACAATGTCTTGTTGTTTATGTCAATAGGCCTCCAATTCTCACAAAACTTCATTATTATAACGTATTATAACTAATTCTAACATAGGCGTAAATACGATTATGGCTTAGGCCTACACATGCCATTAAGATGTGTTGTGAAAATAGATTATTTTGTCTTCCATAAACAACACAACAGGTTTGGTGTTTTACCAATAACATCATTATATTTAAATGGACACGTGACAGTGCGAAAATTGAAATGCACTCAAATAATAGAAAAATATAAATTGATTTATTTACAAAAAATGTTCAAAATTGGGAAATATAAAATGTCTAGGGACCCGACCCCTGACAAACCGCCCCGACCTTGATCCGCCCTAGTAATTAGTAACGCGTTACTCTTGCTGTTGAAACGGCCCTTTAAATCACCCGGCCAAGGGTCAAGGCAAATACTCAGTGGTGAGTTTTAACAAGGAGTCATTCAATGGCGAACCAAGTATATAATACGACTGAAATAAAACCGATCAAATAAGTTTATGAATAATGCAGTGGATTATTTCGTTTTTGTTCATCGTTTTGTTTTTATCCGATGCATTTCTGGCTCAGGTAATTTTGTTTTATGACAGTTTTATTTTAAACATATGTTGTTATTTTTTATCGTTTTGTTTAGCGGGTATTTGTTTGCTTTGCGGCTTTTACTTGTCGCATTTTGAGATGTGGTCGTATGGAGTATTTGCGTGCGGGGGGGGGGCTACGTATTATTTATATTTAAGTTGGTGTAAGCGATCACTTGTACATACGTTCTTATTAAAATCCCCATAATTAATCACAAATAGCTGTCCTCTATATCAATACAGATAATTTCATTCGTAAGATGCCCGTCTGTGTTATTCCAGCAGGTACAAAGCATTCCATGTTTTTTAAAAATTATTTATCAGGGCCCTATGTTAGAAAATATGCCACTGGATGGTAATCTACCAGAAGGGACTAATGCCATTACCACCATAAAATGTTTGACATGTACAGGAGTTGTTCCATATACAGTGCGGTTTGTGAGTGTATCGCCGTCGACAGGGTGTGGTAATTGTTTTAATATCTGGGATGAAGACGAAATGGATGGTAGTGAGTATTGAATTATGAATTTATTCAGTTTCCAATGACCATCAGAATATATCAACAATACGCTACAATTATAAATATCAAATATGGCTTCAAATTTGTGAATAGTACACTTTGCATACTACTACTATTACTACTACTACTAGCACTACTACTACTGCTAGGTGAGGTTAATGTTGGCTTTCACCTAGGGTTATATCGCAAATAAAATTGAATGGTACCAAAATATAAATTATATTTTATGTTTAATTATTACTTACACTTAATCTGTACCTGTATATATTCTTTCACAAGATGTGTAAAGTTTTATGGACAGGACATCAGATAGGAAAAGACAATTCATTTTCGTTGAATTAAAAGGATAATTTCTAATATATATCAAAGATGCCTTCCCGCGTACAAACAGTGCGATTTGATGATATATATTTGGACTAAAAACGTCTTCAAACCATTTTGTTTTCACGAGAAGATACCCCGAGCTATAAAAAATCTATTTTTAGAAGCCATGTTTGTCACCTAATTTGATTGAGGGAGGGCCCATTTTACAGAATGTATTTGTCATTACTCGTCTATGTACCATACATATTGTATTGGGGCCAAAGTAAATTCTTGAATTATTTTCTGCCCATTTAATTACAGAGTCTGTTATACATTTACACCCGCCAATGTTCTCAAAATCGCCTAAACTTTTGATCAAGAAATAACAACCGCTCCCTAATTTATAAATCAAGGTAGCAGACATTAATCCGTCGGTTTGTCAGTTAGTGATATCCTGACATTTTTGCCCAGTGTTTTCCCCATTGGTGTTTTTCGAGTAATCCAGTATTTCTCTATTATGATTGGGTGTCTATACTTTCCATATATATGTATAGCAAATTTGCCATACTTTTATTGGAAATAACCACCCAATAAATAATTTCGTGAGAATGTGTCTTTAAGACTGAAAAACGAATTTACCTGTACTTGTGTTTTACTGGTTGACAATCATTTGTCGATGATTCTATGATATAGAATAATTTCCCTATCTTTTTCTAGCGCCGAACTACTGTCTAAAATTTGTACCTGGAACCAACCAGTTAGATTACGAGAAAGTGTCTGTATATAGTGTTATAGTTGAATGTGTGGATGCCAATGGTCGGGCAAACAGAGGTCAGATAGAAGTTCGAATTCTACCCAACTCTCCACCAATTATCACATCGTCCAGTTCAGGTCAGACTATATTTAAGCGCATTATTATGTAAGTTATTTACGCTAGGGTAAAGTATTGCATTGGATCAACGTGTTATTGTGGTGAGTGATCAATTTTCATTTCTGCAAAGAAAGCGGAATTTGGTCTGCTTGACATTGTAATGTTTTGTGTCGTCAATAGTAGAAAGAAAGCGCGGTAATTGTATTTTGACTCAATCTACGCACACAAAATTTGAAAAGCAGTTATACCATAAAATAAAAATATTGGATTTAATCATGGTTTTCACATAGGTCAAAGCGCTTTTGTCATTTTGTGATTATCATTTTTTTTATTTTTTATATTACATATTTGATTTATTTATCAGTCTCAGTGTCGTTACCTGATAAAACTGTAGGTTCACCAGTCTTTCAAATCGAGGCTACCGACCCTAATAATGATGATCTACAATATACCTTGACACCCGAGTCTAGAAGTTCTTCTGATACCTTTCAAATAGACAGTAAGTACAGACGGGAGGGAGGGAGGGGCAATTGGTTGAAGCATATTCATCAGTTTTGTATTTAAACGATTAGGTGATTTGGGTAAACAATGCACCTTATCTCACAATAATGTTCTAATTTTATCGGTTTAGCTAAAGGAGCAGAATACAAAAGAATAATAGAATTATTATTATGTTAACCAGCTGAGATTTTACGAAATTTTATATTGATTTACGATCGCATGTGTCGCCTATATTTTCAAGCTATTGGCCTATGTAAAAGACTATATTTTCCTTAGCATCTAGTGCAGATCCTTTAATCTTATACTATTCAAAAAAAGTAGGGGATATTTGATTTTTAAGTGTTATTAAAGTCACCTAATGAAACTGACGAAGAAACAAATGACAAAATGAAATGAAGTTCACATTCATCGATTTATTCCAAATGATCGTTAGACTAAGTAAGGCACAGACTGACCATTATAAGGGTAAAATGATACCCGGGGTCAAACAGCAAAGTTACCACAGCATCACAACCAAGTCAGTAACTGGTAAATCCTCCTCTGTTTGCCAAACAAGCATTGATCCGACGTGGCATACTCCTAATGAGACGTCTAAGGTCATTTTGGTCCAGATTGTCCCATTCCTGTTGCAACGCAGCAGCAAGTTCTTGGACATTGGCAGGACGTTGTTGACGTTGACGTAACCTCTGTCCAAGCATGTCCCAGACATGCTCGATGGGGGAGAGGTCGGGACTCGGTGCTGGCCAAGGTAATGTGGTGATGTTCTGTTGTTGGAGGTAACCTGTAACGATCCTGGCCCTGTGACATCTTGCGTTGTCATCCTGGAAGATGAAACGGCGGCTATGACGTCGTGCGAACGGCACAACATGGACTGCCAAGATGTTGTCCCGGTAGTACTGGCCTGTAACACGCCCTGCAACAACATGTAAAGCCGTTCTTCCAGCAACAGTGATGCCTCCCCACACCATAACAGAACCACCCCCAAATCGATCATGTCTGATGACGTTAACGTCTTGGAAGCGCTCGTTTCGACGACGCCACACCCTCCTACGTCTGTCAAAAAAATCAACAGTGAACCTTGACTCATCTGAAAACATCACATTGCTCCAGCGTCGATTATCCCAGTGTTGACGATCCCTACACCAACGACGTCTTGCCTGAATGTGATGATCTCTCAAACAAGGGATCACGCGAGGACGTCGGGCGCGAAGGTGACCCCTATGCAGTCGATTCCGAATCGTCTGGCCACTCACTCTCACACCAGTGTCTGTTTGAAGACGAGCGCTGATCTGATTTGCTGTGATGACACGATTTCTCAAGGCCAAGGTACGGATAAATCGATCCTGGGCTTGAGTTGTCGCCCTTGGTCGACCTGAGCGTGGTCTGTCCTGTACAGATTGTGTATCACGGTATCTGGACCATAGCCTGCTTATGACAGACTGAGAAACATTCATCGTCCGCGCCACAACCGCCTGTGTTGTGCCGATCTGTAGCATGCCAAGGGCACGTAACCTTTCATTTTGGGTAAGCCGACGCATATCAAAATTTGTTTTCTGGTCACTAAAACAATTAAACTGATGTTTCCACCCTGGAATTCAATGCCACAATGACTGTAACATTCAAAGTCAGAGTCGTGCAAATCTTGGGTTGGACCCCCATGATGATACCAAGCATCACCTGCATTCCATGCGGCAGCTATTGGTGCGTTTGGGCGTCACATGTAACTGGAAATGTTTCTTCTGTTAGGTTCTATAGTGACTTTTTTCGTAGTCATTTGCATATTTTAATATTATGCCCCCAAAATCAAATATCCCCTACTTTTTTTGAATAGTATATAATAGTACATGTAATAGAAAATCAGCTAACGGTACATCGGTTGCGCTGCTTTGATAACATGGCATATACCAAGCAAGAAAAGTTGATCTTTGTCATTCTTACTGTTTGATTGAAAACTGTTTTAATAGATAACAAATATAAATAAAATCATTTTGTTCTTACAGATAATGGAAGAATAACGTTAAAACAAAACATAGAAAATAGCTGTGAAACGTCATACTCATTATCAGCTTACGTCACAGATAGTTATAATGATAGACAAGGGCCAGTGAATATAAATATTGAGGTCGAAAGTAAGTAAAGCACTAAAAGGAAATGGCGGCGGTCTTTTATATAATAATATGTATGAACGTCATATGTTCCATACAGGTACTTTATAAGAAGTATGGTGACCTTGTGGATATTACGGCCACGAAAGTGGTGTACGTTTAGGGGCGGTATTTTTTACTTCACGCTGTGTTTAAATAATAAATAACTTGTAGACCACACCCAGTAAAAGCATACAAGAAAACACAAGTTAGCTAATGCATTTCACAAATTAATAGTGCTTAGCCATGACAGGCGAAGCGAAATTGTCGCTTGATGATGCCTGACTAGACCCGTGGGTGTTTTTGTACACCGGTAAAGCCATTCTATTTTGATATAATAAACTACTTGACTTCCATATTGAAACTTTTCAGATCCAAACACTCCACCAACAACAGACTTGTTAAATCAGCAAATATCTATTGATGAGAACACTGGTACAGGTACGAGACTAGTAAACCTTGGTTTATTAGATGCATCATCTTCAATCATGACTGTTAGACCCTCTAATATGGAGAAACATTTCACATTAAAAGGTACGTATTTACCAGTTGTTTTCAGCTTTGATGTGTCCAGGGCATATATATATATATATACATTCCTTACCATTGGAAGAGGGTGAAACTGGCAAATAAAGTTGGTGGCGTGAAATGAATAGTAAGTCATGTGAACTATTGGTCGTTTTAAAGTTACAATTTCATATTTTCTAAGAAAGTCAAAACATAATTATTTCTATGTCTTTTGCTCAATAGGTTGTCAACTCACTATTGTACGATCATTGGTGTCATTCTCACACTTAAAACTCATTTACACTGGAAATAATAACACAATTACCTCCCAATTACCTCCCTTGTTTTCTATTCTCCACCATGGAGTAGTTATCTTCAAACGTTGGAATTAGAAGATGAAAATGATATTTTTGCCAATTTCTCAACTGGCAATAGTGAATTATAGGATTAATAGAATTAGTCTTTAACAAGGTAGGACTGTTATAGATACCATCTATTTTAAGTCTTTATTTTAATAAATTTTAAAAAATATAATTTAAAAATGTGAAATTGCAACTTTAAATAATTCTTAACTATCATGCTTGTATGATAAAATTACTTTTTATTGTGTACAATAGTGTAGTATGCTTATAGTTTCATGAACACGCGGTACTACTTTTCATTTACAGATGGCCAGTTATCCGTGAACACGCCATTTAATTATGAAGTAGATAACAAGGCCAATATAAGCTTCACATTTTCCAACGGTTTCTGTGAATCAAAATACTGGTTAGTCGTGAATGTAAATGACGTCAATGATGAACCAGAATTATCACCCCAAGTTCAGAGTGCCCAGGTTGAGGAGGGATATGTAAGTACGAGTACTGAGGAGGAATAATAACACTATCCTTCCTAAAGCCAGGAATGTAAGCAGGACCCAAATACAATGAAATCATTCTGAATTTGGTGAAAAGCTTACAATACACGTGGTTTAATCAATAAAGGTTCTAAACGCATCATGGGTTTTATAAAGTGGATTTATATACCAACCTACAACCCACCCCCTTAAATAAATTTTGTGAGATATGGCTTAATATTCTTGAATTTATTTTCTATTAAAACTAAATTTCCATCTACAATAAGTATTATTTTAACACATATTCGCAAACCTTTTTGTAATCCAAAGTTATCTATTGTTGTAGATTTCATTTAACCCAGAATTTGACGTAAAGGACGAAGACTTTGATGACAGTCACACTTTTGAATTCGCGTCGACACAAGGCGCGGTTAACCAGTTTTCTATTGATCCTGTAACTGGTGTCATTACATCTAATGGTGAATTTGACCTCGATGATCGGGGCTTGGAGCGCGACATCGTAGTCTTGCCTGTCAAGGTCATAGATTCAAAGGGTAAAGCTGTTGACACAGCAACGGTAACCTTGACGGTTACGGAAATCAATGACAACGATCCAGAATTTACGAGCGAAATCAATAGGCAGTTAACAATTATGGATTGCGACTTACCTATGAGACTTATGACCGTTACTGCAAAGGATGAAGATTTTGCACGAAATGGAGAAATATTATACAGATCATCAACGACGTCGGAAGGTCCAATCACCGTAACACCAGGTGGGGCGGTTTATCAAACCAGTCCAATAAATGCAGGAGAAAATTTCATTATCACCGTAGAGGCTGTTGATCGTGGCACACCGCAACGGACGAGTGGGGTTCCCGTTACGATCTCAGTAGTCGGAGTTCCGTGCACGACTACGCCACCACCTACGACCATAATCCCGGCTGTAGTCATAACGGAAATACAAGTAACCAATCGGATCATCAACAACATTGACACGGGAATCTCCAATAATCTCGATCTGACTAATATCACTACCAGTAACCAACCAGATGACTTCTTTAGTGATCCAGGTAACATGATTTTAATTTAATGTAGTTTGCAAGTACCATAGTTGATCCTTGATATAAGGTGGATTCCACTTCCAAGCTTAAACTGGAGGATGCTAGTCGGACTAATACTAGATGAACGTTAAGACTGATAAACGTTAAGACTGATAAACGTATGTACAATTGACAAGGAACTGACTGGCTCGTAGGCTATACATTATAATTGAGTTGCCAATTGACGTTCGTACACAACTATCCTCCCATTCTCCCTACCCCCAACACTCACCTCTGCATTCCCTTTGATAAAACCCTACAGTTTTTATCAACTCCTGTTGAAAATAAAGGTAGCTAAATATAAATATTAATCTAATAAACATCTGCCAAAGCAAACCTGACAGTTTCCTAATGGTCTACGTGACATAGTTGAACAAAAACTGTTTATAAATGATCCGCTTGTGTCTTTTCTGAATTATCGCTCCATTTATCGATGAGTAAGGAGAAGGCGTGTATGTACCTATTCTAGAAAATCTGATATCACTTCTCAATTGAAGAGTTCACAATGCTAATACTTTTATTGTTGTACAGGAAACATCATAGCCACGGTAATGGCGAGTCTCCTTGGACTAGCTCTACTGGGTCTTTTAGGATATCTCTTATGGAAGTTTTGTTGTCCGACATGTTGTGGATTATGCTATCCCATCAAGCATCTACGTAGTGATGAGGTGTTTGACAACGGTTTGTGTAGACGAGGGTTCTGTGAATGTGATACCGATTGCTGCCGATGTTGTAAAGTGCGCATGTCACAATGCTGTGAAGGGTAAATATGATATTTCTTATGGCCGGGAAAAATAGATTTATAGTATACCCACAATGCCCCACCCCGTATTCCAATGAATCTCTTTGCTGACAAGGAACTGTTTCCCAAAGCCGTCCTCATTTGACTGCTGTTGTACTTGGGGGGGGGGGGGCTCATCGAAAGCCCAAGGCCCCGCCAATTAAAGTATGATCGACATGAAACTTGACAAACTTGATCCCTGGGCGCATCGTCATTTTTAATATAACGTCACAATTTCAAGATGGCCGATTTCTGGTCCATATAGTACTGGTTTGATTCTTTTAATTACAATCCCAAAGTAAGTATATTGTAATAGGAAATGAAATGGTGTTTAACTTTGTACTTTTCTGATCTAATCGGTCAAATGAAGACGGTTACGTAATAGGTATTCTACTAATAACCCTGTATATATTTGCTTCTAGGCCAAGAAGAAATAGTGTGATACCAGCAAGATATACAGTAAGGAGCGCCAATAGTATCAACGATGGGAAAATTTACGATTTCTGGAAAGAGCGTAAGCAACCTTTCTCTGTTAATTATATCTCAATGACAATAAACTTGACAATGATCAGACTGTAACAAGCGGTATCTTTCAAGTGTACTTGATTTCATTTACTTTTTATTCGGGCTGATGTGCAATTCTGACAACGTGAAAGAAAGAAAGGTATACTTGGTCAATTTTCGACTAACATACGGTTATTTTCATATAGTCAGGTGTTCAACACTAGTGGGGAAAGTTACGCCCAGACACTGGTGTTTCCACCTATATTCTCCGAATTCCAACTATTGTTTGTTATTTTATTTCCAATCTACCTAGAATTTTTCTTAAGATTGATCTAGAAGTTGTCACCATTATCTATCTGTTGTTAGAAAATAAGATTTTATTTAAACGCGGCGTGCAATGCATCACACAATTTATATACCAAGATACGAAATTCAGCATGTATAAATAAAACCATGATGTATATTATTATTATTTCAGATTATAACGAAGCTGGCTATAGTACTACTGGTCATCGTCAACAGATTCCTACAACTTCTTAATATCGCAAATACTTACTTTTTGAGAAAATTCACACTATCCAACTTCTATATATATATAAAGTATTTCAGAAATAAAAATGTAAATTGATAGCACGAGCAAAATACCTATTAGTAATCCAAGTGAGGGTGACGTTATGAAACAAAAAATGTGTTCGAATAATTATGGGGAATATAAAGTCAGTCCTAAAAAATAATTTTCTGAACTAATTTTAACGATGCTCCAAGACAACACAAATATCTAATATAATTAATGTGTTTACAAAGGCAACGACGCTTCTTGATTTAAAATATTTTTATTGCTATTTCAACACCATTTCATCCCGTTAACAATACTTGATCTCACAATTAAAGTAGCTAAGTCTCTAACCCAATATCATCCAAAGTCTTCGACATTGAAAACACGAATTATTTGTCAATTTAAATCAATATGGATGTTGTGATCTTACCGAGAAAAGATGGACTTCTGATATCCAATATTTAAGACAAAAAAAAAATTTTACCATTGGTACACGAATCGTGTACCATAATGCGTTTCAGCGCCATTTGCAACAGGGACTCGAAGAACGATGCTAGACATATTCCACAAGTCATGTCAAACGATGACGCCATATTCTTACCTGGAGAGCATGCGCAATAAATACTTTCGGTGTAGACTGAAATAACCAGACGCTATAGATTGCCATTCGATTTAGACTTCTGACGTATTTCGCCGAACATCACTGATTAGAAATTATAGTAAAAACAGAAACGTTTGAATGTAAATCAGTTTATATACATTCATACTACATTATTATATGCGTTGCGACCCATTTGTGTCAATTTCTAGGTCCCAAATATTAGCGATTTGGCTCCTTTAAGTATAGTTCTGGTAATACGTCAGATTAATGGTCTCCTTTCGAATACATTTTTATAATATAGTAATACATTTTCACACATGTCAATTTGAGATTTAGTTCTTCAGGAATATCTGTTGAAATTTTCCTTCCACTAAATAACCCCAAAGATTTTTAAAAAAAATATTTTGTTGTTCTTTTTAAAACCTCCTAAATTAACATTTATATTTACAAATCGGGATTTTTGGCATTTGGGGAATTTGTAGAATAAACAAAAATCCACTGAAATTTACCTTTGAATAAATTTTTATGTATTAATTTATAAATTTATTATATAAGTAGTGTGTGTTTTAAACTTTAACATTAGTCTATAAATTGTTAGTATGTGTCAGTCTTTGTATGCATGGATACATCCATATATTGCATGTATCTATCGTGGGTTTAGATAACCATCTTCATGTAGACCACTTGTAGGAACGTGACTTCTGTGTGTTGTGTTGTCATAATCAAGTTCTTGATAGTCTGTGACATAAAAAAAAACAACAAGCTTTTTATGTATTAAATATATACCAGAACGTTTACTTTTATTTCAAAAGTCTATTAAAAATATGTTGATATTGAAATCAGATTTTAAGATCAATTTCGTCCAAATTAGTATCAAGCTAGAACTCATAAATAGCTTGGAATGTCAAAACACAAGCGTACTGAGAGGCGTCCGTGGTAAAAAGAAAACAAGCACTTGACGCTCTACTCGAATCCTTCAGGATATATAATGTCCTGACCTTCAATTATTGTCATGTTTGGTGCCTGCGAGACTGACAAGGAAATATTGCTCGATGAAACTGAGGTTCACCAGTGTACACATTGGCGTGCACATAAAATAACCTTTGACAGTCGCCTTTGCGAATACTCCTTGTGGAATTTCAACTCCTTCGAAAGTGAGAACAGGATTTGAAAAATTCCGAAGGTTCTTCGAGGTCAACGACCACTATTCAGATATTAAATTCTCATTTGGATGCTCATTATTAGCCCTTAATCTGCCAAACCGATGCTGATATGTACGACTGGGTGTTGAAAAGACGATCTTAATTTTAAAAAAGTAGTCTCTAGATCTCGTCCAGTGGATTTTAATTCATTTTAACTCTTTGTGTAAACATACACCCTCATAAAAGCGTGCAACTGGAAGTAGACTTTTTGACTCTAGAAAAGTGAGCGGATATACTTACGTTCTTGCCAAAAGTCTTTAACCTTTCCTTCGGGGTAGTGCTCCGGTTCTCGTGGGCCAACTGTTGGACTGAAAAATTTAAAGGACAATATTGGTGTCAGTCATTATTACATATGTGATAGAACTGGTTAAATACATTCCAAATATAATTTCAACAAAGAGATCATTGGTACGGGAGACGTGTAACAAGAACGTGAAGAAACGGGAAGTGACGTCAAACCTGACAAACATGAGTTGTCCTTCTATATAACTGACTGAAGTAACGAGCGGTAAGAGACAAACGATCGAATTTCATTTCACTGATAATTCCGTTGAAGTTGAAAAGTTATTATATGGGACGGTGAGGGGGTATCTCACAATTCAAAAATAGAATTGGCTGTCACTAGATAAGGGACACGAGTAAAAGTAAAAAAAATCCCGTGCATTCCCCCGTTTTTATTCATTCTGTTCTTAATAAAAACATGGTAATGCACGGATTTTTTCTAATCTGTTCGTTATCTTTTATCTACTGACAGCCAATTCTTTTTTTGAATTGGCAGATATCCTATCATCGTCTCATATAACAACCTTTCATCTTCAACGGAATTATCAGTAAAATGAAATTCGATCATTTGTCTGTTACCGCTCGTTACTTCATTCAGTTATATAGAAGGACAACTCGTGTTTGTCATGTTTGACGTCACTTCCTGTTTCTTCACGTGCTTGTTACACAACTCCCGTAGCAATGATCTTTGTGTTAAAACTATATTTGGGATGTATTTTACGAGCTCTATCACATATTTTATAATGACTGACACCAATATTGTCTATTAATTGAAAATAATGAACACTGTGTTTATTTTAAATTATCTTTATGGAGTCACCATCAACCTAGCATGAATTGACTCGGCGAATATTAGTCTGGACAAAATAGCACCACGTGTGTATATGATAATTGGCTTGTATGACTTGTGGGAAATTGAGTCTCAATTTTCTTGTTATTAATGTGTTCTCAGTAGTCAATATCCTCTTATCCGTAAGCTGTACGTCAACCTCCGTGTTACCATCGGCTCTGTATACACATGTGGCTGTGTATACTTGGTTCTGTATACAAATTTCGCACTTTTTGTTCAGCTGAAACAAAAATTGTCTTTCGTCGAAATAGAAACGTCGCTGAATGGAAGTGACTGAAACTTTACTAGGAGTGGGTAGATATGGGTATAAGGGGCGTACTCGGACCCTTCAGTACTCGGTCATTGGAGTGGTAAAAAAACCAACAGAAATCTCCCCGGTAAAGATTTGTGGGCACGTAATGGAAAAGTAGATTGTTGGGATTTTAAAAAAGAAGGTAATGTTACTACTCCCTGGTATAAATCCATTGTCAGTGGTGAAGAACGGGGGCCTGGCAAGGACAGCTGTCTAGTCGTGCGGATGGGACGGAAAAAAGGACCTGTGTATACATTGGCGTGCACGTAAAAGATCCTTTGGCAGTTGGAATTCCATATAAGAGTAGGCCATAGGGCAAAATTTTCCTGATAGCACACTGTATGGAGTATACCCGTCTACATTTGCCCAGTAGGAGCAGAATAGTAGGACGTTAAATCCCATTTCCTTTCATTTTTTCATTTTAAAACTTACTTGGATTTGCCACAGCATCTATTACAACACCCGTCACTTCCTCCAGTATTTCTACCCAATGCTGATGAGTCGCTACCATAGCAACCAGGACAACATCGGGGAAAGCAGAATCTCCATAACAGCCATGCCAGGAGACCAAGCAGCAGGAGACCCAATAGTCCAAGGAAAATTATCCAGATGAGGTTAGTGGGGTCGTCCAAAAGGGACGTGGACGAAGCTGACGCCGAAGCCCCAGCAGAAGCTCCCGCACCAGCACCGGCCCCAGCACCGGCCCCAGTGTTCAGTGTCACTGCGGGCACAGTAACAACTACTGCCGGTAATGTTGTTGGTGGTACGAAGATGGTTGTACAAGCTTGACCTATGACTGTAATGGTAATTGGTTTGGCACTGGTTAGTTGTGGATTGCCTAAATCTTCAGCAAATATCGTATAAGAATAGGTTGTGTCTGCTGTTACAGGCGTGTCCAAGAAAACGGCACCATCCGGGGTCACTCTCAAGTTTCCCGCTCCGCTACCTTTAAACTGGAACTGACCGTTGGGACTTGTACCTGTGTTATCAAAATTAAATCAAATATGAATAGTCTTATATCTGGAATCTGATTTATGGATGCCCGATATGCATACATTGTTCGTTTGTTAATTATCGCACAATCCATTTATCATGTTAATTCGATTAGTAGGGAATGAAAACATCAAACGATATATAGCTTACACGTTCTACTTTACCCTCAGTTTCTCGTAGGGTCGTGGTACTCCAGATACAGGGAGTCTATGGTCGTTTAGTAGATTTGGTCAAGTTTGCCAAAATGTCACACACCCATTGTTCCCGAGATCCCCGAGAGCTTGACAGTCGTACTGATAGTAATATTAATACATGTATGGTGTTACATCATTAGTCCCAGGGATAAATGAAACAAATACAAATGGTTTCTCCCTCTTTGCGTAAAATATAATAGCATGAACGCAGATTGACATACTATTTTTACGACTGCTGAATATCTGTCGACCATTGCTCCTAACATTATACATGCCACCAAGTAACCCGGACGTCCTCTGTCGTATTTTCGAGATAATCTTAGTGGTGAACAAGAAAAGCGTTTTACGATCTTGGAAACTGACCTGGATCTAAATCTGTTGCGGCTACGGTGGCGATTCGTTGTGGCGGATCACAATCCATCAGTACGTCATTTATAATAGATGCCGTGGTGATAACTGGGGGATTATCATTGATATTTTCAACTCTCAATATAACTTCACTTTCATCAAAACCACCTCTTTTATCAGTAGCACGTACAGTAAATGTTATCAATTCAACTTCAGAACCCTGTAAAATATGAAATACACATAAATTATGAAATAAATGTTCCAAAACTGTTGTTGAACTCGGTACCCCCAAAAAATACATGGCCTCGAAAATTTGCAAGAAAAGTCTGGACAATATAGCGACAATTGCCTATACATCTTCAGTGGTGATACGGCAAAATCGTTACGCCTTAAGTTAGGCTGACCACGTCAGCGTACTTGCATCGTTAACGGTTGGATTGAACCGTACAAGTAAAAACCCAGTTGATACATACACAAATAAGGCTATTTTATCCAGTACAACATGAACTATATGTAGGATAATGTCACATAACCGGGGAAAGGGTTAACATGGGGTGTTCAAAAACTTAAACCCCCCACGTTCCTTATAAATAGGATACGTGCATGAGTGAGATTATATATTTGGATAAGTGTTTCATTAACCCTACATTTATAAAAAAAATAAGCTAATCTGTACTCCGATCTCATGTCTTATCGTAACGTACATTTAACACCAAGAGATAAATGATGGCAGTGACATCATTAACATACGAGGATATCATTTAACACCCCATTTGTTTAACCACTTTAATATATTAAACAGAACTGATATAACTGAAATTTAGAGCACTGAAATAACCTGTACAGTGTATATAGTATTACAGGAGTGGATGGGAAACAGGGCTTGCCACGAGACGCGAGTAATTACTCGCGCGCACGCTACGCTCGCGTAAAACCAAATTTACGTGAGTGATTAAGTACTCGCGCAAATATAAAAAATAATTTAATCAGAAATAATTGAATATCGTAATATAAAAAGCCGTAAACAATTTGTATGCCTTCATATCGATGCACTATTGCGCACGCGGCGTGTCTTTCCAGTGCCAACTGTTGTTACTAAAAATACTTTGAGACGCGTACTGCCAGGCGGTTTTTAAGCGGATGTCCTTTGCCGTGTCTGGATAATCAAACATTGAGCGGATGTTGTCGTTTCTATTAATAGCAATTCTTTCGATCCCGCATCTTTTCTGCAAATTGATGGGATTGAAATTGTTTTGCCTGTTCTTTTACCTTTCTAAGCTTTACCCGAATCCCCTCAGCACGCAAACGATGGCAAAGGGAAGCCCAGTTTCTCTTGCAATGTTCTTGTCATGGGAAGACGATTTACAGATAATATTACTGCCAAGGAAATAAAAGAGTATGCATTGTCATTGTGTGTGAAATACCTTTATTCAACGTCTGCTTCCACGGAAGTGACAAGAGCATTGCCATTAAGCACATGAAATTTAAATGGCTACTCACGCACATCATTCTGCGTGAGTAAATACATGTACTCGCCTCACTCGCGCAAGTCTATATTTGCGTGAGTAGTCATCTACACGCCTCCAATTTGCTCGTGACAAGCCCTGGGAAATAATGGTTCGATACACAGACATATTGGGCATTGACACAAACATAAAACTCTTACAGATGAAAAAGAACTAAATTTCCCTTTTCAACTTTTTTTGACTGGCTTCAAATCCTTTATAAATTATTATTGAGATATTTATTCACATGACTTGCCTATTATCATCTCTCTCTAGGTCATGAGATGGCCGAGTTTGAAATGGATATGAACAGATGCGAATTTAAAAATTTAACGATCAAATGGTTGTCAAGTGCAGTTACTGCGATAATAAGCGACTTAAGCTACATCTCAAAACAATCATTTAACTACGCCCAGAATAAAGTAATTTGAAAGAAATTTTCAATATAATTTGTGTTCATTATCTGTTTTTGAACTACTATAGCCTGAACGGACAAATCTTTATCTATATTTTACATACTGCATCTTTATATGGTGTCATATTAAAAAAAAAATACCCGATGCCCTATATGGACCGTAGGGTATTACTTACCCTGCTGTCAAGGTCAAAGTCAAAATTTGAAATAATTTCTCCGTCTTGATTAATGGTGAAATCTCTCGTGATATCACGTGTTCCAGAGATAGCTCGCTGTATAGTGTAGGTTACCGTATCCGAAAAATCCTCATCTTCTACTTTAAAGCCTGCATTGTAGGTGATCTGGAAAGTCAAGCAGTGGAATGAAGCTGCATAACTTTGACTGGCTGATTTTGTTTTGTTGGGCTGGAGTTTGTTTAATTGGTTTTGTTGGGCTGAGGTTTGTTTAACTGGTTTTGTTGCTTTACTTCTATTGGCCTCGTTCCGTTGGGGTTATGTTTTATTTAGTTTGTTGGGTTATTTCTTTTGTTGAATTGCGGGGCTGGACGGGTGGTTGGGGGGGGGGGGGTACATAAAATTGGTTTTGGTGAGTTTGGGCTTTATTTAGTCGGTTTTGTAGGTTTGGGGCTTTTGTTTAATTGGTTAGGTTAGGTTGGGACTTACGTTTAGTTAATTTTATTGAGTTTGGGGATTTGATTACTCGGTTTTACTGAGTTTGGGGATTTGTTAAGTTTTTATTTTTTTTTTTTGGGGGGGGGGGGATGATTATTTGCTTAATTGTTATTATTGGGTTTGGTCTTTGGTTACCTGAATTTAGTTGGATAATTTTTTTTTGTGTTTAGTAGGTTGTGTTGTGTTAGGTTAATTGGGAAAGATTATCTAGTTGGTTTTGTTTGGTTGGGGATTCATTGGTACGGTGGGGGGGGGGGGGGGCATAACAGAAATTACTACATTTATCCGTGCACTTGTTATACATTATTATTATATAACATTTATAAAGCAAATATAAAAATCTAAAAAGGATAATCTGGTACAACTGTCTAAAAGATTTGACGTAATTTGTATGACACGACAAACAACGTCAGATATGCACAACGCATGCGGACTCGTCGTTTTTCGACTGTCGATATTCTTGCTCCACTAGTCCGTTCTTTCATGTTCAAACAGATTGAGCTACAGTGATCAGCAGGGAATATTCGCTATGCCGCGGCAATCACTGAGAGGGGGACATCGGTGCTGGTAAATTAGCTCGCCATATTAACTTTTTTTCCTTCTGAAAATTAAATTCTAAAACACTGTTTTGAAGTATTAGAAAAATAAATAAAGGTGATTGAAGTATATCTGGATAAAAATATTTCCTATTTAGTGTAAATGGGTATGCAAAATGAGTAAAAGGGACCATTCTAACCAGACCAGTTTCAGCTCAATCTGATTAAAATACAGATCTATATTTCGTTTCGGTTTTTTTTATACTTTTGATGGCCTACACTACATGAAGATCTGACAAGTTATTGTGGGAGTTCACGTCAGGGGTCAAACGAATGTCTTTTGACCCTATGACGTCAGACATTGATTACTCAATCAGCGTTGACGTTTACCCACAGTTCCGTACATCAAAAGACCAAGAAGTCGCTGTAACAGGTGGTTTCATTGGCTAATCCCTCACTTCAACCAAAACGCCCGTAATATAACAACTCTTCCAGACCCTAGTGTAGTAAAGACAAGTAAATCGAAATTTTGAAAAGAAACGAAAGGAAACAGGACCTGGGCTTTAATCAGATTGGTTTCGGCAACGACAATGGCTGAGGCCGTATGATGTGACGTCATATGTAAAAGGCATACTTGAACTTATAAATGTCAGTTATCTTATACAGAGGTACAAGAAGGATTTCGCAATACTTCTGTTTACTATATGTAATGCAGACTTACAACTCCCTCTGGTACGGAAGCACTTATTTTCGCTGGTGTTAATACTGGAATGTCATTCATTTCTTGAACACGCACCATCAACCAGTACCTTGCTTCACATTGGCCGCTTTTAACAAGAAGTGTGACGTTTGCTGTATTAAACTGTTCAAAATTAAATACTTCATCAACTCTCAATATGTTTCCCCCTAAAAAAAATAATATCCACACAAACGTATATACTCCCTTATAACGTCCATGAGTCTAGTCGAAAAAGAACTAGGTCATTTTGAGACTAATATATGGTTAAATTTTATTTCAATAATTCGCTAGCGGTCTTTAGTTGTTGCATTAAACCGGAGGATCCGGAGAAAATCCACAAGGGTGGACAGGCGACCCTAACACCCGTCACGTACAAGCGTTGAGTCGAAAAACGCGACTTGACTTAATGACAGGCCGTGTGATCTATCGGCCACACAACGTAGGCCGTTAAAAAAACACATAAAAACGTCATATACAGAGTTTGTTACTCACAAAGAATTATAATAAATTAACTATACGTTTTTAACGTGTAGCCATCTATACAGTATCTGTGCTAAATGTTCAACAGGAAAAGAAAACTTACCAAAGAGTGTCACCTTATTTCTCATAATACTAGGTTGTACATTTAATATAGTAATTGTACCAGATACACCAGTAAATGTATGTATATTCTGTACACTGTTCTCCGGTACTGTTACATCTCTATTGGCGTTACCAATAGACGGTAAGTTGGGAAATTCTGGAATCAAATGGAAGCAGTACTAAAATCAGAGACGTGTTAAGCGGATGGGGGAATTGGGCAGTCAAAACATTGTTTTTTCCAGACAAGCCCATATATAACAGAGTTAAAGGGTCTATGGCTCTATTCTCTGGAAGCTTAATAAATATCCTTGTAATGATAATGTATATAATGTAATTCATAATCATTTTTTTTTTAAATATAATTGTAATTTCTGATTAATTATGTTCGGTGAAATACGTAACAACAAGATAACATCAATATTGATTGAAATGGAATAATATTAAAATCTAATTCGGTTTTTTTTATTATTATTATTTTCAAATATTATGGAAATATTGAGTTGTGGGTTTAGCTCCTTTAATCATCGAACATAATTGGGCATTTAGCTCCAAAACAAAATCAATTTGTGGATGAATGATTAATAAAAAAAAAAATTTGTACGAAAACGATTTATTATAATGTTTTTGAATGCGACACATTCAGAATTCAATGTCAAACCAATGTAAATTGCCATCATCATAGCAGCGTAGTTGACCATACCGTATAGCCCACGGACCCTTTCAATTGATTCGATATATACTTTTGTTGTGTATTGCTTGCAATGCCGGGGGTTTGTGTCTCGTGTTCGCATGTTTGTCTAATAGGGCTTGATTGTGTACGTACTTTTAGTAAGAATTGATCAATTTTAATAATAATGTATACGAAAATGTTTATAAAAGTAGTTTTGATTTGTACACGTATGACCTTAAAGTAACGATGTGCCATTTTAATCAACAGGAATCAGTTGCAAACTAAAATAAATTGAAAAAAAAATCTCTAATAGGAATATCAATCCAAAAATGGTTCCATTAGGTTCAGTATTTACAAAGATTTTTATCGATCTTATCTGCTCGCTATGCATTAAGTCCGCCGCCATTTTATTGTTCATGAAAATTCAATGATGGGCCTGTTTTAAATCCGATTGGATCCAAACCGGGACATTATATAGAGTTGGTATTTTGATTTTGTTTTCTTGATTAAATGTTAAATAATCAACCTGGGTACATATTAACTTAGTTTAAACCGTGAGAAATTTGATATTTTAGAGACAAATGCCAGTGGCGCATCAGCAGTTAAATGAAATGAAATGAAATAAAATGAGGTTTAACGTCCTATTATTTAATTTTAATGAAGTACAGTTTTATTGTGATGTAATTATGATTATATAATAACTTACGTAGATCTAAAGTGACAGATATTGGATCTGTAAATTCATTGTATGGATCCTTAATACGAACTCTAAATTCATAACTATTCTGTCCTGAACAGATTCCTTCAAAACCATTTACTGTGTAGATCTGTCCATTGGCTACAAGATAGAATACACAAATGCGTCATCTGGGAATATTAATTGCAAAGACTGTTTCATCTTTTTTTATTATTTTTAAAGGGTTCTTTATTCATCTGATCTGTTTTTCTACGTTTTCCGAAATTACCCGACGATTGACTGAAGAAATTCATTTAAATTCAAGCTTCAACAAGCTATATACGAGAATGGCCGTTTAGCAGACCGGTTCCGACCATCCCAAAAGATTGAATCCAATGGAAAAACGAGATCGGAAAAAGCACCGGAATTTCGTTTCGGCCCCAACCTGATTAAGATACAGATCGATATTTCATTTTTTTTTATACTTTCGATGGCCTACACTACATGAAGATTTGACCAGTTGTAATGGGGGGGGGGGCTGTTAGGGGTTAAACGAGCGGTTTTGACCCTATGACGTCAGACATTGATTAATCACCCAGTCAGCGTTGACGTTTCTAGTTGACGTTTACCCACAGTTCAGTGTAGAGCACATCAGGAAGTCGCCGTAACAGGTGGTTTCATTGGTTAATCCCTCACTTCAGCCAAAACGCGAGTTATATATCAACTCTTTCAGATCCCAAGTAAATTTTGAACTATAAAAAAACGAAACGAAATAAGATCAGAAGGGTTCGGCCCCGACATTCTAATTGTTCGTCCTGGTCTTGCTGATCAAGAATCCTACTATACGAACTATATAAATAGGTGCGAGACTGGTTCAGTCTACCGCGGTCAACAAGACAATAAAAGTGAAGGTAGCCTCAGCATGCAGACTGGAAGCTATAGCTTTTATTTTGTTCTTCTACTAGAACTGAAATTCTACGACGTACCTCTTATGTCGAAATTTGATGACGTCGGTACAGTTTCTAGAGCATATTCTATCGGATCATTTTCCGAATCTGTGGCTACAATTTCATATACATTAGTTCCAGCAAATAAATTTGAGGACTGTAATGTTACCCTGTCTGAAATAATAAAATGTGTTCCATTTATTTGTATTGTATAATGAGACCTGTAACTTAAATGGGAATGACATATTTTTGCTTTCTTTTACCGGTTTACATTGCGGTAGAGAATCTGGACTCCGATGTTTCCAAAAGGTGGTTCCCTAAATCCCACCAACTACTAGCTTTGTATTCTTCTCACAGATTATCTACTTCGGAAATAGATCTCTGTCCTTAATCTCCGCCATATCAAACAATTACTATACGTCGCCTTAAATACACTAGTAGCTGTTTTCCATAAGTATGTGTTTTGTTGTAATTACTATACTGTTTTGTAATGAGGCTCTACTCCAATTCTCACAAAAAGACTAATCAAAACTTTTCAATTATACTAAATGAAAGCAGAATATATGCTTCTCAAAATTCTCGAAAAAGAAATTAGTGTTTTCGACTAAAATTGTCGATTTTGGGACTTAAAATGGCAGTCACTAGTTCAGTGTTTATTCTCAAATAGTGCTAATAGTTGACAGACAGCGTAGGTTTGGAATGTTAGCTTAGGTCATCCAAAATGGGACCATATCCAAGAAACTTAAACGAAGTCCTAAAATTTGTGCTATGATTTTTGAGCTTAGCCAATGAATGAACATTCAGTATTCTTAAAACTATTCTAGCTTAAATTTTCATGAAAAGGGCCAGTTGGCTATATAACGGATCCATGGTATTATTTCACTAACTGGTGGTCTTGTTATAGTAAATAGTCTGACACCATTTCAAAATTAATGGCACATTATGATGGTGTGGTGGATATCTCTGTGCCTAATGGACCAAGGTACGGAGAAAGTTACGGAATATGACAAATAATCCTTAGAACTTACCGAATGATGGTGTACTGAAGGTTGGTTGGTTGTTAGGAGTTATTCGTACTTCAACCTTTTGATCTTGTGATTCAACGACACTGTCTTCACACGTCAGTGTTATTGTGTACGTATTCTCTGCGTTGTAGTCTAATTTAGTAGCACTAGGTACAAACCGAAGGAAGTAGCTCGGTTCTGAAATAAGAGAGACAAGTTAACGTTAGCAATTTGTGCAGTCTAATTTAAAGTAAATTATAACCAATGCAACAAGGATACAGAATTCAGCATAGTAAGATCTTCATGTAGTGTAGATATTATCACATCGTCAAAATTAAACTAACCACTAACAAGGAATTGGTATCAGTTTTCAATAATACAAAATTATTAAATGTTATGTTTAATTTCGTTATATTTAACTCGTCATAAAGACAAGATGAGGTCGAGTTAACAATCGGAAATGAAACGGAACGATATGTTGACACGCCCGTTGGAACGAAATTCATATTAGGTCTTTTTTGGGGTATCAGCGTATCGAGCGAAAATGGGGTTCCGGGGGGCTTGCCTCCTGGGCACTTAAACATGCATTATGCAAGAGCTAAATCGGCCTATTGCAGGTCTTTCTTTAGGACTGAGCTGTTATCTAAATTATTAATTAGACAGTTAATTAAAATTAACTTATCCAAACCATAATCAACTCTCGATATTTACTGCTTTAGGATCCGATTTGCTGCTCAACTTTCATTCATGATTTAATCATAAAAGGGATAATCGATACTATGTTTTTTATCGTACCGACTTTAGTAATGATTATCGAGGCTAGGCCGAAAATTCAATCGCAAAAATCTCGGTTCAGAGTGGATCAATTTGACTGAAATTTTCAGCAAATTCCCTTTACATTATCTAGTTTTTAACTATTATAGTGAGATCTGCCAGCTCTTTATCTAATCTCCCATAATGTATCTTTAATAAATAAATGAAAACATATTTTCAATAACTCTGGCAGGGGTGATTTTATGTTTTGATCACAATGTGTTTTGTTGGGGGGGGGGGGGTGGGTGGGGGGGGGGGGGCTCTTTTTATAAATATCGTGTTTCATAGATAACATTATAATGTAATCAAATTTGGGATGTGATGTGTATAATATACGTATCTACATCACATATTTCCTTGTCGGTCACACTGTACAATACGTTTGACAAAGGGGCACACTTTTTGCAGTACTCTGGGCGATAATGTCAAAAAAAACCACACTCGTCGATAATAATAATTATACACATTAGAGCATGTGACAAGTGTAGGATGAAGGGTATGTGTTACGATGATTTAAACAGTATTTATTTTAAATAAGGTTGATGTTAAACACATACATAGCAATGATAATTATTCCAATTTGTAGATCTGCAGTTTTTAGCATAAGCAGAATGTTTAAATTATCACCTGAAGATCGGAACATTATTTGTGTGGCTCTATTTGTTTGTAGCTGATGTCGGTAATAATTTTTCTTGACGAAAATACGTCTAGAAACCGGGGTATTTTTTAACCCAGTCGCGTTCTGGACAAAATACCCCGTATCAACAACAACGCG
The DNA here is from genome assembly GCF_932274485.2 of Patella vulgata. NCBI lineage: Eukaryota > Metazoa > Mollusca > Gastropoda > Patellidae > Patella > Patella vulgata. The sequence continues at coordinate 70,302,321 of NC_065879.2, read as the reverse complement.
ACCTGAAAAACCTTGTTTAGTGACTTCCGAAAAGCGACGTATTGTTATAGTGGTATCAGATTTGATCCATTTGAATGCAAGGGATTGGTATTACAAGGGTTAGACGCCAGGACGACATATTTTGGTTGTTTTGCTGTCGCAAATATAAGTAGAAGTACTTACGTCCTGCACCAGCGGTGTCAGCCCACACATTAAAGCAGCTTTGACAATTAGTTGTAGGGTCAACGTTAATAAAGTTGACCTTATATCGATTCGTAGCATTTTCACAGATCAATTGCTGGCTATTGAATGTAAACTGTTCTTGTGTTCCTTCAAACAGAGTATAAACTATTGGCAGGTTTGCTAAGTAGGGCTGAAAAGAAGAGTAAACGCAGACAGAAAAATATTTAGTAATGAACGCAGGGTCGCAGAAATATATTTTCCCTTTTGTGTGTGTGTGTGGCTGGGGGGGGGGGCATATAAAAAAATCGGTCAACTCACCATTGTGTAATTTTGATTTGTAGGCCTCATTTTGTGTAAGGGACTCTGTCAAACCGGTCTTCTTTTCCGAAAACAACCGGTCCATTTTTTGCCTATCTTCCCTTTTCTGCGCTCCTGAATAAACGCAACGGGTAAACAGAAATTTTAAAGGGCATATGTAACATAAGTGAACCTAAATTGCAATCGTCTGTCAGCACTGAAGGGGAAAATCTGCTGCTTATAGCATTAAGATGTAGAGCGAAGTGCTGTAGTGTAAATCTAAAACGAAGTAAAAAAAGATTATACGACTAATAATCGTAAGAATACGTGAACTTACCACTTCTAATGAGAAATCCACTGATATCCCCAACAAAAACGCCATTATTATCACACGAGTTTCCATTCTTAACCAATTTCTACTTAACAGTAATTAATGTTTTATAAATAGTAAAAGTCCTACCAACAAATATTACTTCTTAATTCAATTCTAAATTCAGTCGATGGAACGCTTAATCAGAAAAAAACTGAAGTCTAAGTTACTTTGATAATTTTATCCTTCACATATTGTTGATTGACGGCGTGATACATGTAGTGTTCTACATGATTTTTGTCTAAATTCACAAACTTCTTCTATTAAATACACTTCAAATCCTGGATAACAAAAACTATGTATCTTCTTATGAAATGTCTATCTTGTTCGTTACAAAAATACGAAACTTTTCATGAATATATTATATATATATTAGAACACAATATATGGATTCTATGCGATGTGCTCTATTCACAGTTAGCAATATACGTCAGTGTATATTATAAGCAGAATGATAAACATTTCTAAAGGCACAATAGAATGTTTTTATTTGAACAAGTCACTGTCACCAATATTTTCACTTATTGTGTCATTTGTAAAGCTTTGTGTTTTTGTTTGTATCACTACGCTGATATATAGGACTAGATTGCTCGTTTGATATCTGTAACGAGAGAGAGAGAGAGAGAGAGAGAGAGAGAGAGAGAGAGAGAGAGATGGGGTTTAACGTCCACTCGACACAAACTAGGTCATTTCGGGACTAACACATGGTTCAATTTTATTTCAATAATTCGCTTGCGCGTAGGGGTCTTTAGCAGTGGGAGGAAACCGGAGGACCGAGAGAAAACCCACGAGGTTGGACAGGCGACCCTACTCCTTGTCACGTACAACCGGGAAATCGAAAACCCGCCAGTTGACTCAATGACAGGCCCTATGATACAGCGCGCACGTGCTAACCATTCGGCCATCCCCCCCACCCGATATCTGTAAAGAGAGAAATGTTTCTTCGCGTCTAGTCAATTCTTTGGCTCTCTTAGTTTACAATTAGTACTAAATTCGGTAACGTTTGACTCATTTATCTCTTACTAGTTAGTTACTGGTATTATGTACCAGGGTGTGTTATCATTTTTGGAACACGCTATAACAATATTGTGACACAAGTATAACTGCGCTTAATGAGCTTCGTAGTTTTAAAACTTTAAATTCCATAGAAAATACATGTTTTGAGATAGTATTAATCTTTGATTTCAGCTGTCAAAACGTATGGCAAAGATAATCAAGAACGGACACTCGGCTCGCCTTAAAATAAAAAGGTTCTTCTATTTTGGCTAGTATCCAGGAGGGTTTGTATTAACCTCTAGGAGACGTCTAGAAGTGGTTTGGAATGCATTATGTACGTCATACATTACACTAAATAACACACCAGGGAGTTCTATCCATGACAGTTGTGTGAATAATATCTTTTGATTAATTAATAACAAATTACAAGACAAAATACGCAATTAAATTTTCAAACTGTTCCCCAATCCAAGTTCCGATATATTCTGTATACAAATAATGATATGAAACAAAACACCTTGGTCTGGGTGCGTTTTATTCAAATAATTAGTATTATTGATTAATATCCACTACATACATAATGGAAAAGAAGGGGCTAAAGTAACAACCCTGCCTTACCCTATTATCAAATGTTAAATGTTTATCATTAAAACAGCGAGGCCAACAGGTGAAATTTAATTTGGGGAAGTATTTTTATGAAGAAAATAATTGGGGGCACCATGTTTGTTGCTTAAGGTCTTTCTGTCGTTTATTCTTTGAAGTAGTAACAACGCGATTTATTCAGATCTGTTCGTACAAATAATGTCTTATTGACACCAATTGTACACATTCACACACACGCATACAAAAGTCAACCCAAACAATTTTGTTAGATTTGCACAATGAAAAGTAATATAGTGATAAAGATATAAATATACATATGTTAATAGCTTGTATACAAATTCGACTACAACGTCATCACTTTCTGTGTTCTTTAGGTTTCTTGTAGCACAACAACGATCAAAACTCAGAGATTAGTTTTATACGAAATTTCAATATACTTCAAAATACTTGCGTCTGTGGAAAAATTATGTGAAGTTGCAGCCATCAGATGGAAATTATGAGATATAGGATTAGTATTGTTATATGTCTGGTGTATATACTCAGATTAACACCAGCGGTAAGTAATATAAAACAAATCAAAACATGTGAGTTCTGTAAATTCCATACTATTTGAAAATAAATTCTTACAAAATGACTATAAATTTAGTCGAATTTGTTATTATTAAATGGAATGTGTCCCTTGAGAGTTACTTAATATTTCGATATCTTTTAAATCTGTTTGTCACACCGTATTCATTTATTCTAAAGGGTCGTATTTATACATTTAGCATATATGCCAACATAAATTATTAAATGAGTATCGTTAAAAACATTTGATTAGACGGTCCTTACTTATGTTTGTTGGCGTCGAACTTGCTATAATTTATAAATCAAATATTTAAATCTAACCTTTGTCTGCCACTCGAGCGCTAATGAACGATTGTTGGTGAATGGCCCAGGTAATGTTTGCTTTGTTGGGTTCTATTTGCTACAGAGGTTGTGGGAGGGGGTCTTGTTGATGGTGAGTTTTGTTTTAACTAGTCGTGGATCCTGGTAGGGACTCATCCACCCCCATCCCCAAATAACAGTATAAATAAATCATTTTTTATTGACCGTGTAAATCTAGGCTTATTTGTTTGTTGGGGTTATCTGGCCTGTGAAATTGAATTTCATATTCGGGTCCAGATATGCGCCACAGATAACCATCATTGACACCCCGAAATTTTAAAATTTGAATAGTGAAGAACTCCCCTCTCCAACCAAACCAAAAGTCCTGCATTCGCCATTGGTTTTAATTGCATGATGATATTAATACGTACACATTTTCAATTCAAAAATGTTTACATTTGGTTGTTTTTTTTCAGATTATTATTCTGAATGCCCCTATAGTAACTAATGTAGAAGAAGGGTTAGAGATCGGGAGTAAATTAGGCGAGATCAAATGTTTGAATGACACCATTGATCCTGACTTTAGATATAAAGTGACCCTTATTTCTGTTACTCCAACGACTAACTGTGGTGGCAATGGTGAATGTTTCAGTATAAGATCTGATAACGATGACAGCGATCGTAAGTTACAGATTTGTATTGTCTATTATTAAAAACAATGTTTGTTTATTTGCTCTGGATTATTTCTAGAAGTTGGATTAACTTTTTTTTACAACAAAACACAAAAGGTATGTATAGATATAACGATTTCTCTTAATAACACAAAGTTTTTATGCACTTTTTTCAGAACCAATATACAATATTTTTCACTACCCATTCGCCAACAACAGAATACAGTACTCTGTAGTGAATGAATATAAATTAACATTTGATTGCGAAGATCAGAATTCAACAACAAGGCGGGGAATAGCAGATGTTCGGGTGGTTCCTAATATGGCGCCTCAATTTGTGACCAAGTCAGGAGGTAAGTTTTTAAGATGGATGGAACTGGTTGTAGATAGTGGGGTGGGGCATTCTGCGCACAACGAAGTATTTACTTTAAGAATAGATCTCTGCTGTGAATGATCGCCATGTTGAAAAAACAGTGTACTATTTTATGATGCGGTTCTAAACCGTTCTACGTTCTTTATTCAGTAAGTAAACATGAAAATAGAAGCAGAATAATGAACTTGAAATATTAGTGTTTTGGACTAAATTCGTTGATGTTGGAATTTAATTGTCAATCAGTTAGCTTCGTGTCTGTTCTCAAATCAAAGCTAATTGTAAACAGACAGCATGACTTTCATATGGGTTTTGTGGTGTTTCCCAATTATCCAAATCTCCGACTATAACTATGCATTTCCCAATAACCGCACAACAGAAAGTATCAGAACTAAAGATATTGAAAAGCGTACATTTCGTAACACATTCCTAAAGAAGATATACAATTATTGGAATTACAAATCAAAATTCATAAACCAGAGAAAATGAAGAGATGGAGACAAAATCATTTGATTCAATCGGAATAACGACACATCTATTTTAGGCGGCCATTTACCCGTGAAATGGGATGGAGCTCTTTGATTGGAGGAAATATAATAGTATATGAACGCCCTGGCAAATTTTTGTTTAAAAGTTATCATGTTGCTGGAGTTTGTGTCATTTGATGATTTAGTTCACTATTTTCACTCTGTGACAAAACTAACGCTATGTGAATTTCGATAACGAGTTGGCAGTTCTCACTAACTAGATAATGTAAAGGCAATTTGCTGAAAATTTCTTTTAAATTGATCCACTATGAACCGAGAACTAAGCGATTGAAATTTCATTACTAAAGTCAGTACGATAAACAGCATAGTCTCGATTATCCATTTAATCGTTAAATCGTGAAGGAAAGTTATGCAGTAAATCGGCTCATAATCCACTAAAGATCGCAGGCTAGCGATGTCATCTAGAGTTGATTATGGTCTGGATAGGTTAATTAATGTCTAATTTATAATTTAGATAACATTTCAGGCCTAAAGAAAGACTTGCAATAGACAGATTTAGCTCTTGCATAATGTATGTTTAAGCCCGTTTGACATGTACGCGTTTTCGCCGGTTACATGGAAACGTTATCAGTTTATTAAAGTTTGCATTAGCTGGCGAAAACGCGCACGGAAACACCGAGAAAACACGGGCCTAAGTCTAAGTCCAATTCTAGCGAGATTCTAAAACACATTCAACTCCCATTATTTTCAGAGTCGGTTACAAAGGCTGCTGCCGACTTGACTGTAGGAGCTCTAGTTTTCACAGTATCAGCAAGGGACGCCGAGAACAATGAACTCACATACTCTCAGCAAAATAGTTTTCAAGAGTTTGTTCTTGATTGTAAGTATAATGCTCGTTATGTTTGGATCATGCATTTCAAATCATCCACTTTCAAAACACCGCTCCAATCAGGGTATGCTTCCCTTGGAGAACATCTGATACCATTTCTCGTCTACCCCCACCACCCTTCTCACTTTCCCCATCACCGTTTTCTGTTTTGTGTGGTGGGACTTTGCATTAAATATGCATTGTTTTTGATATATAATAGTTTAAATATGGATACTGAAATATGAATTTCAATTAAATTACTCAAATAAAGCTTGATTTATCATAAATAGTCTCGATTGTCAAGTATCATTGTTCATTTTAACATTAACCAACTGTATGGCGCGGATGTTCTAATGTATTTAATATCTGAGTCGCCTATACGATGGCCTTGATGGTTGATTATGGGCTGATTATGTGAATGAATGTCGAAATAATGATTTACATTACATTTCAAGGAAGTAAAAAGGCCTACGATAGGTAGGTCTAGTTTTTACTTAATGCATCTTTAGTTGTTAAAGTTGTTTAGTCTACCTTTCATTAGGGTAATAAAATCGCGATTCATAAATGTAGCCATAACTCCGCTAAGATGATTGAAGTGAAATTTTACGATAGCGAAGACCTTTTATCGCACTTTTGAAACGGGTATTAAAATGAGATTTGTTTATTTCAGCACAAACGGGTCAGATTCGAGTCGTAGAAGGATTTGAAGCTGCATGTACGGGAACGAAGAAGTTTAATTTTCAAGTTACAGTCAAAGACGCTTATCACGAGTTCCTAACACCGATAACTGTAGATTTAAATATAGGTATAGTAAAGACTGATATATAATGCTATATAAAGTCATTTGTCGTATCATTACTCCCACTTAGAAAGCCTGGCTCACAACCCGCCGTACGTGTCAAAACCTCATCTCTCAACCCTCCGTGTTTCGAGATAAGTGGTGCTATATAGTTCCACGTAGCAAAGCCCAACGCAAATCACATCGGATCGGCCTCAGTAAGCAAGATTGACAATATTTTTCATCAAAACAACGACTAATTATTGTTATTTATAACATTTCTGCCACATCCAACTACAATTAATTATAAATCATCGTATTTAAACTCGAGGCGTTAAGCCTTTACTAAGAACGCCATTTTTAAACGACAGATGTATGACGGTGTATGTCAGATACAAACAACACTTCATTAATTTAAACGCGAATATTTGGAGTTAGGCGATAGTTGTGCCACTACCCTGTCCTCTGTAAATTCAATTAGTCACAATAGTGTAAAATTAACTAATTTTTAAGATGTTACATGCATTAATAAAGAAATTGAGTTTGTCACATGGAACTAAAGGCACCCAATCGTAGCTAAGAACAAGTACATCGGTCATCGGTATATCTCAACTGGTTTAGCTACGTTCTCGTAGCTAAGCTTTTGGTAGCTAGCAGATCTGTAGCAAGAAATCGGGTGAAGTGTTTATAAATAGTAAGGGCACAATACGGGCAAGTGTGCACTGATTGCACGCCACACACAGAGGTGGTAAGTGAGATGTACTTCTGACTGGTGGACCACAATGATAGTAAGCCTTAAGTACTTGTGTAATAGGTCTAATGCACGTCAGCCGTACAGACACCGTGCGTTTGACGTTGTCATACTGTCATCGCAATGCCCCTATTAGCCGTGCTCCTGAGTTGATGCTGGGGTACATCAGGAGTACGGTACTCGTACGTACTGTATGCGTTCGTGATTTTTCGCTAGACCCGTAGAATTTGCCTGTGCAGGACCAAAATTCTCTACGGCCAGTCTGCGACCTTCTACGGTGCCGAACACAACACACACAAGTGATGCGTGAATCTCACGTACGGGTTTACTAAAATTTTACCTGTAGACTGCCCGTAGTAGCAAGTACGGCGGGCTGTGTGCCAGGCTTAACCAGGATAGATTCCGATATCCGTCATTGAGCGTTCCACACGATCATTTCGAGTATTCATATTTTCATTTCGACTGGTCATATAATTAAATCAACTTTGAAATAGCCTCCTATATAACCGAGGCTACAGTATGGCGGAATGAATAAATTGCCATTTTGCACGATCTTAAGTGATCATTAGCACAAATTATCGTAAAATGGCAAGCGTTTAATCGTAGTGTTTGGCCGTTTATATACCTGCTTATAATAGACAATATCAGTACTCTCCTGTAAAATGAAGGGATTTTTTTTGTTTTGAGATTGATATTGTACATATTTCAATCTTTTTATATTTAAGACTATCCAAGGCAACCAACTTTAATTGGTGCCAATCAAGAGGTGTCAGTTTCTGAGAAAGCTCCCGTGGGACAATACTTTCATTCTTTTAACGTAGAAGATGGCACATTATCTATAGACAACGGAAACCCCATAACACCTGCCAGTATAGCTGACAAATTTACATTACAAAGTAAGTGTCGTTTAATGTATTGGTTTTGCAGATCTTATTGGGTGCGGGGAATGTAACTATATACTTTAGTTTTACATAACACGATTAGACTTCAAAACAAATAATAATTGATAAGTGTATCTTGACCAATCAGTGCTTAAATGTTTTAACTCCTTCTAAGTTGAACACAGCCATCAACGTACCGGAAGTAAATATATCGGGTCTTGTTTACAAATTGCGGGGGCTCTGGGCATGAACAATACGTCTTTAATGCGTGTTACATATATTTTCACTGATTGAAAATACACCTTTAATATTACTTGTCGGATTTGTTCTAGGTGATGTATTACGAATAAAGGAACAGTTTAATTTTGAAGAAGCTTCGACTGGTAATATATCTTTTGCAGTAACGAATGGTGTTTGTAGGAAATTGTTCTATCTGATTATCAAAGTTATTGATGAAAATGATAAACCAATTCTCCTTCCGAAGACTCAAACAGGAATGGTCGAAGAAGGATTTGTAAGCATTTAGTCTTTATCCTTGTATCATTACCAAACCAACCTGGTTAATAGAGGCTAGAGCATCGTTTCTGAGTTTATGAACTAGCTCGATATTCTCCAGTCTTTTGATAAGACTACCATTACAGAGTTCATAAAACTGCCTTTCCCATAGACAAAAATAGTTTCATGATTGAAAATGTATAACTAATACGGTAAACCCACAATACAGTAGATAAGTTTATTATTACAGATCGTTAACACTGTTTGGTTTGTTGCGGTTCTTTACAGTTAAAAGGTAACGTCAGTTCCAGTCCATCCTTGTACTACACGATGGCTACTAAATTAAAATATGTAGATTATACAATAAATTTGGTTTAACGACGCATTGACAAAAAAATATGTTTAACCCAGTGGTTTGGATATTACCTAATTGATGATATCTAGAACCACACAACTGTCGCTGGGAATTTATATTTTCTAATTTATTTTAATAGATAACCTATGACCCACAAACATTTATCGACGATGAAGACATTTTGGATACTCATACTTACAAAATTGTAACGGCTTTAATTGGAAATACTGTCGTCACGGACAGATTCTCCATCGACAGCCTCGGAGTTATCACCTCTGATGCTGATTTTGATCTGGATGCAAATCAACTGAATTCCCAAGCCGTGGACTTCGTTATAGAGGTAACGGACAGTGGAGGTCTAAGCGACACCGCTGAACTGACCCTGACCATCACCAATGCCAACGACAATGCTCCAATCATCAGTAATACTGATATTGCTAATAATATTATGGACTGCGATCCACCCAGTAAGTTGTATAATCAATAAATAATATCCATGCTTCCTTGAATAATTTCACAAACGATATAATGTCTTATTGTAGTTATTAAACCGACAGCTAGCCTATTAAAAACAGTGCTAAACAGTGAGATGCTAAATCCAAGATCATTTCATTTATTAGAAGATCCCAGATAACGCTACAGTCGAGTCTATCTTAGAAGTTAACACGCGCATTAGAGATGTCATTAATTTGTTTAAACTACATGTACACAAATACAGACATATATAATAAATGTCGGGAGTTTTTAAGCATGGATCTCACCTGTTACGGGCTGACGAGGAAAATATGCCTTGTGGGACGTATACGATCCTTGACAGTAGGAATTCAAACAAGAATGGCTGGAAACCCTGTTCTCCCCCTACCAACCTATATATGTAACTACCGAAGTAGCATTACCCTATCTTAGTTTTAGTAAAATTTCGATGGGACATTAACCCCCATTTCATTCAATATCGACATATTGATATAACCGCATTGGTTTTATGCAATGACAAACATTTTTTAAAATACCCTATACAGGCTTCTACTCTAATTCATTTTCCGATACCCGACAGCCCCCTAAAGACTGTCGGTATTTTGATACCGCCCTTTATTTTTACATCACCCGGAATAATGAAGATTATCATATACCACCCAGTGTTCTGCTGGAAAATACCAGGAAACTTTATCGAACCTAGAATATCCTGGTTAGTGAGCCAAGGTCTTATTTTGAAGGGATAGTAAATAAATCCAAAGAGGAAGCAACTAACGCGTACCGTCCTAACAAATACTTCACTTTATATTACAGTGTTGATTGAAACTATAAAAGCTTCAGATGCTGATACAGGAACGAATGGACAAATTATTTACACAGCTACAGAGAGTGGTCCACTGGCCGTGACGGCCTCCGGTAACGTTTACCTAAGAAGTGCTATTGCGGCAGGATCAAGTCACACGATAGTCGTATTCGCTGAAGATTTGGGAAGCCCCCCAAGGGAAAGTAACAGACCGGCTACCATAACTATTAGTGGGATCCCTTGCACAACCACCACGACTACAACGGTTGCTACGACAAGAGCGGTCAATATTACAATTAACATTACTACAAGCGTGAACAGTACAGGTACAGGGAGTGATGCTGGGGCGGGGGCGGGCGCTACTGCAACAGCGGCTGCATCTACGGGTTTCTTCGATAATCCCGCTAATCTAGCCTGGGTAATTCTTCTGGCTATTCTTGGACTTTTACTGCTCCTTCTGCTGTTGTATCTGTTATGGAGGTTCTGCTTTCCTCGCTGCTGTCCAGGGTTCTGTGGATCTGGTGGTGAAGGAGATGGCTGTTGTGATTGTTGCAGGTGAGTAGATTGCGATGTCTTTCTTTAGGCCGGAAATGTTATCTAAATTATCAATTAGACATTAATTAACTTATCCAGACCATAATAAACTCTCGATGTCAAGGCTAGCCTTCGATGTTGGCTGGATTAGATTCCTATATGCCGCTAACGGCCATTGATAATTAAATTTAAAAAAGTGGATAATCGAGACTATGCTGTTTATATTAATGATTTTAGTAATGACGACCGAGACTATGCAAAGATTTCACCCGCTTCTTTCTCGGCTCATAGTGGATCAATTTGACTGAAATTTTCAGCAAATTACCTTTACACTATCTAGTTTTTAACTATTATAGCGAGAACTGCCATCTCTTTATCTTATCTCCCATAATGTATCTTTAATGATTGACAATCCACATGCGTTAACCAGTGATTTGACCTACATTTCCAAGCTAATGTCTATGGTGGTGCCAAGTAAAATTCAATTTGGCAGGTCCTCTTTAATTGTTAAAAATAGCTGATTGTATAATTTCGGTAAAACTGATATTATCTGACCCAAAAGGCACAGGTCATGTATTTAGCGAGATTAAGGAAAATAAGTATTACTATTAGGGCTGTTAATAATTTTTTTAATAATAATAATTATTATTATCCATTCCTTCGTAAGGGGATTGGATGGCCGAATGGTTAGCACGTGCGCGCTGTATCATAAGGTCTGTCATTGAGTCAACTAGTGGGGTTTCTTTTCCCGGTTGTACGTGATAATCAGTAGGGTCTCCGGGTCCCCCGGTTTCCTCCCACTGCTAAAGACCCCTACGCGTAAGCGAATTTTTGAAATAAAGTTGAACCATGTATTAGTCCCGAAATGACCTAGTTTATGTCCAGTGGACGTTACCCTCTCTCTCTCTCTCTCTCTCTCTCTCTCTCTCTCCATTCCTTTGCTTAGTAGGTATTTCTAAAACACAGCCGACTTCAAATATTATCCATTTTTCGTTTAATCGACAATGAAATGAGATTGGGAACATAATCGCAACACGTCAGGATTTATATTGTAGCACAAATCATTGAAATTGTGTTGTGCAATAGACTTACATGTATGTTGTCACTGATTAGATCGAATCCGCGCGTTTTCAATAAAACATTTTACATTTCAGACCAAAACGTTTCACAGCTCAACCTGTCAGGGGCCAAGGAGATATTCATGATTTTTGGCAAGAACGTAAGTTAAAATGTTTTTTTCAACTGTTTTGATGTGGTAATAGAACAGTGTGATAAATTTTAACTTTCAAAGTTGTTTATTTGTGGCTTTCTATATAAATACTTATCCTCCGTTACCTTTAGATGGGGAATCCATAAACAATTTAAGTCTATACTATGAGGGAGGGGTGTCGTGTTGATTTACTTCTGGGTGTAGATCTACACGGAAATTGGGGACATTTAGCTGGTTTATAGACAACGCTTCCTATTATCGTTCTGCCCTGATATTAAAACACAGAGGAAATGTTTCATGAAATTTTAATAAAACAGATAATGAAATACCTGGTTATAAGTGCAATACAGAAAATGTGCGGAGAAAATCGTTTGGATTTTCACCTTGGTCCGGGTTGGCATAAGGAAGTGTCTCTATCCGTTTTGTCATTTCGTGTACAAATAAGTCGTGTACGTAAAATATTCATGACAGCTGATTTTTGAGGAAGAAAATGAGGGGAGTTTTGTGTTCGTGAGAAATATTAAATCCATTCATTCGACACAAAATGAGCGTCGGGTGTCAAGGGCATACATGACGCCTTCCAGAGCAGTCAACATCCTTGCTGATACACTGTACCTTATATTTTCAGTCATTATCTCCTAAACCATAAACCCCACCATAGTGACGACGCAATAAATTCCTTATTTTCATTTTTGAACTAGAGGTGATTATATATCTTTTTAATTTGAGAATTGTTAACTCAGTCCATCTGACATTTACCATTTTCAGATTATCAAGAACAAGATTATGGATCAACAGTTCATCGAAGTGCTAAACCAACTCCAGCACCTCATGAGCTGGGCTACCTTAGACATGATTAACGTTTAGTCTACAATAAAATGCTATTTAAATGTATAATAATATAAAGACTCTTAACAGTTTGAACAAAAGTTGAAACAAATTGGTGTAAATACTATTAAAAGTTTTATCAGATTTGTGAAGAATCACTGTAAATATGAGAATTCAATAGTTTGTGTAAATACATCCTCAAGAAGCAAATCGTTTCAGTATTTGTAGCTCTGGGCCCTGTTTCACAAAAACTTAAACTAAAATCACTAAAATAGATTTTAACTAAAATCAAACTGAAATTTTAAATTTTAAGCGTTTCACGAAGATCGATTGTAACTTAAAATGTAATTTTAATAGATTTTAGTTAAAATTGCTTGCGCTCGCGCAGTGCACAATTCCGGTGTAGGCACATAGGGGGTGAGCGTACACGCTTCGAAACTGAAAACTGTTGCCAGGTTGAACTAACCGTTACAATACCAATGAGGAGGGTTTCATACGTTGTAACAATGTCTGCACATGGTCAGTCAATCGTAGAGAGATGAAATAAATAAGTTTATTGCGTGTTTTTTGTTTTGAAATGTATCAGTTGGTTGGCCTTGAACTTGCATGTCGCTTTCGTGACCTTGGCATTTGATTTACTCGCAGGCTTTAATGGAAATAATGCGTATGGATAAACTAAATCGCTTGAATTTCGTAGTTTTATGGTATTTTGGATAACAGAAACTACTGAGAAATTCACAAACATGTGATATTTCTGACTCAAACGATTAATCTAGACTAAAATGTTGTCGATTTTTAAAAGTATTTAATAACTTTTAAGCTAATACACAAAATAACCAATGTTATGCCTAGATTTGAAATGTCAGTCGAATTGACCCTTTCAATAATAATTTGAAAATGCCAAAGTGCCATACTCCTTATTGGATAATGCCTATCTATCTTACTAAATTAAAATGATTTTTCTCAATATAAAATACCCTTGGCTCCTATATAAATCATCATAACCCCAAAGCCATAAATACTTTGCATATGGCGTATCTAGTATTATAGGACTGACGGGGTTTCGATTCCCCGGTTGTACGTCCAACCTCTTGGGTTTTCTCCGCTCAAGCGAATTATTCAAATTGAACCATGTGTTAGTCCCGAAAAGCCCCCCCCCCCCTCTCTCCCTCTCTCTCTCGCTCTCTCTCGCTCTCTCTCTCTCATTTTAAACAATTGTAGGCCTACAAAAATATTTTTTTTAGCCATTAGATATGAAGTGGGTTTAGATTTTTTTTTTTTTTTTTTTTGGGGGGGGGGGGGGGGAGGGGGTCTATTAATTATTTGAAAATAATATTATTTATACTTGAATCATGGTAATATATAAAATAGTAACAAGGAGTTTTGTTTACTGGGGTTTTGAGGGGTTTTTTTGTTCTTGGAGTTTTAATTTAGGGGGTCATCTAATTGCTTATATTGCCTTACAATAAAATAAACGGGTGGGTCGCAGCTATATTCCCATGCAATGAAAAAAAAATGAATGAAAATTATTTTTGTGAATGAAAGTATGTTAATGTTTAAATTATACAACCCGAGCCATTGGCAATATTATCATTATTCCAAATATATCCATATGTCGCAATAGATCCCACAACGTAGCTCTAATCAATGTTTGTTAATGTCGTGATTTTAAGTTAGGAGAGGGTGACGGCTATCCTAAGTTAAAATTGATTTTAGTTAAAATTGTCCCTAAAATAGCTTTGTGAAACGCCACTATTTTAAGTTAAGATAGAATTTTAACTTACAATATTATTTTAGGGGATTTTATCTAAAATGCTTAAAATCGTTTTGTGAAACGCATCTATCTTAAGTTAGGATGGAATTTTAGTTTAAGACGATTTTAAGGAGATTTAAGTTTTTGTGAAACAGGGCCCTGGTCAATTTTCCACGCCTTATCTGTTGAACGCCTGGATGAATTAATCTACAGATGCTGATTAACCAGGTCTCACTAGAACAGACAATCAGACTTACGGTTAGACAATAATTGTGTCCTTTGGAAATCACAACTGGGAAACCAACAAGTTTAGCGACATCATGAGGCTATGGTTCTTGTGAAATCATATTTAGTATTGAATAGCGCTAGCCCCAACCCCACCCTCTTAAGCGCATATACGAACGATCTTAAAATGCTGAGATATCCCTAGCCCCAAACCAACCCTTTTAAGCCCATTAATGCATTTACACGTATATATATATAACTTCACAATAAAATCAAAGATAAATGACCGGAATGCAATGGGGTTTAAAGTCTTGTGAACAAAATAATTCGGCCAGAAAAAGGGTTTGTGCATACGGCCGGGTCTTTAGTGGTGGAGAGGACCCGACCAAAATCCGCGAGGTCGCGGTAAGGACACCGGTCTTACTCCTTAACAGGTAGGACTAGGAGCCTTGGATTGAAACCACGCCACTTCACTTAGTGACAAATATTATGATATAAAGCGAACGCTTAAGATCACTCGACCACGTAAGGCCATTTAATTCTACATAGAACGTTCTCCTGCATCGCGTATACTTCAAAAGATTGTCACCGAATTGTTTGTACTGTATCGACCAAGCTTAACATTGCCGTGAACAATTCAGTGTAAAACTTTCCTTGACCGATGTAAGTAGCAGGAGAGTAAGCGGAAACGAGTTTCTCGGGACAGGAAATTGCACCATGCCCAATCGCTTTGTGTCGAGCAAAACAAAAATTGGATTTTTACTTCTACCGCACTTCCTGCATACTGTTTTTTTATTCACATATCCCATCCCTTTTAAAGTCTGTACACTTCACTTGTTGTATTGTTAATCCCTGGAACTACAATATTATCTAAGTTGAATCTCTACCGTACAGTATTTGCAAAGATATGATAAATTCAGACGATACAAACTGGATATTGTCAAAACTGCTGCAAACCAAAACGGTAAAATTCAACAAAATGTAGTCAAAATCGATCTAAATATATTTATCACTAGATTCTTAACTCACCAAATCGATGCAGACCTGTTTAAAGAAGAGACATGCCAATTTTCATGTCTATTAGACTTGAACTGGCGGAGCCTTAGGCTTTTTTGAAGAGCGTCACCCCAAGAACAAGAAGAAGAACAAAAAGACAGCGGTTAGCGACAAGTTCCTAGTCCAACAATAATAAATACTAAATCCATCGTTTTAATTGTCATGTGGGTTATAACCTATCTATGGTCGTTTTGACTAAATGTTATGTCCGCTTTGACCATTTATAAAACATTTAAATACGCCGGCGTCATCTTTAAACATACATTATGCAAGAGCTAAATCTGCCTATTTCAGGTCTTTCTTTAGACCTGAAACGTTGTCTCAATTATTAATTAGACATTAATTAATTTATCCAAACCATAATCAACTCTCGATGGCATCGCTAGTCTGCATTATTTACTGGATTAGGAACCGATTTGCTGCTGAACTTTCATTCATGATTGAATAATGAAATGGATAATCGAGGCTAGGCCGAAAATTTAATCGCTAAAATCTCGGTTCATAGTGGATCAAATTGACTGAAATTTTCAGCAAATTCCCCTTATATTATCTAGTTTTTAACTATTACAAGGAGAACTGACAGCTTTTTATCGAATCTCCCATAATGTATCTTTAAGATTCGATGAACTTTGGGTGGACCTATTTTTAATCCGATTGAAAGCAGGTCGGGGGATTATCTTCCGTTGATATTTTTATTAATTTTCTTAATCAAATGTTAATCAAGTGTACAATTTTACGTGCGTTATAAGCTATGGAATATTTTCAAACCTCCATCCTGTCGCCCTTTTGTACGCCACGGGTCGGTCTGTAGGCGCCATTAACATTGCACTGTGTAAATAATATCTTATTTCAATTGAAATAGCTTTATTAAACGTCCGCGTCCACCGAAGTGATATCGCTGACATATATCTGAATATATAGGGCACCAGAAGAGAAAATGTTAAGAATCATCAAATCGATGACTGTAGCTGAAAGATGGGTCCTCTGGGATTTGCCGTAATAATAAGAATAATAAGATCATTTAGTTTTAATTTTGTTTGAAAGTAGTATAAGATAAATACTTCAGTTGAAGAGGGTCTGAAATAGTTGAAAAATGTTTTGCTCTGAAATGGATATTCTTAGAGATTTTCATTGTTTGTAAGATGATAAACCTGGCTGCCATAGATATTAGATCATTAATATTTTTTTAAAATAATTATCAGTTTGTATGTCTCCGTCTCTCTTGAAGCGTTATAAAGCCAGTATGGTTGTATACCAGTTTATGGCTAGTACCCCTACTGTCCCACATAGTGGTATATAAAAAGAACATCTATATTATTATGATAAATATGTGTATACTTATATTTGATATAACAGTACCTATATTATTGTACCCGTTCATTTATTCCCGTTACATTCCATCCGCCATAGATACAACAACGTCGTTACTGTGTAACTTCTTTATTGTAACGTAACAATACTCACTAGACATTGGCCAACATTTCATTGTATTCTTTTGTGTGGACACACAAACATGGCTGATAATAGAAGTCATGTGTTGTACGTCAGCAGTATATGTGTTTACGTCAACTGAAAGAAAATCTAAAGTCATATATTTATAAATAAGAAATATAAATGGCGTGTCAATATTTCATAAGAAGATTGCAAGAAATTGAAAACATAAACTGATTAATTGCTTATCATGTTTTAAATTCGTTTTTGTCGAAGTTCTAAAATGTCGCGATTGTTTTTGTCAGTTTTTGTGGTGTGTTTCACCGGTGTGAATCTACAATGTGTAAGTATAAAACATCTAGTAACAATTCTTGGAGATTTAAAAAATATCACAAGAACTAATTAGAGGCCTTTTAAACTATATATGACGCCCTTGGGTGTTCCCATAGCGTAAATAGCGACACAACTGCTGACTGTAGTTATACCTACATAATGTAGGACTTTATTTTGACTTCAATGTAATATTTTTATTTAATCAAAATTTATATCTGACGTTTCCTAATTTGCTATATATTTCAGTATGTTCAACCTAAGATACAGGATGGGTTTTCTGTGGATAATCTACATGAGGGTGAGAATCAGATCAAACAGTTGACGTGTATAACTTGTACATGCAATGGAGATCCTATAGCACATTATGTTGTCGAATTGGTCAGCATCAACTTCCCCACCTACTGTAGACGATGTTTCTCCATCTATAACCTTACTAATGTTATTATAGGTAGGTCACATCTTATCATTTAACCTATGTTTCATTGCTTCATATTGTATCATACTGTATCATATTGTAGCATGTAATATGTCTTTAAATGATACTGAAAACATTAAATGTTTATGGAAACATTAAATGTTTATGGAAACATTAAATGTTTATGAAAACATTAAATGGTTATGAAAAACATTAAATGATAAATGATTATGAAAACATTTAAAGATAAATGATTATGAAAACATCAAATGATAAATGACAATGTAAACATTAAATGATAAATGACAATGAAAACATTAAATGATTATGAAAAAATTTAAAAATATTGATAACATGAAATGATATATAATGATAACATTAAATGATACTGGTAACATTAGATGATAATAATAACATTAAATGATAATGGTAACATTAAATGATAATGGTAACATTAAATGATAATAATAACATTAAACATGCGTTATGCAAGAGCTGAATCTGCCTACTGCGGGTCTTTCGTTGGGCCTGAAATGTTATCTTAATTATTAATAGACATTTATTAACTTATTCAGACCATAAATAACTCTCGATACCATCGCTAGTCATCGATATTTAGCGGATTGGAATACATATTTCGAAAAATAATTAAATGTAAAAATGGATAATCGAGACTGTTTTTTTTATCGTACCGACTTTAGTAATGATGATTGAGGCTAGCCTAAAATTCAAAAACTAATATCTCGGTTCAGAATGGAGCAATTTGACTGACTGAAATTTTCAGCATATTCCTTTTACGTTATCTATTTTTTAACTATTAAATCGAGAACTGTCAACTCTTTATCTAATCTCCCATAATGCTGCTTTAAATGATAATGATAACAGTAAATGATAATGATAACAGTAAATGATAACTGATTACATTAAATGATAAATGTTAACATTAAATGATAATATTAACATTAAATGATAATGAAAACATTAAATGATAATGAAAACATTCAAAGTTAATGAAAACATTAATTGATAAATTATAATGAATACATTAAATGGCAATGAAAACATGAAATGATAATTGAAACATTAAATGACAATGAAACCGCTACGTGGTAATGAAAACATTAAATGATAATGTAAACATTAAATGATAATGAAAACATTAAATGATAATGAAAGCATAAAATGAACATTCATCATTATCTAATAATGAAAACATTAAATGTATCAAGCCATGATAATGTGTCATTAAATTGTAATGTGTTAGTAAATAATGTACAATTTAATCGTCCATTTTAATTATCAGCTTCATAATCGACACGAACATCAGAAAAAATGAAATGAATATAACGTTTAGTTTTGAACCAGGCTAGTTTCATTTTAAGATTTGATTCTTTTCAAGGGTCCCCGCCAAATTACTGTCTTTATTACGTTCCTGGTGTTATACCTATATCTTATAGAAGAGGATCAGTGTTCGATATGACAGTTCGATGTACCGTGGAAAATACAGCTACAACACCCATGCCAACAACGCCCCCTACGCCAAATCCGATACCAGTCCCAGTCCCAGTACCGGTACCATCTCTTCCTGAATGTACAGTATTAACTACGGCATCGTTGGGTGCGACAACAATGGTGTCTGAAATGCTAACACCAACACCAGTTACGACCATAGATCCGACGGTTGCAGACACTACAACGACAGCAGCTGCAGGCACTACAGTGACAGCAGCTGCGGGCACTACAGCGACAGCAGCTGCGGGCACAACAACGACAGTAGTGGCAGGCACAACAGCGACAGTAGTGGCAGGCACTACGGTGACAGCAGTGGCGGGCACTACGGCAACTGCAGCGGTGGGCACAACAGCGACAATAACGGCAGACACTACAGCGACAGCAGCGTCGGGCCCTACAACGACAGCAGCGGCGGACACTACAACGACAGCAGCGGCGGACACTACAACGACAGCAGCAACAGACACTACAACTACAACAGCTGCAGATACTACAGTTATAGCTTCCACGATGTCACCTCCGGTGCCGTCAGCTACGAGCTCCATAATGGCGGCAGCTGTGAGTTCTTCAGTACTCTGTACGAACCCAAGCTCAGCTACCCAACTCACTACAACTTCGGTTACAACAGCACCAGTCATAGTCACCACACCGACACCAGGTACCATACCACCATTCCTTACAGCTGAGGGTAGGATCCAGGTTCGGGTTATTCCGAACAGACCTCCAGTATTTAATCCACTTGCAGGTAAGAACTAACCATGGATCCTTAATTCGACATTTGCCCCATAGTATTTCCTTATTGTTTTGAATG
The DNA here is from genome assembly GCF_932274485.2 of Patella vulgata. NCBI lineage: Eukaryota > Metazoa > Mollusca > Gastropoda > Patellidae > Patella > Patella vulgata. The sequence goes on along the minus strand of NC_065879.2, from coordinate 70,281,985 downwards.
TATGTTATAAAAACATCGGAGTATAGAGCATTGGAGTTGGGTGGGTTTACTTCTAGAAGGTCCATTTATAATACGTAATTTCTGTTTAACACCTTTTATCACTTCAGGTAAGGTTTGTGGTACTTTCGTTTTATTTCTGTACAATTTAATATACATCATAAAAGTTAAATGAACCTTTTCAGTAAGTATAACAAAGAATGCCATTGGAGTAAATGATGGGGGTATAGTTTATACAGTTCCTGTAACTGACCCAGAAGGTGATCCAATCTATTTCACCATGAGTGTTGATCCACGGACTACAAACTTCTATATTGATGGTAAGATTTGTATTAATGGTATGCAGTCACAGAATTGTCTTTTACGTTATTTGTTATACAACCCATAATCATGTGTAAATCTACTAATGCAAACATGTAATATTGAATGTATTCTACGAGATCAAACTATTTGATAGATGTCTTCGGGGTCTTTTGAGGTTATGTGTATCTATAGCGAAGAGTATATCTGAATATCTACACTGAAGAGTTAGTGAAAATTACTTTGTCCATAGTATATTCTCTCTGTGACAGGCAGTGGTAATATCAGAGCAGTGAAGACCTTAAGATCTGAATGTTCAGCCGCCGTTTATACGTTTAGTATCAATGCTACTGATAATCTCCACGATCCTGTTGGTCCACATGTAGCTACTGTTCGTCTGTCTGGTAAGTAAAGTAGTTGTTTTATAGCTGGTCTTTATGTAAATTTGTGTATATTATATTATATAGGGTTAACATTAATGTTCTGTTTATAAATACTATACAAGATGATATATCTTGCTTTTAACAGCAGGTGTCAAGAATTATTTTGCGTACATTTCCAATGTGCGCTCTGGATACCGGTTTATTCTGCTACTGAAAGGTCGAAAAAACCAGATGAGTTTGGTGACCGAATGGTCTAATGCATGGGTTTTAAATCATAAGATTTGCCATTAAACATACATTATGCAAGAGCTAAATCAGTCTATTGCAGGTCTTTCTTTAGGCCTGAAATGTTATCTTAATTATTAATAAGACATTGATTAACTTACCCAGACCATAATCAACTCTAGATGGCATCGCTAGCCTGTGATCTTAAGTGGATTGTGAGCCGATTTACTGCATAACTTTCCTTCTCAATTAAACGATTAAATGGATAATCGAGACTATGCTGTTTATCGTACTGACTTTAGTAAAGATGACCGAGGCTAGGCAGTAATTTCATTCGCTTAGTTCTCGGTTCATACTGGATCAATTTGAATGAAATTTTTAGCAAATTGCCTTTACGTTATCTAGTTTTTAATTATTATAGTGAGAACTGCCAACTCGTTATCGAATCTCCCATAATGTATCTTTAAGTCAAATGGCGTGGGGTTGATCCCACACTTTTACGCCTCTGATTTCGTGGGTCCCACCACTTTCTACAGTTTCCTATCTCGAGTCACGGCGAGTCAGTCACTGAGTAAAGCGCTAGCACAATAACCAGGAGGTCCAAGGTTCCATACCAGGGTTCGCTGAGAATTTTCCACGAGATTTTCCGGCGTTGTTTTCTCTTGTTAGTAGTATAGGGCAGGGGGTCTGGCCTGTAGTCGTTCTGATGGGACGAAAATCCGATGTCCCGTGTATACCCTTTAAAGTTGGAATTCTATTAAAAGAAGGTGGGAACACCATAGCACGATGAAATGGAGTATGGTCATCTTTATTAGCCGGATTGCAATAGGAAAGTAAAACGTTAAACACGTTTCATTTCCAGTTTTCTGCCACTGCAAGCCAATAACTGACATAATGATATACCGTATATTGGTTCCGAAATGAAACCCAATTTCTTTCTTTCTCTACATGTTTCTGCGTTTATTTTTTTCTATTAGGCACCAGTACCGCTCCTACGGCTCGAGGTCTAAACCAAGAATTCTTTTACAAGGAAACACTTCGAGTTCCCACCTTCATAGTTAAATGGTCCGCCAGTAGTGATACGAAGAAAACGGTCCTTAGTTACAACCCAACCAGTGCCAGAACCAGATTCCGGGAAGTTGCAACGAGTAAGTAACACCTAGAAGTGCTTTTAACCATTTTCATATTACATTTTACATCTGCTTTTGTAATGTTATTTGTGATATTTTCGTATTATATTATCAAAGCAATTTTAAAATGTATGTAGGTCTACTTCGTTCTCAAAACAATTTCAAAATGCTATTTCTCAAAATGTATTAAGTTATGAAATGAATTCATACACAAAAATGAATAGGGTGTTAAATAAAGCATGTACAATTCAGAACCGTACTCATACATCCATTACGTCATACTAATTGCATCATTTGGCTTGAGTAACCAATCACTATAATTAATTACGTCATATTTGACCAATTAGATAATTGAAGGTCCAAAACCCAAAGCTACAAGACGATCACAAGACTTCTAAGATATGTAGTAAGAAAAGATGCATAAGTCATACGCCGGGTGTGGCGACCGGTTTTAGTTTGTTGTCCGCTCTTCAGGTCTGACGAAAGACCCTTGGTACTACAATCATCATCTCCGGTTTTGCTCAGTTGTTCTTAAAACACACTTTCACCTTGCTCTAGTCGTGAAGGTAGTGGATTGGGGAGGACCTCACAGTAGAATAGCCTGGGGTATCTCTTCATCTAAATCCGGCACTCAGCCTATGCACCAAAAAAGGCCATTTGAACCTGTCTAATATTATAAAAAGTATTACTTAATTATGGACGACTGACACGCGGAGACATGTCATGCTTAACTTTAAGGCATATAAAGTTTTGTTTAATGTTATATTTGTTTGTATTTATAGCATTGAGAACTTCCCAAGAAATGGATTTCGAGACATTTCCAAGAATCAACATCACGTTTACCTTCAGTAATGACAACTGTCAATCTAAATATTATATACTGATTAGAATCGGTGATGAGAATGATAAACCTGTTCTCGGTCCAGCAGAACAAAGTTTAAAGGTTGATGAAGGACAGGTGGGTATTTTCAATACAGCTGATCTAATAGAAACATGCGTTGCCACGCATCGGAATATTCACGGACCTTTAGCTTTGTCATCCCTGCAATCATAATAGCTTGTTACAGATATATTCAAACAATTTTGTTTAAAAAGAAAATCAATAACAATTATTTAGCAATTATTGGCGAATGAAATAAAATAAACAAAATAAAAATTGTAAAAAGGAATTAAAAGATGATTTTAGTCTTTCGTGCGTCTAAAAGATTTGTCAAAGTTATTACAGGCTATGAATGTTAATAAAAATGTTTAAAATTATACTCATGTTTGATATTTTTCAAGGTTTTCGCCCAACCGAACTATATAATCACTGATGGAGACTTCAATGACCGTCATACTTTCAGTTTCTTTAGAGACCGAACTGGGGGGTATAACATTGATCCTTTCACTGGAGCTATATCACATCCTACAGGTGTAATTATTGATAAAATAAGAGAAATGGAAGTCAGTTTTCAAGTTGTTGTTACTGATGAAAAGAATTCAGCTGAATCTAACAAGTAAGTAACCGTTTTCAGTTCAATACTGATGATCTCCAAAAATGCATATTGATCAATCCTTAGAGATTAAATCTTTCGACTGCAAGGATAAACTTTGAATCCTGCATTAAAAAGTACTCCAAGCAGTCATATTATCATTTACCTTGTACTTGATAACGGTAAGAGGATACTTGTTGAAACGTTGCTAGTGACTGTTATCCATAAAGCTGTGTTTGTGTTATTTCAATAAAAAGGTATCTTGTTGTTTGAAAAGTATAAGTATATTTGTCATTAAGCAGCTTAGTTATAACGTCGTTGTGATTACTTAAGTTTGCGGTATGCAATTTTAATTAAAATATTATTCGCGTTGATGCATAATGAGATCATGTTTATAGTTAATCATACATCTTTTTCCGTTCAGGATTCTTGTCAAGTTACTAATACAGGATATCAACAATCATGCTCCTGAGTTTATGGTAAAGTCCTTCACTAGAACAGCTACAGCATGTGATCTACCTCAGCAACTTGATATAAAGCTAGAGTTCTTTGATTCTGACTCCTCACAGAATGGTAATGCCGATATTTCAATCATTCCCGTCACTTCCGGTCCTCTTACTGTGACACCTGATGGGACTGTTTACATGACAACGTAAGTAAAGATGGCGTTTTTATTTACAGTGTAATCAAAGAGTTCGTTTATATGTTTTTGTTCATAAAGGGTTGCAATTACCGATACAATTATAAAATAGGCAATTTTCAATTTTTACCTAATTTAAATAGGTATTTTAACATTTATTGATATTTATTTATATTTCAGGAATATTAAAGCAGGAGAGTCTTATATTGTACAGGCCTATGCTAAAGATCATGGTACCAATCCTGGTTCATTGACCAGCATCGTTCCTGTTACCATTACTTTAATTGGTGAGTTGAGATACAATATAGGGGTAAGGTATAAAACAAATTGGGTTTACCGTCCGTATGATACAAATATTTTAGACCCTTATGTCTCTTTAAAACGGTTACATCGAGTTCATAACTGATAGATCTGTACTTCCCATTGGAAATGCTTGAACCATGACCCCTAGTGCAATGGACAATCGTTCCATTCGCCCGTATGGATTCTTGGGGGTTCAACATGCCCATAAAATATCATTTAATTAAATGTGAGTTATGGATGAATATTGCAGGCAAACCTTGTCCTACACCAGCACCCACACTCGCACCTATACCCACAACTGCAGCTCCTAGCTCTGGTGGATCAGGAACGGCCGGAACTGGTGGATCTAGTGGAAGCATCAACATAAATCAACAGAGTTCCTCAAATATTAACACCAACAGTGGTGGAAGTTCCAACAGTGGTGCTTCTGCCTCGGCATCATCAACAACAACTGGAGATGCCACTGACTCCACAGCAGCAGTAGTTTTGGGAATTATCTTAGCTTTGGTTCTCCTAGCTGGACTACTTTACCTTTTGTATAGATTCTGTCTTCCTAAATACTTCCCTGACGCTCATTATAGAATTTCAAATGCATTTAACAGCTGCAGTGAGCGTTGCTGTCCCAGGTTAGTTAGTAAAGGCGATTACGATTACTTTGGTTGATTATAGTTTGCTATCAATGTTTGCTATCAATATTTAATATAGTGCCGTCTTCCTTAAAGAGCAATCAGAATAAAAGTCCATCAATTCAAATTTGTGCAAGGTGGACTTCACTCAGTGAACTTTCTAGAGAAAATAGAGTTCCCGTAGGAAGATAATATCAGGCATTTCGAAAGGGTAAACATACTCTGCCTTGTATATGCATTAGTGTATCCAATTAAAGAAACGGTCGGTTGAAAGCATGCTTTCGCACATGTTGCTTATTAGTGTTGAAAATTGTCTAAATTGTGAACGAGGATTCCATATTGACATTACTCATAGCACGATGTATGGCGTATCAGCATCTTTATTAGCCATTCCTTGATATATTGTATCTTTATTACTTTTCGTCGTAGCAGAACAGTAGGTCGTTAAACCACATTAATTTCATATATTATTTTTTCAGAAAATATAATTTCACTGAACCAAGAGGACATGATGACTTCTTTAAAAACGGTTAGTTTCCATCAATATATTGTAACCTGGAAACAAGTTCATTTCTTAGTTGCTTTCCCGAGTCAACACATCAATGGCATCCGCATATATTTGATTATCCTTTTGCTGTTGGATTACTGTTGGACCCGAGATCAGAGTGTCACTTTTTACTCTTATTGTCCTTGGTCACGTCAGTGTCAAATGTGCTACCTAACACCGTTTCAACTTTGCATAAGAGCATCATCTAGTACCTCGGCGTCTGTATAGGGACTAAATCTTCGATTAAATCTTCCATAAACAAAATGAGCACCTTGTTCACGTTTATCAGCAGACAGGGACCCGTATCACCACCTCTGTCTTATTCTTTTTTTTCAGATTTTAACAACAAAAGTAACAAGAATGTGAACCTCAGGAACAGCCGGCCACAGCCTTATCAATATCCATTATAAAAATAATAGATTTAACAAAAATAGAAACACAATAGAAAATTTAGCAAAAACAAATTCACTTTGATGACATTAAAAAAATATTCCTGGTTTCCTTTTTTTTAGTTTCAACAGCATTTACTTTTTTTATATATAGTTTTAATACTTCTACTCCCTTTCAGATATTTTTACTCCTGCATTTAATTCAAAAATGGTTTGTATAAGCCATTTTAAGTATCGTTATATATATTTAATGATTAAATAATTAAGTTGTTATTAATTCTGCACCATCGTTTTCCTTATGAACATGCTAAAAATTGATAATCATATCGATTAAAGGTTTTTCTAAATTTCCAGTTAAATAAAACGTATAGCTCACTTTTTGTTGATCATCTAACATGTTGAAGAGTGAAGAGTAAAATAAAACTTCAGTGTTACACAGTTTCATATTTTATTCGATATCTAGTATTAAAATATTCAGTTTTGTGTAGTCAGATTCAACCGGAGAAGAAAAACGTAATTAGTACGCACTGTCGGTTTGTTTATTTCTGCACATACCGACATAACCAATGACTGTACTTTGGATTGTGAATTGCTAAACCTATCTTAATACAAGATCATTTTTTTTAAAATAACATAATTTAAAAAGTTCGGAAGAGCTGAAGTTCCCCTTTAATGTTTCGATTATATCAAATGTTTTAATATTTGTATGTCACTTGTAGGCATTTATGACATTATCTGTTTCATTACGTAATGTACATTATATACAATAAGTATATTGTGTTTTATTTTTATATGATCATTATCTTCTCTTTCTACCTCAAATTATCGAAGTGTATCATTTAATCTTATCACCTTATTTTGTTTAAATCTTTACTGTCGTTATGCACAAAATTAATTATTTTATTGCATATTTTTACTATTCCAAATTTATAAATTTTATAATTCTTTAATACTTTTATCACGCTCGCAATTGTTACAGGGTCTTATTTAAATAACTTTTAAATAAAGTTCATTGATGCTCATTCGTGTCATGTATTTATAGCATGTAATTATGTTTGTATTATTCATTGTGCCAAATAAACTAGTTATGTAGACATATTTTTGTTAGTATTTATAAAACAAATCATGTTCAATATTTGCATGGGGTAAGAATTTGCAGCATAAAGTCTTTAACAAGTCCCAAAATATAGGGTTTGTAAACTCAAGTATCTTATATCAGTTTCACAACCAAAACGTCATGATTATTACAGTAAGTCATCTGGAGCTAAGGACACGATACTGTTTGATGGGGATGCATTTAAGATACGTAGACTTTTAGAAATATTATGATTAAGATGTATTAATGACTACAAATTATTCCGTCTTGGTGCTTCTTATAGGTGACAAAATTCAAATAGAGCAAATGGAAATTTAAACGATGCCACTTTAAGGTTTGGACAAGATGGAAATCTGAAATCGCGTGCCAGAATTTATTCGAGCGCCATTTGTAATGACGCGACTCGATGAATGAGGCTAAACATACCCTACATGAAAAACTACCGGTGTAGACTGAAATAACCAGACCGCCATTCAATTTGATCTCTTCTCATATTTCGCCGAACATAACAGATCAAAAATTACAGTAAAAACAGAAACGTTTGAATGAAAATCAGTTTATATACATTCATATTACATTATTATATGCGTTGCGACCCATTTGAGTCCATTTCTAAGTGCCAAAGAATAGAGATTTAGCTCCTTTAAATCTTTATTGTAATATCTATACGCGAGCCATTTGTAATTACTTCCGCATTGACTTTTTGGGGGGGATGTTTTGTTTTGGAGACGTCTTTTCATGCCACATAGCGGTGTTCCAATGTTCTATCCCCGAGTTGGCCGTAAGAGTTCATCGGGAATAACTGACAAGGGTTCCCACTTGTCAGTGATGCAGAACAGGGGGCCTGGCAAGGGACAGCGTATAGTCGTTCGTATGGAACGAAAGACAGGGGTTCTGTGTACACATTGGCGTGCACATAAAAGATTGATATAAGAGTAAGCCGTAGCTCCGCTGTCCGGGCAAAATTTCCTTCATATGACACTTATGGCGTATGTTCGTCTTCATTTACAAAATCAGAGCAGAACAGGGGGACGTTAATTAAACCTCATTTCATTTCAGTTTCATTTCATTTCCTTTAAAGTACATAGTTCAATATATAATATAGGCCTACCAAAACAAGCTAACGGGATAATATTGATGAACTACTCTTAAATATCACTGTGTAATTGTCGCGACCCCCCCCCCTCTCCCTTTAGCTTAACTATAAAGCAAGCAACAACATTTGGAAGTTTATTCAGACACAGTATTGCATAAATGTCCCCGTATTATTATTACGTAAATTAAATTACCTCTGTATAAAGCGGTCTATTGGTGTTACTAAAGCATTATTGTATAAATGCCCCCGTATTAATATTGTATAAATTAAATTACCATTGTATAAAGAGGCCTATTGGTGTTACTAAGGCAAGCCATAACAATTCAGATCTATGCAGTTTTCTTTTAAACTGCACAACAAAGCATAAGTTTTACTTCCCTTCAAGCTATATTCTGACGTCAAGTATCAACATTTCAAAATGGCGAGATGTATGAAGGTTATTAACGAAGATGTAAATTAACGTAAATGAAACGGAGTACTTTTATTTTTTAAACATGAAGATTTCATTTCTCTGGTTAATGTTGTTCTGGTTGAATTTGTCTGGCGTTAATCCTCAATGTGTAAGTAATTAATTTATAATTAAAATGTAAAAAAATAGACTCTACCATGATGGTCTGCCATTTTATAGTCATTATAAATTGATACCTAAGGATATAACAAAAGCTATTTATTTTATTTTTTATCTTTAGATTTCTCTATGAGAGTCAACCACTGACTTTTAGGGAAACGAAAACTTTCTGTTACTTTTTTAGGAAGGGATTACCATTATTGATTCATTAAAGAGCTAATCCCGATAAGTTTTGGGAGAATAAAACTACTTAATTTTGTGTAAAAATCTCTTAAAATCCCCTACCTAAGGACCTGCCAGTCTTCATCTGGAGATGGAACCGGTGTCCCAAGCTGCATTATGCGGTGTCTGGATAAAACTAGACTTTTATTTTATAAAAATAATATGTAGGTGAAATTTACCTTAAGGAACGGGGATCGATTATCAGGTCACCCAACGAAAAAATTGACCCGGAATCTTAAACGGGTTACGTGTCCGGATAAGCAGTTTTTACGTTCACGTCCAAACGACTCAGTATTTTGAGCTAGGATTTTCAGACAAGGTAAATACAAAATTCCTCCATATTTTGGCGCTTAAATTTCATACGTACTCCGCCTTTTATTTTTAAGACTATGAACAAACACTCTTTAAGTTCAGATATCCGATTACTATGCGTTATGTTGGTAATGTATATTACGGACCAGGCTATGCCAGTGCGGACTTGGTATGTTAATTCGATTATTGATCTGGTAAGCTCCACACAACTCAATCGAGACATTTTGAAGTTAGTAGAGAAACCCGTCTGTCTATACGTCTTTAAATTTGTTGTTAGTTTAACCTGTCACATATTAAAACGAAAGTCGGTTATAGTTAAAAATTGGCCTGCTGTGAAGTCTTTAATAAAAAAAATGATAAGGTGTTTATCTCGATTTCATACGATTGATTTTTCCGGATGACAATCTGTTATCGTTCCAATTTAAAGTCCACATGTAAAGCCGGGGCTGGGATATATAACCAATCATTTTTTCCATTCAGATTAACCCAACTGAGTATTTTTATACGGACCTAAATCAAGGAGACTTAGCTCCTTTAATCTAATTCATATGATCACTTTTAATCTTAATTAAAGATGCATTTTGTAAGAGCTAAAGCTGCCTATTGCAGGTCTTTCTTTGGCATCAAATGTTATATGAATTATTTTTTAGACATTTATTTACATGGCAAGCCCATAATCAACCCCCTAAAGCATCGGGTGGCCAAGAGTTAAAAGGATTTGAACACCCGCAAGATTTAAACATTTAGCATTATATGTATTATGAAGATTTAGTATCAGAAGTGAAGTACCATTGCTACGATAATAAACGATCTGAATAAATTTCAATAAATATTCATTTTTCTTTATCTATTTTTGAACTATTATAGCAAGAACCTTGAAGAGTTCATGTCTTTATTCTGAACCATTCTTGCTACCTATTTCAGTGTGTTCAACCTAAGATACAGGATGCGTTCTCTGTGGATAATCTACACGAGAGTGAGAATCAGATGAAACAGTTGACGTGTATAACTTGTACATGTAATGGAGATCCTATGGCACATTATGTTGTCGAATTGGTCAGCATCAACTACCCCACCTACTGTAGACAATGTTTCTCCATCTATAACCTTACTGGTATTATTAAAGGTAGGTCACATGTTACCACCAAGATGATGTGTCATTGCTTGCTTCATACTGTATCATTTACTCATAATGTAGCATGTAATATGTCTTTAATATTTATGAAAATATTAAATGTTTATGAAAGCATTAAATGGTTGTGAAAACCATTAAATAAAATCGAAAACATTAAATGATAAATAATTATGAAAACATTAAATTATCATGAAAACATTCAATGTTTATGAAAACATTCAATGAATATGAAAACATTCAATGATAAATGATAATGAAAATATAAAATGATAGAAGATTATGAAAACATTAAAGATACATTATATAAGATTTAGATAAAGGGCTAGCCATTCTTGCTATAATAGTTCGAACATAAATAATGTAAAATGAATAATTTGAAAATTCCATTCAAATAACTCTATTGGGAGCGAAGATATTAGCCTTTGGAGGTTTGACAAGAGGTGTGCAAAAATTTCAACCACCATACTGGTTGTTCGAAGCTAAGTCTCGCTCCTCCATTTTTAGCTTAAATCAAAATATGGCTGAACTGTTCTAATCTATTTAATATCGGAGAAATCCGATGCGATCAAGTGTTGATTATGGTACGGATAAGTTAATTAATGTCTAATTAATAATTTAGAACACACTTCATGCCTAAAGTAAGACCTGCAATAGGCAGATTTAGCTCTTGCATAATGTATGTTTAAATGTTAATGAAAATATTAATTAATGTTAATGATAACATTAAATGATAGTGATAACATTAAATGATAATAATAATAACATAAATGATAATGATAACATTAAATGATAATGATAACATTAAATGCTAATGATAACATTAAATGATAATGATAACATCAAATGATAACGAAAACATTAAATGGTAAATGATTTTGTAAACATTAAATTATATAATGAAAAATTAATTAATGATAATGATAATGATAAAATTAAATGATAATGATAAAATTAAAGGATAAAATAAAATGATAATGATAAAATTAAATGATAATGATAAAATTAAATGATAATAACATTTAATGATAATAATAACATTACATGATGATGATAACATTACATGATATTGATGATAATCATAATGATACCGCGAAATCTAAAAGAGTGTCCTTCTTTGGAAAGTTTTAAGAAGACTTTAAAAGCATATCTATTTCAAACAACATTCTGCAAATAACATTTTTATTATGTGTTTATTTAATTTAATTTATGTGTGTGTGTGTATGTGTGTGTGTGTGTGTGGGTGTGTGTGTGTGTGGGTGTGTGGGTGTGGGTATGTGTGTGTGTGGGTGTGTGAGTGTGTATATGTTACAGTCAATCTGTGTAATCAGTTATTTCGCGTAATGACTAAACGAATCAGTCATTTCGCGAAGAGCCTGTGAGCACAAGGCAATACGTGTAATGACTGAAAATTCCAGACATTACTCGAAATGACTAAAATTCCTACCCTTTTTTTTACACATAATGCCTGATTGTAGATTTTACAAATCAGGCAATATGTGTAACACGTAAAATTACAACATAACCTTTAAAAAAAACCATTTAATATTGGTTTTGAGTTTTTATTTCGCTTTTCTTGGCAGTAGGTCTGTAGAATGGTTGTTTTTATTGGAATTTAATGAACTTATAGGCTTAAATCCTGCCCTTTCAATAACCCGTTTTTAGTTTAATGGATGGTCCCATTGCCGTTTTAACAGATGAATGATGTGATTTCAATCTGAAGGAATCACTATAGCACCCGGAGAAAATACTACTCACTGATTTAATTACCCGGCCTTTAGGGGACCATTAATGATTGGTAAAATCTTTGTTCTAATGGTCTTTGTATTTAAGTGAAATTATGTTAATTCTTTATGCATGTATCAACAATTATTTTCACTGACAATATTAATTAAATTTAATCTTCTTTCAGGGTGTTGTGTATCTAAAAACTTGATAAAATCATTGTCAATACTTCAAAACAAGTTATCCATTAATCATTGTGTTTAATTTCAGAAAGAGTGGTCTATGGCATATTGGATGTTGTCATTAGCATTACCCTTATCAACCTTGATCACTCTCAATAATTACATTACTTTAATTAAGTTGGGTTTCCTTTAAGGTAATTAGAAGGGTGTCTCTGGTTGGTCAGCATTAACCACGTATTGTTGTTTACATGGATATATTGTCTTGTTATAATTTATATTTTTTCATTGCTTTATAATGATTAGAGAAACCTAGTCGAACGGATGCAAAGTGAGGATGATTTATTGTTCGCATTTTCCAATCTGCAAGACTCAACCACCAATCTTGACCCGTCACAAACTACCAGTCAGGAACCGTCACAAACCACCAGTCTGGAACTGTCACACACTATCAGTCAGGATCCGACGCAAACTACCAGCCAGGAACTGTCACAAGCTACCAGCCAGGAACTGTCACAAGCTACCAGTCCGGAACCGACACTAACTACCAGTCCGGAACCGTCACAAGCTACCAGTCCGGAACCGACACTAACTACCAGTCAGAAACCGACCCAAACTACCCGTCTGGATTTTGACTTTGAACCTCCAGCCAGCCCAATTGAACAGGGGAATAGTCCCTCCGATTTGCAAAACATCCTATGCGAAAGAAATGGTGCCAGCTCTGCTCAGATGATACAAGCTCAGCGATGGTCAAGAGGAGTCGAGTGGAACTAGCCACTGGCCAGGTGGGAGACAACGCAGCTGTACCCATCCCTCTAGTGGATAGAGGTCGTGGTGATCCACGTAATATTCTGGGAATAATTATCGACCGCGATGAGAATAACATGTACACCATTTGTGTGAAAGCAGGAATTCTAAAAGGGAAGTTTTCACGCAATCAGTTTGATTTGTGTCCCCAACAGTTACTTACTGAATCTGATGTAGACCTTACAAAGACGGTAACACTTCGCCAGGCTGTACATAAAGAATCCAGCTGCGGTGGACAGGGGTATGTCCGGTGCAATTGTGCAGGTTCCAAGAGATGCGGGACGAATAGATGCAAATGCTTCAAAATGAAAATCAAATGCTCCAGCCGCTGTCATAGCAGCCTGTTCTGCAAAAACAAGTGACTTGAGTGATGAACCAGTCGGCATTTTTTTTAAAAAGTAATTTTACAGTAAGACTTTTGTGATGAAATTAATATTTCATTTCAACGAATTAATATTTCGTTTCAGTAAATTAATATTTTGTTTAAAAGAATTAATATTTCGTTATAATTAATATTCTGCTATGTATGATTTAACGTTGGATGTGAAGTCAATAAATGTTATACAGTGACTTTTTGTGGTTTGACAGTCCTTCAGTCATTTCGCGTAATGTCTGCCCATGATGTTTAGTCATTTCGTGTAATGTCTGGAATTTTCAGTCATTACACGTATTGCCTTGTGCTCACAGGCTCTTCGCGAAATGACTGATTCGTTTAGTCATTACATGAAATGACTGATTTCACAAATTGACTGTAACATATATATATATAGTTCATGTAAAGCGCCATTGAATACATCAAGTATGTAATAATGAGCGCTATATCAAATGTAATAAACATAAACAAACATAAAATTAAATAATAATGATAAAATTAAATGAAAATAACATTAAATGATAATGATTATTACATTAAATGATAAATGATAACATTAAATGATAATAAAAACATTCAAAGGTAATGAAAGCATTAAATAATAATTGCAAACATTAAATGATAAATAATAATGAATGCATTAAATGGCAACATATGAAATGATAATGAATACATTAAATATGCAATAAAACCTCTACCTGGTTATGAAAGATTAAATGATAAAGTAAATATTAAATAGAACTGCATCATTAATGAAAACATTAAATTATCACGCTATGATAATGTGTCATTAAATTGTAATGTGTTAGTAAGTAATGTACCATTTAATCATCCATTTGAATTATCAGTGCATATTCGACACGAACATCACAATAAATGAAATGAAAATAACGTTTAGTTTTAAACAAGGCTGGTTTCATTTTATGATTTTTTTAAGGATCTCCGCCAAATTACTGTCTTTATTACGTTCCTGGTGTTATACCTATATCTTATAGAAGAGGATCAGTGTTCGATATGACAGTTCGATGTACCGTGGAAAATACGGCTACTACACCCATGCCAACAACGCCCCCTACGCCAAATCCGATACCAGTACCAGTGCCAGTACCAGTTATAGTCACCACATCGACACCAGGTAACATACCATCATTCCTTACAGCTGAGGGTAGGATCCAGGTTCGGGTTATCCCGAACAAACCTCCAGTATTTAACCCACTTGCAGGTAAGAATGAGCGACAGAGAGAGAGAGAGAGAGAGAGAGACAGACAGACAGACAGACAGACAGACAGACAGTTTAACGTCCACTCAACACAAACTAGGTCATTTCGGGACCAACCCTATGGATCAATATTAATTCAATAATTCTCTTGTGCGTAGGGATCTTTAGCAGTGGGAGGAAACCGGAGGACCCGGGGAAAACCTACGAGGTTGCACAGGCGACGCAACTCCTTATCACGTACAACTGGGAAATCGAAACCACGCAAGCTGACTCAATGACAGACTTTATGATTGAACCGGCACGCGCTAACCATTCGGTCGTCCAACAACCGTAATAATACGCAATCTCTGGTATAAAAGCTATCATCATCCCTTCATGTAAAGTTGTGATACCTTTGTTTTTATTTATGTACAATTAAATATACATCATAAAAGTTTAATGAACCTTTTCAGCAAGTATAACAAAGAATGCCCTTGGAGTAAATGATGGGGGTATAGTTTATACAGTTCCAGTAATCGACCCAGAAGGTGATCCAATCAATTTCACCATGAGTGTTGATCCACGGAATACAAACTTCTATATTGATGGTAAGATTTGTATTAATGGTATGCAGTCACAGAAATGTCTTTTACATCTGGGGTTACATCTTAAAGAATGGGTAGTGATTAAGTGTATCTCAACCGAAGAGTCTGTGAAGTCTATTATTGGGTATCTGAAGGGTCAGATCACTTGGGATTACATCTCAAAGAATCGGTAGTGCTTAAGTGTATCTATACCGAAGAGTCTGTGAAGTCTATTATTGAGTATATATACTGAAGGGTCAGATCACTTGGGATTATTGTGTATCAATACTGACGAGTCAGTGAAAATTACTTAAAGGAGCTAAATCGCTAATATTTAGGACCTACAAATTAACGTATATAATAATGTAATATGAATGTAAATAATCTGATTTACATTCAATCGTTTCCGTTTTTACTCTCTCAAAGCAGTTATGCTCGGCAAAATACGCCAGAAGTCTCAATCGAATGGCAATCTCTAGCGTCTGGTTATTCCAGTCTACACCGATAGTATTTATTGCGCATGCTCTCCAGATAAGAATTTGGGGTTACCATTTGACATGACTTGTGGAATATGTCTAACCTCGTTCTTCGAGTCGCTTGCTAAAAATTTCGTTGAAACGCATTATGATACACGATTCGTGTACCAATCGTAAAATGTTTATTTTGTCTTAAATATTGGATATCAGAAGCCCATCTTTTCCCGGTAAGATCACAACATCAGTGTTGATTTAAATTGACAAATAATTCGTGTTTTAAATGTCGATGGTTTTGGATGATATTGAGTTAAGAGACTTAGCTACTTTAAGTATATTCTTTCTGTTACAGGCAGTGGTAATATCAGAGCAGTGAAGACGTTAAGATCAGAATGTTCAGCCGCCGTTTATACGTTTAGCATTTATGCTACTGATAATCTCCATGATCCTGTTGGTCCACATGTAGCTACAGTTCGTCTGTCTGGTAAGTAAAGTAGTTGTTTTGTAGCTCGTCTTTCATGTAAATTCGTGTATATTATCATAGTATATAGTGTTAACATTAATGTTTTGTTTTTAATGCTGTACAAGAAATATTTTGCACACCGGTTTATTGTGCCATTGACAGGACGACAAAAGCAGATCAGTTGGGTGGTAGAATGATCTAATGCGTGATAGTCTCTATCATTAACTCAAATGTCGTGGGGTTGATTCCACAGTTTTGCATCTCTGATCTCGTGCGTGAATCATTCGGTGAGTAAGGGGCTGATACACTAATCAGGGGACCCAAGGCTCTTTATCGGTGTTTGCGGAGAATTTCCCACGGGATTTTCAGTCTGATTTTCCCTTGTCAATAATGTAGGACGGAATCCCGATATCCCTTGCGCACCCTTAAAGATGGGAATTCTGTTAAAAGAAGGCGGGAACACCATATCACGATGAAATGGCGTATTCCCGTCTTTATTGGCCGGGTTAGTGCAGGAAAGTAAAACACATTTCATTTCCAGCTCTCTTGTATTGCAAGCGAATAATTGGTGTAAACATACACCATATTATTGGTTCCAAAATGAAACCCAATTTCTTTTCTCTCTTTCTCTAAATATCTCTGCTTTTAAATTTTTCTATAAGGCACTAGTACCGCTCCCACTGTTCGAGGACTAAACCAAGAATTCTTTTACAAGGAAACGCTTCGAGTTCCGACCTTCATAGTTAAATGGTCCGCCAGTAGTGATACGAAGAACACAGACCCTCATTTCAATCCAATCAGTGCCCAAACCAGATTCTTAATAGTCGCATCGAGTAAGTATCACCCAAAAGATTTAATAAAGTACTTTTAACCCTTTCCATATTAAATTTGATATCTTTGGTCTAGTTTCATTCAAAACAATTTTAAAATGCTAAATAATTTTCGCAAAATAATTTTAAAATGCTATGTAAGTCTACTTCTTTCTCAAAATCTACTTGAATTATGAAATGATAGTCACGAGAACTTGTATTTTTTGGTGATGCCAATAAGAATTAGACGGGATTCACATTGGAAGACTAACCAACTAGGTCCTCCAAATAATAATGTCCTCTTGTTATTATGAATTTATACACAAAAATGAATCGCGTGTTAAATAAAGTATGTATATTTCAGAAAAGAATTCATACATGCATTACGTCAGGATTTTGTCACAGTTCAGTTGTCATATTATATGTTATATACTCTTTAAAAAAAAAGTAGGGGATATTCAGAAACAATACAAAACTGCGGAAATGCACTGCTGCTTTTATTAGAGGTAACCATTGTATGTTAATAACAGGCCAGTTGCCTACACGTGAACATAAACAGTTCATATGGGCGGCTTATCTGACGGCCCCATTTCACTCCCAAAGAGATACACCGTCAAAAGTGAAAATCGACGTTATTGATTTTTGTCTTAATAATGAGTAATTGCTCCATCAATCCTCAGACATTCAGCAATTCGGCGTGGCATGCTCCTAATCAACCGTCCAATCACGATTTGGGGCAATCTGGCCCACTCCTCTTCCAGTGCCACGGCCAATTCTGGCAGTTTTGTCGGTTTTCGTTGACGTCGACGAACACGTCTCCCGATCAATTAAACGTAACACACTAAAGCAAAGATACGCTAAACAGTAAATATTATGCAAGAACCGATAGGAATGCTAAGATGGATAGATAAACAAGCACGTGGTAGTTTTCATCAATCCTTCCTTGAAGTGTCAAATATGAAAATGAACCCCTTCCACGTGTATGGCGCTATTGCGTGTCGCATGTGCAGCTCAGTGGTTCTGTTCAGGCGATAAGTTCGTCATCTGTGAACATACTCCTCTCAAAGCATGTCAAGTGTCCATGACTATTTATCATATCACAACCTGCATTGGTATTTGCATTCAATATTCCCTTCTTTTTTTTTGAAGAGTATAGTTGATCTCTCTCAGGGTAGGATCCATAGTATCGATCTGTGTGTTTGTATTTACAGCTTTGAGAACGTCTCAAGAAATGGATTTCGAGACATTCCCAAGAATCAACATCACGTTTATCTTCAGTAATGATAACTGTCAATCTAAATATTATATACTGATTAGAATCGGTGATGAGAATGATAAACCTGTTCTCGGTCCAGCAGAACAAAGTTTAAAGGTGAATGAAGGACAGGTGGGTATTTTCTATACAGCTGATCTAATAGAAACATAGGTTGCCACGCATCGAAATATTCACTCACCATTATCAATCATAATAGCTTGTTACAGATATATTGAAACAATACAAGTTTTTAAAAAGAAAATGAATAACCTTTCGTGCGTCTAAAAGATTTGCCATATGTATTATACCCATGTTTGATATTGTTCCAGGTTTTCGCCCAACCGAACTATATAATCACTGATGAAGACTTCAATGACCGTCATACTTTCAGTTTCTTTAGAGACCGAACTGGGGGATATAACATTGATCCTTTCACTGGAGCAATATCACATCCTACAGGTGTAATTATTGATAAAATAAGACAAATGGAAGTCAGTTTTCAAGTTGTTGTTACTGATGAAAAGGGTTTAGCTGAATCTAACAAGTAAGAAACCGTTTTCAGTTCAATACTGCTGATATCCAAAAATGCATATTGATCAATCCGTAGAGATTAAATCTTTTGACTGCTAGGATAAACTTTGTGGCCTGCATTAAAAAGTACGCCAAGTGAGAGAGAGAAAAAAGGGGTTTAACGTCCACTCGACACAAAGTAGATCATAATGGGACTAACATATGGTTCAATTTAATTTCAATAATTCGCTTGCGCGTAGGGGTCTTTAGCAGTGTGAGGAAACCGGGGGACCAGGAGAAAACCAACGAGGTTGGACAGGCGATCCTACTCCTTACCACGTACGACCGGGGAATCGAAACCACGCCAGTTGACTCAATGACAGACCTTATGACACGCGTTAACCATTCAGCCATCCAACCCCGCTAAACAAAAAGTACACCAAACAGTCATAAAAAGGGATCTTGTTGTTTGAGAAGTGGTATATTTGTCATTAAGCTTACGTTATAACGTCCTTGAGATTAGATCCGTTTTCGGTATGAAATTAATATTATTCATATTTGTGTTGATGCACCATGAGTTTAAGCTTTTAGTTAATCTACATCTTTTTCCATTCAGGATTCTGGTCAAGCTACTAATACAGGATATCAACAATCATGCTCCTGAGTTTATAGTAAAGTCCTTCACTAGAACAGCTACAGCTTGTGATCTACCTAAGCAACTTGATATAAAGCTAGAGTACTTTGATTCTGACTCCTCACAGAATGGTAATGCCGAAATTTCAACCATTCCCGTCACTTCCGGTCCTCTTAATGTGACACCTGATGGCACTGTTTACATGACTACGTAAGTAAATATGACGTTTTTATTTGCAATATAATTACATAGTTCGTTTAGATTGTTTTGTTCATAAACGGTTGCAATTACCGATACACCTAATGTTAATGTTTCTCAAGGCTGCACTATTCGCGTAATCCTTGTCACGTTTTCATAAATACGTTAAACTTCTTTAATTCAGATAAAAATCAAGAATATAATTCCGTTAATTGGATTTGTTTTTCGATTTGTTCTATACTATGAACTTTATGTTTCGAAAGACAGATTACCCCCTTACAAAATAGATTAAATTATAAAATAGGCAATGTAAAATTCTTACCTAATTTAAATAGGTGTTTTAACATTTATTGATATTTATTTATATTTCAGGAATATTAAAGCAGGGGAGTCTTATATTGTACAGGCTTATGCTAAAGATCATGGTACCAATCCTGGTTCATTGACCAGCATCGTTCCCGTTACCATTACTTTAATTGGTGAGTTGGGATACAATATAGGTATAAGGTATAAAACAAATTGGGTTTACCGCCCCTATAATACAACTATTTTAGAACCTTGAGTCTCTTTATTACGACGATTTTGCCCTGTCACACCCAACAGTGACATCAACTTCGAACCCAAGGCTTGCATAACTGATAGACCTGTATTTCGTATCGGAAATGCTTGCGACATGACCCGTAGTGCAATGGACAATCGTTCCACTCGCTCCTATGGTTTCGCGGAGGTTCAGCATGCCCATAAAATATCAGTGTTAATTAAATGTGTGTTATGGATGAATATCGCAGGTAAACCTTGTCCAACACCAGCACCTACACTAGCACCTATACCCACAACTGCAGCTCCTAGCTCTGGTGGATCAGGAAAGAGTGGAACTGGTGAATCTAGTGGAAGCACCATCATAAATAAACAGAGTTCCTCAAATATTAACACCAACAATGGTGGAAATTCCAACAGTGGTGCTTCTGCCTCAGCATCATCAACAACAACTGGGGATACCACTGACTCCACAGCATCTGTAGTTTTGGGAATCATCTTAGGTCTGGTTCTCCTTGCTGGAATACTGTACCTTTTGTATAGGTTCTGTCTTCCTAAGTACTTCCCTGACGCTCATTATAGAATTTCAAATGCATTTAACAGCTGCAGTGAGCGTTGCTGCCCCAGGTGAGTTTGTAAATCCGATTACTTTGGTTGATGATAGTTTGCCATCAATATAATATAGTATCGTCTCCCTTAAAGTGCAATCAAAATAAAGTCCATCAATTCAAATTGACGAATTTGTGTAAATATGGACGTCACCGGGTAAACTTTCTAGAATAAATAGCGTTCCTGTGGGAAGGTAATATCAGGAATTTCGAAATACTCTGTCTTGTATATGCTTTAATATATCTAATTAAAGAAACGGTTGATTGAAAGCATGCTTTCAGATCTGTTGCTTTTGAGTGTTGAAAATTGTTTAACTTGAGAAGGGGGATACCAACTGAAATGTGCATTGGCCTACGCGTAAAAGAACACTCGTTGTAATTCATTTGTTGTCAGGTAGGTGCAGAAAAGTTGAGTGTTAAACCGCATTTCATTCATTCATACTTTGTATATTTATTACTTTTCGTCGTAACAGAACAGTAGGGCGTTAAACCCTATTTCATTTATTACTTTTTCAGAAAATATAATTTCACTGAACCAAGAGCACAGGATGACTTCTTTAAAAACGGTTAGTTTTCATCAATATATTACAACCCCGAAACAAGTTCATATCTTGGTTGCTTTGGTAAGATCAATAACAACTGGGATTTGACTATGTCTTTATAATAATTTTCTCTAACCCGGGTCCACACATCAATGCCATCCACGCATATTTGATTACCCTTCTGCAGTTGGATTGCTGTTGGACCAGGGATCAGAGTGTCATTTTCTTAAAACAAAAGTTGCACAAGAGCATCACCAGGTACCCGGGAGTCTGTGTAGTAAACTCTTTAATCGAAAGGGACTTGTAACATCCATTAACTTCCTTAAACAAAATGAACACATTGTGCACGCTTATCAGAAAACAAAGACTCGCATCACCACAGGTGCCTTATTCTTTTGTTTCAGATTTCAAAAACAAGAGTTACAAGAATGTAAACCACGGGAACACCCGACCACAGCCTTATCAATATCCATTATAAAAATAACAGATTTAACAAAAATAGAAACACAATAGAAAATAGAAAATTTTGCAAAAACAAATTCACTTGGACAACATTAAAAATTATTCTGGTTTCATTTTAGTTTCAACAGCATTTATTTATTTTTTGATATTGTTTTAAAGGGGCAGTCTCATTATTGCTGATTTGACAGCTCCAGCGAAAGAAAAAAAGCCTTATTCTAAGTACTAGATGTGTAAATCAACCATTAAATCCTATTTTATTTGTCAAGAGGGTTCGGAAATATTTTAAAATCCAAGTCACATTTTAAAAGGTTTACGTATACCTTTTAAAATCATATCTGAACAATTTATATCAAGGGAGGTAATAAGCTCCAAATTTGATTTACTTCATGTTCTAAAAATAGCTTTCCATGATGTAACAGCTCCAGGATACCCGTCTGGTCGCCCTATTGTCTCGAATAAATAATACACAATTTCAGTCAAAGTGTGAAAGGACTTGGATTATCAGGTAATTAATTCAAGTTGATTAATGACATTCTAGACAGTCCGTCCAAGGATAATCTACTTGTATTGTTTACAGATATGTCAATATTGTTCTCGAGACTCGAGTTCGACGGGTGCTGTTTTTTTTCCATTACTAGTCAGAGTCCCAGTAATATTTAAGTCACACGTGTAATTATTTCGCCCTGTTAACATCTAGTGTCTTTAGCGGATTATTGGATTGGATTATCATATACTGTGAGTACTGTCATATCTTATTTTCTGTTCTTTACTTGTTTCACATATCTTAGTCAAACTCGTCATGTGAGTAACTCAACTTAGCGGGCGGGCTAATCTTAGTTGTTCATAAAAAAATGACTTCGAACTTTTATTCCCTTTTCATCCCCCCCCCCCTCTCCCTCATATTTTTAGTTTGCCTATTTTTTTCTTTTTATTCTTCATTTAACTTTTGTATAGAAATGGCAGGAAATTTTGCTAACCGGTTCTTGCATCAAGAATGGTTTAGTAATATAAATATATCGTGTTATGTACACCAAAGAAAGGGAAATCCTTCAAGGCAAAAAAAAGTGTCCCAAATAGGAGAAGAGATCCGCATGAAATGGGGACAGCAGCTCTGCCCGACAAACGGATTCTTGCAAATGGGAACGCCAGGATCGCGTTTCAACACACCGAGGATGCACACCTGGCAATCAACATAAAATGTTAGAAAATCTGAAGGTTGAAATCTCCATGTCGAAGCACAACCAGACAGACAGGGTGATAGTCTACAACGGTCCCCAAAGACTACACGGACGAGGAGATCCTCGGAAATCTAAAGCTGAGAGGTTAAAATCCCCTGGCAATATACCAATACCCGGAAAGGCATGATAAGAACATAAGGACGATAGGATAACTTTAAAAAAAGATGAAACCTCGCAGGGTACTATCTACATGCTGTATGAACAAAGGCCGATGCATCCACAAAGTCAAAAGATTACCAAATGTCAAAGAATATTGCATTTGGAAAAATTCTGCTGAAGCTTAGCGATCTGCGGTAAATGCAATTTAAAATTCCCAGTTATTAATAAACAACCCACGTCCATTATGTTTATCAGCCATAGAGGATCGACCACCTCCAAAACAACCACATCCTCCATAAAACAGCACTGTCCTTCATCACAACACGACCCTATACTCTAGATCCCTTGTCGCAACAACCATCATCCACTATAACATACCCCCTCTTTCATAAAACAACCCAGATCCCAAACATGTGCATAGCGTGGCCTTTTTAAACTGCACCCCCCGATGCATGTAATAAGGAATTTTGTAAACTGAATACAGATTATTATATTAATTGGCTGAGTTTATTTTAACTGTTATACTCGTACTCATCGAATACAGATTGAACTATTAACTAATTTGAGTTGATTTTAAACTGTTATACTAGTACTATCCGAATATGGATTTATATAGTAACTACTGAGATGATTTTAAACTGTCATCACGGTACTCGTCGAATACAGCAGATTGATCTATTAAATAAGCCGGGATGTCTTTAAACTGTTAAACTAGTACTCACAGAATACAGATACATATACTAGCCAGTAGACGCGGTACAAGGGTTAATCAGCGAACTGGATGTATGAGATGTGTTGTTGACGTTTGGGAAAGTAGGACGAGGGGAAATGTGTAGGGAGTGAAGTGCTGTAAAGGGATAGTTAGATGTATTATGAATGGTTAGAGTGGCTGTGGTGTTACGGTGAAATACTATGCCGCCACCGTAACACCACAGCTTTATGATTTGTTAGACAGGAGTGATGTAATGGGTGTCAACAACTGGGTATGCTGGTACCGTCGCAACGTAGCCGTGAAATATATATTGTGGGGGGGGGGGGAAGGCCGGAAACGGAAAAATATACAATGTTGACAGTATGTGCCAGGCATGAGGCTGCGCAGACCGAGCGGCAGCTCGATAGGGAGTGTGTGGGAGGGTCACCCTCATAAAATTTTTTTTTTTAAATTTCAGTTTTCTGTAAGCAGTGAAAACACTATTCTGGCATTGTTTGCGGGGTTAAACCTAAAAATCACATTAATACACCTATTGCACGATATTGTGAAACTAGCTGACGAAGACAGCTCGGGCGGCGATTGTTCGACTCGGGGCTGCTCTGTCAGTATCTAACAAACGCATTTAGTTCGCGTACAACTTTTAAAAACCGAATGTCAGTATGGTATTTCTCACATAATTGGTTATCGCAAAAACAGAGTAAACTGAAAGCGAGTAATCTCGACTCAAACCTATAGTCTATAGCCTACTTACTACACTCGTCACTAGGCTTCCTATATTATTGTTTGTGGACGGTTTACTACTCAGTGATAAGCCTGCGCCGCAAAAAGAGGTCTCGCCTTTTATTATTAGTATAATGACTTCCTCATGTGCGGCAGGTTAGTTTGATTCTAAAAACACTGTTTTCCGTTCCAAAAAATACAAAAGTAATTTTCTACCAGATGACCATGGTTATTTTCACCGAGACTAGATAATTTCTCTCGGTGTAAGGATATAGCTATGGATAAGTTCATACAAGGTCAATAAATCCGCGGTCACTTCGGGTCACACTGTTGAGAAAATAAACCGATGGGTTTGTTTAGTAGCAAATCGAGCGTGAATCAACTGAGTTTGTACTGAAAAATTTTTGAGTGATATGTATGAACTGTCTTCACACATTCGGTTTATAATTAGCGATACACAGGTACAGTGGCAAGTGTTGTACTTCATAGACTGTTTACCTCCGAACTACCTCCGCACGAAATCCCCGATTTGGGTACTTGTTAAAAGAAAAAAAAATAGTACCTGTGCGCATGCCAGTAAAAAAAACCTAAGAGTTCGCGCATAAAAATGCCCGAACGTACCAGGCGCCAGGTCATCTAGTGAGATGACTTTAAACTGTTATACGCACTTAATTCAAATTGATCTATTTACTAAACTGGGTTGATTTTAAAATGTTATACTAGTAGTACTCACTGAACGAAACACTGACACTAACACTGTTCATGTTCAGGACTTAATCCCTCATTCAATGGCTAGTGTATTGTATGTCGTGACTCAGATATACGTCAAATCAATTCTGGCATGTACCGCAGAACGAAAACTTTCATGGCGCTGCTTTCGCAGATTGCTGCTTCTTATAGGTGACAAAATTCAAATAAAGTAAATGATAATTCGACGATGTCAGGTTGAGGTTTGAACAAGATGGAAAAGTGAAAGCACCTTATCAATATGATATGAAGGTATATAAACTGATTTACATTAACATACTATTTTAAATGTGGTTTCAGGCGTAATACGCCAGCAGTCCAAAACCAATAGCGGTCGTTTGCGCCTGGTTAAAAGACTCTGCAAGTTTATCTATTTTCCTTTTTTGTCGTTTGTGGTTCAGCCATGTGTAATTACTGCAGGACTGACTTTTTGAGGGGATGTTTTGCTTTGGTCAAGTCTTTTTATTACACATGGTGCTCGAAACCACATCACAGAGAACATGACTTCGGGAACTGATTTGTTGAGTAAGATAAAAACATCATTGATTGAAATGGACCTATACCAATATCTAATTCGTGTTTTTAATATAAACGATTATGAATAATATCGAATTAGAGATCCAGCTCCTTTAAAGTACGGGGGCCAGGGTGGTTCAGTGAGTAAGACCTTGGCTTCCTAACCTGGAGGTCCAGTGTTTATCCATGCGTTGGCCGTGTAAGTTTGGTGTAGTTCACCCAAGTCAGTGGTGCAACACAACCGCACAGACCAACTAGCACCTACAACTGGATGCACTTATAGGTCCATATGTGGTGCTGTAAAGGGTACCAGCCATAGAATGTTATATAAAGAAACCGGGTTTATTACGCTAAAAGAGAGACGCAGAAGACATAAACTCAAATTTATTTATAAAATTATAAACGGCCTTTCTCCATCTTATCTTCATGATTTAATCTTGACAAAAAGCGTACATTATAATCTCCGAAAAACAAGTCTACCTGAATACACATGTAAATGTAAAACAAATATTTTCTATAATACTTTCATATCATCGTGAATTAAAGAATGACACAAATTAAATGCAGATACAAAAAGTTCAATATCTCTAAATATTTTCAATTCGAAACTCATGGCTCAAGATCCAACACCACCAAAAAACATTTTCGTTTGGCCCCCGCATAATCCATATCTTTCATTCTGAACTGCGTCTCTCTGGCAGCAATCTAAACAGACATACATTTTTACGTTATATCTCTGAAAATCCATGCTGTAAATGTGGCCATCAGTTTGAAGATACTGAACAATTTTATTGAAATGAAATTTAATGAAATGAAATTTAATGAAATGAAATAGGGTTTAACGTCCTACTGGTCTGCTCTGACAGGGCTAATGAAGACGGGCATACGCCATACAGTGTGCTATGAGGGAAATTTTGCCCGGGCAACGGTACTATGGCCTACTCTTGCATCGAATTCCAACTGCCAAGGGATCTTTTACGTACATGCCAATGTATACACGGGGCCTCGGTTTTTCGTCGCATCCGGACGACTAGGGCGACCTTCGGTTATAATTTTTTCACGACTAGTGGTCGAAACTAGAAACCTTCATCGTCTGTTCAAAGATGGCTGCCCCCAGAGACATGGTGATGTCATTTTACTCTGCTTTAGACCTTGACCATTACCTTGAAAAAAAACCTTAACCCCAAGGAAGGTTTATACATCACTCCATGGAGGATAATGAATTGCTGTGTTATATAGTTGAATAAACAAATAATACTTTCATAAAGTTAAATTTGCGCGACTCAAATTAATTTTAAAGACGACAAAATTCCCTGTAACTTGACTTTACTTTTTGCTAGCCCAAATATTGAACTAATGCGTAATTTTTAGTCTTACATAGATTCAGACATAACATACGAGACAAAAAATATCTGCTCATAGAAGTAGCAACCATTTAAAATTCATTTAAACTTTCTTAAAATCATATATTTAACAAAAATAGATTCTTTCCACATATTCCACACTTTCGTTTCATTGACACCGCCATCTTGGAACTACTCCGACCATACCTCAATAGCATGGTTCAGTATTTTGGGACTATGGTCCGGACTAAATGAAATTCGGAAAGAAATCACGATAACCGAAGGTCGCCTAGACAGCTGTCCTTGTCAGGTTCTCCAACTTTTTATTGAATTGCTCCTTGTATTCAGATGCCCGAAATAATAATAAATAATTTACCTACTATCCATCGAAACACTACTATCTTATACATGTAAATACATGTATCTATATCTGACAGGGAGAGCGGTTTAATATAGGCTATGCCTGTTCCCCAATCCCTATTCAGATACAAATCTAAATAAAATTATGCTAATAAAAAAAAACCTGGAGGTCCAAAGTTTATCCATGCGTTGGCCGTGATAGTTCGGCGTGGTTCACTTTAGTCTGTGGTGCAGGCAGGGGGTCTGGCAGGGGACAACGTAAGCGTTCTTATGGGACGAAAACAAAGGTCCCGTGTACACACGGGCGTGCACGTAAAAGTTCC
Organism: Patella vulgata; assembly: GCF_932274485.2. Taxonomy (NCBI): domain Eukaryota; kingdom Metazoa; phylum Mollusca; class Gastropoda; family Patellidae; genus Patella; species Patella vulgata. Next base: position 70,254,132 of record NC_065879.2, on the reverse strand, counting down.
CTTGACAGTTGGAATTCGATATAAGAGTAGGCCGTATATTTCCCTCATATAACAGTCACTGTATGGCGTGTTAGAACAGAAGAGTAGGACGTTAAACCCCGTTTCATTTCATTTCCTTTAAAGTACATGGTTCAATATATAATAATATACCAAATCAAGCTAACAGGACAATATTATTAATGCGCAATAGAATATTGCTAATGTAATTGTTGCAAACCTTCCTTTTAAATGCCCCCTCTAGCTTAACTAACTATATAGCAAGCAACAACCTTTGCAAGTTTATTCAGACATAATATTCTATCAATGTCCCCGTATTATTATTACATAAATTAAATTCCCTCTGTATAAAGCGGTCTATTGATGTTACTATGGCAAGTCATAACAATACAGATCTATGCAGTTTTCTTTTAAACTGCACAACAAAGCATAAGTTTTACTTGCATTCAAGTTATATTCGTACGTCAAGTATCAACATTTCAAAATGGCGACATGTATGAAGTAAACAGATTAATAACGAAGATGTAATTTTCTGTAAACGAAGTGGACTAACTTTATTTTTTAAACATGAAGATTGCATTTCTCTGGTTAATGTTGTTCTGGTTGAATTTGTCTGGAGTTAATCCTCAATGTGTAAGTAATTAATTTATAATTAAAATATAAAAATAGAATCTCCCATGATGGTCTGCCAAAAGTTAGTTTTTGATTTATTTTTTTTATCTTTAGATTTCTCTCTGGGATAATCTCTGGGAGAAAACGACTGACTTTTAGGGAAAAGAAAACTTTCTGTTATTTTCTTCAGGAAGCGGTTACCATTATTGATTCATTAAGACACTATTGGCGCTTTCCACCACATGTGCAAACAATCTTTTCGATGCCAGTGCGGACTTGCTGTGTTATTTCGATTATTGATGTGCTAAGCGCCACACAACTCAATCGAGACATTTCGTAGTTAGTAGAACAATCCATCTGTATACGTCTTTAAATATTGTTGTTAATGTTGTATTCTGTCACATAATAAAACAAAAGTCGGTTATACTTCAAAATTAGTCCACTGTGAAGTTTTTGACAAAATATGATATGGTGTCTATCTCGGTTCTCGGAAAAAAGTTAACACATCAAAATGAAATTGGGGATTTCATACGATTGATTTTCCCGGATAACAATCTGTCATCGTTCCAATTTAACGTCCACATGTAAAGCCGGAGCTGGGATATAACCGATCGTTTTATCTGTGTCGACACAAAAGAAAACAGAAAATGAAGCTAAATAATTGTCCATTCCGATTAACCCAACTGAGCTTTTCATACTGACCTAAATCAAAGAGATTTAGCTCTTTTAATCTAATCTATATTTTCACTTTAAATATCAATTCCTCATGTATTTTGTAAGAGATAAATCTTCCAATTGCAGGTCTTTCTTTGGTATCAAATGTTACATGAATTATTTTTAGACATTTATTCACATGGCAAGCTGGCCGAGATTGAAATGGATTTGAACATCCGCGAGATTTAAACATTTAGCATTAAATGGATAATGAAGATTTAGTATCAGTGTCGTTACTACGATAATAAACGATCTGAATTAAGCAATTTGAATGAAATTTTCAATAAATATTCATTTTTCTTTATCTATTTTTAAACTATTATAGCAAAAAGGACAAGCTCTTTATTTAAATATTACATAATGGATCTTTCTAGAGTTCATGTCTTTATTCTGAACACTTCATGCTATCGATTTCAGCATATTGAACCTAAGATACAGGATGGGTTTTCTGTGGATAATCTACATGAGGGTGAGAATCAGCTAAAACAGTTGACGTGTATAACTTGTACATGTAATGGAGATCCTATAGCACATTATGTTGTCGAATTGGTCAGCATCAACTTCCCCACCTACTGTAGACAATGTTTCTCCATGTATAACCTTACTAATGTTATTAAAGGTAGGTCACATCTTACCATTTAACCCATGTTTCATTGCTTCATATTGTATCAAAAATTCATAATAAAGCATGTAATGTGTCGATAGAAGATCACGAAAACATTTATTGGTAATGAAAACATTCATTGGCAATAAAAAACATTCATTGGCAATGAAAACATTCATTGGCAATGAAAACATTCATTGGTAATGATAACATTCATTGGTAATGTAAATATTAAATGACAGTAAAAACATTAAATGATAATACATCATTATCTAATAATGAAAGCATTAAATGCATCACGCAATGATAATGCGTTATTAAGTGGTAATGTGTCAGTAAATAATGTATCATTAAATCATCCCTTTTTAATTATCATCTCGACACGAACATCAGAATAAACGAAAATAACGTTTAGTTTTAAACTATTTGATGCAATGTTTTTTTTTTAAGGATCTCCACCAAATTACTGTCTTTATTACGTTCCTGGTGTTATACCTGTATCTTATAGAAGAGGATCAGTGTTCGATATGACAATTCGATGCACCGTGGAAAATACAGCTACAACACCCATACCCACAACGACCCCTGAGCCAAATCCGACAGTACCGGTATCATCTCTACCTGAATGTAAAGAATCAACGACGGCGCCTGAAATGTTAACACAAACAACAGTTACGACCAGAGGTACTACCGCGTCAACAGTTACAGATACTACAGCGTCAACAGTTTCCGGTCCTACGGAGTCAACAGTTACAGGTACTACTGCGTCAACAGATACAGATACAGGTAATACAGCGTCAACAGATGCAAGTAATACAGGGTCAACAGATACAGATAATACAGCGTCAACATATGCAAGTTCTACAGCGTCAACAGATACAGATAATACGCCGTCGACAGATGCAAGTTCTACAGCGTCAACAGATGAAAGTACTACAGCGTCAACAGATACAGATAATACACTGTCAACAGATGCAAGTTCTACAGCGTCAACAGATACAAGTAATACACCGTCAACATATGAAAGTACTACAGCATCAACAAATACAGATAATACAGCGTCAACAGATACAAGTTCTACAACGTCAACATATACAGGTAATACAGCGTCAACAGATGCAAGTACTACAGCATCAACCGTTTCTGTACCCTGTAAGAACCGAAGCTCGGCAACTCAAATCCCTACAACTTCGGTTAAAACAGTACCGGACATAGTCACCACACCGACACCAGGTACCATACCACCATTCCTTACAGCTGAGGGTAGGATCCAGGTTCGGGTTATTCCGAACAGACCTCCAGTATTTAATCCACTTGCAGGTAAGAATTAAACAGGGGTCCTTTATTCAGCCAGTCTATATGGGCTTTAGTCTTTCCCTATTGTTCTGATTGTATGGTATGAAACTAGTGTAGTATACAGCAATGATACCAAACAGTGTGAGCGGGTTTACATCTTGTAGATCAATTAACATTTCTTGTTGGAGACCCTTGTGTTCGTTCGATTAACCAGTGTGTAGTGACAGATACCACACAGATTATACGCAATCCCTCTAGAACATCGAAAATCAATTAACACTCTTTTCGTTTGTATTTAATATATCACATAAAAACTTCCCTTTATGGACCGTTTCAGCAAGTATAATAATTCTTGTCCACCGACTTTTATCCATTGGCCTCGGTGTGCCAGGGTATATGTAATCTCTGTATAACACCTTTTATCACTTCAGGTACGGTCAGTTGTACTTTTGTTTTTATGTCTGTACAATTTAATATACATCATAAATGTTTAATGAACCTTTTCAGCAAGTATAACAAAGAATGCCATTGGAGTGAATGATGGCGGTATAGTTTATACAGTTCCTGTAACTGATCCAGAAGGTGATCCAATCTATTTCACCATGAGTGTTGATCCACAGACCACAAACTTCTATATTGATGGTAAGAGTTTTATTACAACTATATAGTCAACGAGTTTAGTATTAAGCTCAGTCTATACGATATCAAACTATTTGATAAAGTTGATGTTTGCGGGCACATTCGCAGTTTACTTGGCATTGCCTCTTAAAAGAAAAATGGTGAATATGGGTACCTTTGCTTAAGGGCCAGTGATACTATTTTCCTTTTGTTATAGGTAGTGGTAATATCAGAGCAGTGAAAACCTTAAGCTCGGAATGTTCAGCCGCCGTTTATACGTTTAATGTCACTGCTACTGATGATCTCCACGATCCTGTTGGTCCACATGTAGCTACAGTTCGTCTGTCTGGTAAGTAAAGTCCAGCACCAATGTTATTATCATGAGGATTCATTTCTAATAATGTATTGAAAAATTCCACAAAATGTAAATTGGTGTTTCTATGTAAAGGGTCGTCCTGCGTAAAGGACGTATGACTCTATTTTTGGAACTATAAAAGCACATGTTATTGTGATATGAGTGTATATAAAGTGATTTATATTCAATATTTAAACAAAAAATTGTAATTTCTGATCAATTATATTTGGTGAAATACGCGAACAGATCAAACCGAACGCGATCGTTTACGCCTAATTAGCCTATTCTTCACGGTTTTTTTTTAAAATTATTTTTTATCATTCGTGAATCAGCCTTTACTATTTTACTGCCGCATTTTAATTTAGGATATGTTTTTCTTTGTTTATTTCTTTTGTGCCCGAAACGATAGGGTACACAACTCGTGTACGGATTTTAAGATATTCACTGTGTTTTAAAATATTGGATATTTGGATCCCCTAATTTCACTGCGCCACAACAACATCAATATGGATTGAAATGGACAAATACTGAATTCTGATTTGTGTTTTTAGTTCGAATATTATTGAAAATGTTGAGTCAGAGACTTAGTTCCTTTAAATTGCTTTTTATTTGATTTTTTTGAATTAGTTGTATTTGGAATTAAGCAAACATTCTTGGAAAATTCGTTTTTCGACGCTTCTTTGTTTTATTAAATTTGTTCATGTAGGAACTAGCACAGCTCCTACTGCTCGAGGACTGAACCGAGAATTCTTCTATGAGGAAACTGTTCGAGTTCCAACATTCATAGCTAAATGGTCAGTCAGCAGTGATACTAAGAGAACAGTTTTTAGATTCAATCCATCAAGTGCCAGAACAAGATTTAATATCGTCTCGACAAGTGAGTTTTTTTGGAGTTGTAACATAAAATTAAACAGTTCATTTTGCTTTCCTCGTTTGCTTTATTTTGAACACTGGAACGTATTGAACAGTTTGACTTTGTATCTACCCGATAAATTTATGTTACAAGCACTTTGTATACCTCTGTAAGTCCGAACGATAACCGATTTATATACACAATAATCGAGATCAACATGGCGTCTAACCTACGAGTTTATTTCGTTTCAATCGTTAGTATCTCAAAACATTTTCATCCCTTTATTTTGTTGTTAATTTTGTTTACCGCTTGCTTACAGCTATTAGAACTTCCCAAGAAATGGATTTCGAGACATTCCCAAGAATCAACATCACGTTTACCTTCAGTAATGATCATTGTCAATCTAAATATTATTTACTGATTAGAATCGGTAACGTGAATGATGTACCCAAACTTGGTCCGGCTGAACAAAGTATTAAAGTGAGCGAAGGGCAGGTAAAGATATTGACTTTATTTATACCAGTGCAGTGATATAGGGGAGTGTGTTTGTGTTTAGGGGATGGTGGGGGAGGGGGTGAACGCGACATAGTCAACAGTTCTGTAGATATATGAAATAGCATTCGAAATCAGTGTGTCCTTGAATAAGAAACTGTATCCACGTATCCTTGTCTACCCAGCTGTAATTAATATGATGCCAAGTGTACGGAGATCTGGCTAATGAGTCGGCGCAACATGTCAAAAAACATCACCTTTTATTATTCTTAAGTAAGTCAACAGTTTCAAAAAAATCGCCAATAGTGCTTTCGACTTGCGATCAATCAAATGTCGAGTTTAGCCTGACTTGACATATACCAATGGTGGCTAACGATAGCGAACCTAGGCGATGACTAAGACGCGAGGAATAAAATTTATTTTCTCAGACGACACAATATAGCCTCTTATCCCACGTTTCTAAGAAACACATGGATATAAGTCAGCACTAATGACCATTTTTATTGCACATTTACAGGTTATGAGCTCACACTAGGAACTGTTCATTTGTATTTGTGTTGCCGTTTTTCCATTTAATGTCCATTTTATTGTCTTTTGCAGGTTTCCGCCCAACCCAGTTACACCATCACTGATGGCGATTATAACGACCGCCATACTTTTAGTTTCTATAGAGATAGAAGCAGTGGATATAATATAAACCCATTCACGGGAAATATATCTCATCCTACTGGGGTAGTTATTGATAAGATAGGTGTTACAACTGTCTCTTTTCAAGTTGTAGTTACTGATGAACTTGGACCAACAGAATCAAATAAGTAAGGGGTGATTGCTGGTGGCACCAATCGAATAACTTATATTTCGTTTGGCCATGATTGACTTCATTCTATATAGCATCGCAGTGGTTGATAAACAGTCCTCAGTGGTATCGTACATCCGCAACGGTCATAGCCAACTGGAATAGCAGTTGGCTTTCACATTGACCGAGCTGTGAAGCTTAAAATAAATGAAATGAAATGAAATGTTCTGCTCCTAAACTGGGCTAATGAAGACAGGCATACGCCATACAGTGTGCTATGAGGGAAATTTTGCCCGGGCAGCGGCACTATCGCCTACTCTTATATCGAATTCCAACTGCCAAGGGATCTTTTACGTGCATTCCAATGTTTACCCACTTAGCCACGTGATCCCCGAAGCTTAAAAGAGTAGTTATAAAAGCAATAGACTGTTGATTTTACGAATGCAAGTGCATAGACATTCTAAGAATTGACAGTTCGAAGGATCAAATTTCTATTTGCCAGGGAGGTTTCAGTCGATATTTTAATTGAATGACGTCGTCAGCGGCAACCATTCTTGGGCAATATAGGAATACCTTGCCAACTACAGTATTGCTAAAGATGAATCTCTAATAGGAATATCAGTCCAAAAATGGATTTCCCATTGGGTAAATTCCTTGCGGGTTAATGTTACGTATGGTGTTTAGCAAACAGAGAGAGAGAGAGAGAAATGGGGTTTAACGTCCACTCGACACAAACTAGGTCATTTCGGGACTAACACATGGTTCAATTTTATTTCAATAATTCGCTTGTGCGTAGGGGTCTTTAGCAGTGGGAGGAAACCTGAGGACCCGGAGAAAACCCACGAGGTTGGACAGGCGGCCCTACTAATGGCACGTACAACCGAGGAATCGAAACCCCGCAAGTTGACTTAATGACAGACCCTATGATACAGCGTAGCGCGCACGTGCTAACCATTCGGCCATCCACAACCCCACCCCACCCCACCCCCGTTAAGCAAACACCTTTATTGTAATAATATATTATTTGGAAACTGTTTAAATTATTCTATCACATGCATAAAATCATTTACCGCATTCTGATAACAAGTAGTAAATTTGGTCGATCGATTCTATTGTCTTACGGCGTTATGGACTTAAGGCAACCCAACAACGACATAAGCTGAATGAGTTTCTGCTCTTTTAAATATTTTCATCTCTTTCAGGGTTTTGGTTAAGCTTCTCATACAAGATATCAACAACCATGCTCCAGAATTTATGGTAAAATCCTTCACGAAATCAGCTACTGCTTGTGATTTACCTCAAGAGCTTGGTATCAAGCTTGAAATCTCAGACCAAGACTCCTCGCAGTTCGGCAATTCAGATCATTCTATAATCCCAGTTACAAGCGGACCCTTGACGGTCACACCTGATGGCACTGTATATATGACCAAGTGAGTTCTTGGTATCGTATGATTAATCGAAATAGATAATTTATGAACCTAATTTAAGATGCAAATAAAGTCAGATACATAAAATAAGAGGTAATTAGGGTCTAAAACGAACTACAAAATCAGACTTCATAAAGTAGTATGGGGAGTCCGTGGAAGAGTAAGTATATACTCATATTCCTGAAGCAATGGCCCGGAAAATCCCTCTCTGGCCATTGCTGGATTGACTTATGATACTTGAGCTTTTGAGGGAGTGTGTCTATTCTTCTCTTGCAATCAAATCTCTCCTAAGTACAGCAACATGACAGCCATTCGTTTAATCTGGGGTCTTCCCTAAAACTTTGGACAGTGATTTAAGATATTAAAAACGGTGAAAGTATTGTCGTCTCCAAACAGTATTTTTTACATTGTAACCGTTGATAGCGTCGTTCTGCAATATTCTGCTATGCACGGTTAATTGTGCATAAAATCTCGTAACGTAACGTTATGTAAAGAATGTGGAGTTCTGTTTAAACCCGAATGACATTGTTAGGCAATCAGCTATTGGTTGTTAATCGAACTATTGACCAGTCATAATTTGGAACAGAAATATGCTTCCATTACAGCAGTGTTAAGTGGGATTAGCTCTAATCAAATGAAACACTGCGAGGAGTTTGGCATATACTATCCCTCAAGCGGTATTCGTTACAGTTGTATCATAAATGGCTTTCATATTATATGTCAATATACAAAGTGACAAAGTTGTGTAATATTATTAGGTGGACATTACAAATAGAAAGTAATGTCTACAAAAATACACACTCTCAGTCTCACCCATGACAGTATTACAATTGTAATAAATCATAAATGCAGTATGAGTAGATACAGAAACACCATTAGCTTCAGATCCATTAATTTGCAATGAGTGTTGCGGTAGTGACTATTGCATTTTGTAAATAATTACATAATACCCCCTTAGCACACCAAAGCTGACTAAAGCAAGCAATGTATAAGATATTTTTTTTTGTAATATAAAACATGGTGCAGAAGGATTTCTTTTATGATGACTTGTTTGGTTATTTTGTGTAGGGCTGTGGTACCTGGAGAAACTTATATGGTTCAGGCTTATGCTAAAGACCACGGTACCAACCCTGGACCGCTGACCAGCATCGTTCCAGTTACCATAACATTGATTGGTGAGTCTTTGATGCTTTTGAAAGAAGAACCGCACACTATTGTTTATTTCTAGTAAATATCCGACGTATAGAGTATGTTTAGTTCTTATGGATTCCATGTAAGAGGGTTGAAGGCTGGGGTGTATTAGAACACTGCGCAATCTCTGTCTCCAATCACTAATTGAGCAGTACTGCCCTTTGAAAATCTGTATTGTCATTCTTACAGGAGAACCCTGTCCAACACAGTTTCCAACAGCAACACCAAAACCAACAACGCCTGCCGCAAACTCTGGATCAGCAATGGGAGATACGGGTGCGTCCGGTGGAAGTATCTCCATAAATCAAAACATCAATTCTAACACCAACAACAATGCCGGGGATACCAACAGTGATGCATCAGCATCAGCTTCTGCCACAACAGATGAAACTACTGACGCAACAGCAGCTATAGTGCTTGGAACTTTACTAGGATTGCTTCTTCTAGCAGGCTTACTTTACTTACTCTATAGGTTCTGCTTGCCCAGATTTTTCCCCGATGCGCACTACAGCATTTCCAATGCCTTTAGTAACTGTAGTGAACGCTGTTGCCCCAGGTTTGTAAACGTTTTTTTAAATTTTTCTACCAAATATACTCGTCGATATGCTACAACTAAACACTGGTGACCATGTTTCACTTTTATAGCTGCGCCTCTTCAACATTAACAAATTTCTGGCGGCTGTTGCTTCGACGATACCCTAATAGCGATTTCTAGTAGCATGTTTGACATCTATAATTTTTCCTAAGCTGGACAATTTGGACAAATTTTAGTGTCTAGCCTATTTATGACATTGTGGAATAACTCATTTATTTTTATTTACTGTAGAAATTACAATGCTACAGAACCAATCAGGGGTGGTCAGGGGAAGAATACTGATTTCTGGAAGGAAGGAACAAGTGAGTGATAATATTATAATGTTCACTGTAAGGATTTGTTAAAATAAGCAATGCCAATCGACTCGTTAGTGGCCATTCCGTAATGGCTTATTAGTAAATCGTAAAGATTTTGAAGTTATGCCATTTTGTGGAAAGCGTAGGTGAACAATGTGATTGCTTGCAGAGAATACTTGATATCAGATTTTATGGAGAGTCTAGATGAACTATTTTATTAGTCTAAGAAAATACTTGGTCGCCGCCAGTAGCGAAAATCGCTATGATCTTCCGCGGAGTCCGCAAGAAATGCCTTAGGTTTTAATTTGGGTGTACTCTTATCTACAACGGATGAGTTTTGATTTTGGGCGTTATGTTATTTTTGCATAGGTTGATGTATTTTGTTAGGTTTAGTGTTATCTACAAAGAGTAATTTATGATTTTAGATGTTATTTTATCTACGACACGGAAGAGTTTGGGTGTAATGTTATCTGCAATGAGTGATTTATGATTTTGGGTGGAAGGTTATCTACAAAGGGGCATTTATGATTTTATTATTCTATATTACAGATAACAATAGAAATTATAAAAACACCAATAATCGCTATACTCGACCACTACCTTACCAATATGATAGTAAAATAAACTAATGGCATTAATGTCACATAAAGGTTTGATCTGCTTTGATTTATAAAGTTCAAAAACTTCTAAAATTTATGTGGGTTGTTTTTCTTTACAATTGAAGGGAAGAATAAGCAAAACGATCGCAACGATGACGTATTTAAGGGTGACAACAGGCTGTGTATGGCGGTGTGACTCCTCACTATATTTGAGAATTCGGTGATTGAATGACGATATGACAGCACTGACCGGTGACAGCTACCGTCCTCGTAGTAGTCTAAGCATGTGGCCGCCTGAACAATTAACAATGTTCGCCAAATCCCCACCACACGACGACTGCACTGCAATAAGGAAATGGTCGCCAAATCCCCAGCGTTTTCAGTATTATTAATTTTGACTTTTTATAAATGTTCAGACGACAGGAAGACAGTTCTACATAAATGGTGACAGGTGTCGTACACCGCATATAATTTAATTAAGGACTTGACACAGCTAACAAATTTTCTATTATTTCTCAGAGACAAAAAAAGGCGAATTATCGTTCACTCAACACAAAGTAGGTTTTTAGGACTAACATATTTAATACACAGTCATTTTGGACTAAAATACATTTCAATAAATGTCTTGCGCGTAAAGGTCTTAATCAAACGGACGAGCAGGTGAAACCACACGTGGTTGGATAGGCGACACAACTCTTTGTCACGTACAAGTGTGGAATCAAAACCATGTAACTTGTTTCAATGACACACAGAGGGAAATGGGGTTTAACGTCCACTTGGCACAAAGTAGGTCATTTCGGGACTAACATATGGTTCAATTTTATTTCAATAATTCGCATGCTCGTAGAAGGAAACCTGGGGACCCTGAGAAAACTTACGAGGTTGGACAGGCGACCCTACTCCTTGTCACTGAATGACAGACCATATGATACAGCGCGCACGCGCTAACCAATCGGTCACCCCCTCCCCCGTTTCAATGACAGACCTTATGATCTAAAATGAACGCGTTAAACCACTCGGCCACACAACCCCCTTTACTACCCCTGGGTAGGACGGGATTTAAAAGTGTATAATCTTGTTCCAAGTGTACACCATGTATTTCATTATACATATATAATGTAGGCTAAATAAGATGTATAGGACCCGGACACAAGCCAACATTCCTATAAATCTGGGGGCTAATTGATGAGTTTGGCCTAAAGGGGGGGGGGGAGCACAAATACGTAAATCCGGCCCTGGATAGTTTCCCTACTTACCTTGGTTGTCATACGTGACGACTGGGTGGTGACATATAAACGAATGTTCTTGGGCAGTAATTGTGAACCATTTGGGCCTGTCTATTCTTCGGCCCTATCAAATAAATAAACATGCGCCATGGAAATCAATGAGAATAGTTTTATTTCAATACTTATTCCAATTCATGATGGCGAGTCTTATTTTTCAAAAAGTAAAGCACATTGGTCAGATCGGGTACAATCATTATCACCAAGGCCATTGTCAAGAGAATAACCCCCGTGTAACCCATGGAAACCGCTGATGGCCGATTATCGACAGCACTTGTAATTTTCCGGATACTAGCGGAAAGTGTCTTCTTTTCAACCGTTAATTCTTTAGCAACTTTTTTCATATTTTCGGATAATTTGGCGCCTGTTAAGGTCTTTGTTTTACAACCACAGGCACAAAACTTTCGACTGCTGGCAGGAGTTGCTAAGCTAGCGTCTGGTCTTATGGGTGATGGAGATATAGTCGACAAAGAAGACAAAGATGGTGGCTGGGATAATGTTTGATGATCGAATGTTTGGGTAGTTCTTGGCAAAATGGGTGTCAACGTTGTTACGCTGGAGTACAAAGACTTGGAAATTGATGACGTAGTAACAAAGTTTTGTTGATTGGATGGATTTAACGAATTCAAAATCAAGGCCATATTTAGATTTGATGACGGCTGGGACAATGGTTGGGCTATATTGGACAACATGGGTGTTGGCGTTGCTACGCTGGAATACAAGATACCGGAAAGTAAGGGGGTAGTGACTAAAGTTTGTTGGTCTGATGGATTAAAGATCGAGCCGATATTTAGACTTGATTCGTGGGTTGTGGTAGTAGATTGCATCGATAAAGCAGTGGATTCCGAGGAGTCCATTATTGAAGAGTAAGAACATGGACTTGTAACGGTAACTGTAAGTGAAAGCGATAGAATATCACTTATAGAATAATCTGTAACAGTAACTGGTGATATCGCTGTGGTATAACTTGTTGGTAATACAGAACTGGAAGTAAACTCATCTGAAAGACATAAATGCTCATTATGTTAATAAATTTACATAGACTATTAATTCTACTGCCAGAGAATTTACATGTCGATTTATTCCACTACTGGTCTGTTTTGTAGGATGGGTGTCACACAATTACAAATTAATATTAATATATATATATATTGTATATGTATATAACAAACCATTTGCCATTTACCATTTATAAATATACGGCCATATTTTCGTGGTGTTTAACAACCTCTTTTGCCGAGAGTTGTCTTATTTTTATATTTTATTATCTTAGCTGCGGAATAAACCCAAGAGGTTGAGAAGGCGCTCCTATCTCCAAGCCACATATGCTCACGCAAGCCAGAGATGATCGGGCAGTTAGAGCTCGAAGCGCGACACTCTAGACCGTTGAAAATCTAGTAATAATTTATATAGCATTCGAGGCCAAACGACGAATCTGCAATAGGCAGATTTAGCTCTTACTTCGGTCGCGATATCCCTACTTGCTCCGCACACAGCTATTTCCAGTGCATCAATCTACAGACCTCTCCTGGCTGATATACAGGCATGGATTATCGAAGCTATTTTATAGCTTGGAAAATAAAATCTGAATTCAGAATCCAGATAAATGATTAAACTAGTTAAGAGAGGGATATACAATCTACTTAACCGATCGATTCCGCTGTAAACTGCAAATTGAAGAGGAAATTCAAAAATCTACCCAGAGCTTTATTAGTTGATAGATATATAGAGAACACCAAATGTATGACTAATTATAGGGGAATACCAGCCATAACTGACGAATGGCTGCACCTCCGAGCTGTTATACAATCACCTAAATAATTTCTGGTTGTTTGGAGAACCCTGATTTTAATAATGTTTATTATCTTAGACAAACTTTGACTGGTATTAATAGGGTACATCAAAATGAGCCTAGTGCAATTTTTGAATTGTAAATTCTGACCCAGTATGATTGTAGTACCCAGTATGTCCATGACGCAAATATCACTGACAATTTGTGTGGAAACTCTATAGCTGATCATTATACAAGAGTTACCTCCTGTTCCCTTTATTAGGAGCGCGTGAAGTTGGGTTACTTACCACAATCAACTAAAAACCTGACCCACGCCGGACTAGTCAAAGCTGCAGCTGATTGGCGTTGGTCCAGCACATTACAGAATATGTATGAAATGTTGAAACGAGAGCAATACATTTGAAACTCGGATTGATCGAGTTGTTTATTGTAGACAAAGATTGCTGGGCTTGTCGCTCTAGAACCATACCAGATATGGCAGCTGTGAATCTTATATACGTTACTGTCACTCTTGGTGATGGCAATCTTTTTGTAATTGGCAGCTGAAAAAAATACAAAATTTGTCATTTCGAGTTTTAGTATACTATTCAAAAAAAGTAGGGGATATTTGATTTTGGGGGCATAATACTAAAATATGCAAATGACTACGAAAAAAGTCACTATAGAAATTAACAGAAGAAACATTTCCAGTTACATGTGACGCCCAAACGCACCAATAGCTACCGCATGGAATGCAGGTGATGCTTGGGATCATCATGGGGGTCCAACCCACGATTTGCACGACTCTGACTTTGAATGTTACAGTCATTGTGGCATTGAATTCCAGGGTGGAAACATCAGTTTAATTGTTTTAGTGACCAGAAAACAAATTTTGATATGCGTCGGCTTACCCAAAATGAAAGGTTACGTGCCCTTGGCATGCTACAGATCGGCACAACACAGGCGGTTGTGGCGCGGACGATGAATGTTTCTCAGTCTGTCATAAGCAGGCTATGGTCCAGATACCGTGATACACAATCTGTACAGGACAGACCACGCTCAGGTCAACCAAGGGCGTCAACTCAAGCCCAGGATCGATTTATCCGTACCTTGGCCTTGAGAAATCGTGTCATCACAGCAAATCAGATCAGCGCTCGTCTTCAAACAGACACTGGTGTGAGAGTGAGTGGCCAGACGATTCGGAATCGACTGCATAGGGGTCACCTTCGCGCCCGACGTCCTCGCGTGATCCCTTGTTTGAGAGATCATCACATTCAGGCAAGACGTCGTTGGTGTAGGGATCGTCAACACTGGGATAATCGACGCTGGAGCAATGTGATGTTTTCAGATGAGTCAAGGTTCACTGTTGATTTTTTGGACAGACGTAGGAGGGTGTGGCGTCGTCGAAACGAGCGCTTCCAAGACGTTAACGTCATCAGACATGATCGATTTGGGGGTGGTTCTGTTATGGTGTGGGGAGGCATCACTGTTGCTGGAAGAACGGCTTTACATGTTGTTGCAGGGCGTGTTACAGGCCAGTACTACCGGGACAACATCTTGGCAGTCCATGTTGTGCCGTTCGCACGACGTCATGGCCGCCGTTTCATCTTCCAGGATGACAACGCAAGATGTCACAGGGCCAGGATCGTTACAGGTTACCTCCAACAACAGAACATCACCACATTACCTTGGCCAGCACTGAGTCCCGACCTCTCCCCCATCGAGCATGTCTGGGACATGCTTGGACAGAGGTTACGTCAACGTCAACAACGTCCTGCCAATGTCCAAGAACTTGCTGCTGCGTTGCAACAGGAATGGGACAATCTGGACCAAAATGACCTTAGACGTCTCATTAGGAGTATGCCACGTCGGATCAATGCTTGTTTGGCAAACAGAGGAGGATTTACCCGTTACTGACTTGGTTGTGATGCTGTGGTAACTTTGCTGTTTGACCCCGGGTATCATTTTACCCTTATAATGGTCAGTCTGTGCCTTACTTAGTCTAACGATCATTTGGAATAAATCGATGAATGTGAACTTCATTTCATTTTGTCATTTGTTTCTTCGTCAGTTTCATTAGGTGACTTTAATAACACTTAAAAATCAAATATCCCCTACTTTTTTTGAATAGTATATTAAATCTGGTAGCGATTTCGGAATCTGTCAACCAAATGTGCTTTATGACTAACACTAGTCTTAACCCCGAATTTACTCATTAAAATCAAATGTCAAAACCGTTTCGTTTTATTTTGTATGAATATCAACGAAAGGAAATTTGAACTATATTGAGCAGATTATGGATAATGTAAGTGGTGCGGGTGGATTGTGATATCTCTATTATAGTTTAAAGATATATTCATTTTGATAAAATTGCTGGGTATATTTGCTGGCTTATATGGAGCAGCAATCATTACAGTCCTCGTTTTCACCGCGAAACAAAGGTTTTTTATGTATGCAAATCACATGACAAAATATAGAAGAAATAGACTATGTGCCATGACTGAATGCTAGTGCTCAATATATGGAGACACTAGTCGCGAATTTGTCCCTGAGGGAACTAATAAACGCAACAATTAGTTGGTAATAATTAAAACATAGCAACGACCTTTAAAATTATATAACTCACAGAAAAAACACCTATGCTGGGAAGTTGTCACAATGTGATTGTTAGTCAAGAAGCTCTGTTCAAACTCTACCTGAAAAAAGGTGCCTCGGGTATTTCTTTGAATCTCATTAGCGTGCAATCAGATTGATTAGCGTAGATTTGTTAAGCCAATCAAAGAAGGCGTCATTTTGCGATAGCAAGATTTCAATTCCAAGATGGTGGGGGGGGGGGTCTAGAGAATTGCATTATCGAGACAATGTTTTCACCCAACTGTGTATACCAAGCATAAAATGGTGAATACTTACGGCAACTAGGAATGTCACACGCCTCATGAGAGTTATCCACTAAACTGACGTAACACCATGCCTTGTCTTGAGATCGCCCTGGATTACGACAATGACTGTGATTTCTGGCTTTGTCTGGGAAAACGTCAGTCGTGAACAAAGCTTTTGCGTCCCATCGGACACAAGTTGTTCCAGAGACACCGATGTTTAGGTTGCCAACATAATCGTACATGTCAGGATACAGGGCACATATTTCATCTTCAATAGAACGAGATGTAACAGTATTAATAATTATATAGTTTAAGCCATGTCATCTCGAACCCGAATGGGCCCTTATAGAATATACTCGAAATAAAAGAGGATCGGTTCATCTGTGTCACTCGTAAAGTCTGAATTTCCATCTTGAAATTGTACGCTGGTTTACATTTACCTTATAACGCGGTTATGATATAGGTTCTTTTTCAACTATGCAACTTAATTCGGATTTACGTCTCGTCAACACTTACCTAGGTCATGTTGCAACAAAATTGTTTTGATATCTTTATATACGATGTATAGTTAAGTGGTCCATTTTATGAAGCAGAATGACGCTCGGACATCTGAGTGTCTCTCTAATCAAATGTGAGAAGATTTGTTCCTTGCAAGCCTTGCAAATGACAGGCGACCGGGTGGGCTATTTAAATAAGATTGTCCTAAGGCCAGGACAGTGACTGGTCGTCCGGGTGGTATGAAAACAGAGGTCCCTTGTACACACTGGAGTGCACATAAAAGAACCATTGACAAATGGAATTCGAAATAGAAGTAGGTCGTAGCAGAGCTGCACGGGCAAAGTTTACTTCATGAGACACTGTATGGCGTATGCACGTCGGTGCAAAGAAGTAGGATGTTAAACCCCATTTCATTTCATTTGTCCTCGTCAACCCAACCCTACTTTCCTTGTGACAACCCTTATATCTAGTAACACACATTACGAATTGCAAAGAATTTTACATGACGAACACAATTAAGCCATTTACGAAGTTTATGGGACTGGGTACGTAAATTTACCTGATACGCATAAGATACCTACTACAATATGCTATGGGACAATATTCTGTAGCTGTATAGTTGCGTACCCAACACCATGGTTTCTTCTTAGCTGGGGTATTCACTCCTGTAGGATTTCTGCAATAGTTGGTACCATCGGTGTCTGGGTTATCAGGAAAGTTCAACTCTTCACCATTTGGAACGCGATCCCACCTCTCACAGACAGCACCTGATACACTGGTATTTATCACGCCCTTGTATTCTTCACCATTTTTACTGTGTAAACATTCTAAACCTGTAGAATCCAATCAAAAACTTGAGGCTCGTCAATTGTGTTACTTACAGTCCGGGTATGTTAGGTAACGAAAATATGCCTGCTATCACCTTTGTGATAGATAACTGTTATGGGGGAGACGACTTTAATCCTCTTCAACCGAAAAGGTGACAAACTATCACCTTTGTGAAAGGCGGTAGCACGACCAATACAGTACGGTGTACAGTGAAAGAACCAGTAACTCCACCGCAAAAACGATGCTTCATCATGTTTACATGTATAAGATTTCAATGGTAAGTGACATCATTTTACCACATCAAGTTCAAACAAAGGGCCGCTGATTTGGAAAACGGTTAAAGGGTGTATGGCTTTATACTTAGGAACCTTTAAATAGACGAAAATCGGTCTAAAAGCACAAATCAATGTAATATGATTGTATACAAAGTGATTTAGATTCTATTCTTAACAAATATATTGTAATTTCTAATCAATTATGTTCGGTGAAGTACGTGAACAGTCCAAGTTGAACGACAGTCGTTTACGCCTGCTTGAGGTATTCTACACGGTTTTTTCTATAATTAATCTTTTGTCGTTTGTGAATTAGCCATTACTAATAACATCGCCATTGTTTTGTAGGATATGTTTTCTTTGCGCATAACATATGGCGCCCGCAACCATTGAGTGCACGACTGAAATAACACTATTTATGGATAACAATTACTATGGTTTATTTCACTGCGACTTTTCAACAAGATTTCACAAGAATATAACATAAATAAATAAAATGAAAAGAATATGGTAATGTATATACAAGAGCGGTGCGAACCCTCCAATGCGATGCAAAATCCGCAAGCATGAGCAACTGTCCGAAGCTGTTAGATAAACAAGTGTACATAGACAGATATAACTGTAATTGGTATAGATAAGAACAAGAATAAAAGATCATACAATTATTTAGAGGTATAATGAGCCACGAGCAATACTGACAGATATATATATATACTCTTCAAAAAAAAGTAGCGGATATTGAAATGCAAATATCTATGCAGGTTGTGATATGATAAATAGTCATGAACACTTGACATGCTTTGAGAGTATGTTCACAGATGAAGAACTGTGTAAATGTGTAAATTATTTAAGGAAATATACAAAATTAAAACAATAAAAAATATTAAAATTTAAGAGTAATTACTTGTGAATTGTTCTGGGACGATGTAAACTGCATTTTAATAATGCGGACATACGCTCTTGGAATGTAAACTCCGGTGTCCCTATTTAGTTTTGGTTCATGCCTACGTATATATATCAATTGCTTCATGAGTTCTTCGGTTTTGTTTGTTGTGACAGTTAACTGCTAACTTTTTAACGTTTGTCCAGTTCACTCGGTGGAGCGTGTTTTCATTAAGATGTTCGGCAATGGCAGATTGGTTGGTGGGGTTTTTCGACATGTGCTCTTTAATTCTGAGGTCTAGGGGTCTTTTGAATTCCCCAATGTATGATTCCCCACAACTGCAACTTATTTGATAAACACATCCTTTTGGGGAGATGGATTTGGTGGGGGTTATCTTTCCATTTGCTTTGATTGTCGTGCCTTTCAGATATGTGGTTTCTATATGTGCTTCTTTCTTATTTGGCGGGAGAAATGAAATGAAATGAAATGGAGTTTAACGTCCTACTGTTCTACTCCTAACCTGGGCTAATGAAGACGGGCATACGCCATACAGTGTGCTATGAGGGTAATTTTGCCCGGACAGCGACACTACGGCCTACTCTTATATCGAATTCCAACTGCCAAGGGATCTTTTACGTGCCGGAAAATTTGGCGGGAGATGTTACCGTGGAAAGGTATAACCACTTGTATAGTGGCTTTATCAGTTTTAAGTTTATCTAGTTTTGGCAGGTCGGGTAGTGTGGCATTGATAATCTCTTTAACCATCTGTAGCGTATACCAGTTGTGTTTGGTGAAAACGTCTGTAAAGTGTTGTACTTCGTGGGGAGGAGTTCGGGGTCACAAATATTTTTGGCCTTTTTTGTTAGGGTGGCGATGATAGCTGCTTTGGTGCTGTTAGGGTAGTTTGATTTGTAATGAATATACTGGTCCGTGTGGGTTGGCTTCCTGTATACTGAAGTAATTACTGGTATATCTAGGAAAGGAAGGTTGTTGCTTGTTTCATTCTTCATGGTGCACGACTCGTGTACCGATTTTTAAATTTTCACTGTGTCTTAAATATTGGATATTAGGGTCCCACAGTTGCAGCGCAAGATAACAACTTCAGTATTGATTGAAATGGACCAATATTGAATTCTAATTTGTGTTTTTAATTTCGAATATTATGGGAAAATATTGAATTACAGGTTTAACTCCTTTAATTATCTGATTCGGGAGCCATGGTGGCTAAGTGGGTAGGACATAGGTTCGCTAACTTGTATCTTGCGTGTTCGATCCCTGCATTGGCCGAGAAAGGTCATCGGATTTTCCGGTTTGGCTTTCCCTTGTCAGTGGTGCAGGATTGAAGGCCTAACAAGGACAGCTGTCTAGTCATTCGAATGGGACGAGATTGGATATTAGGATCCCATATTTGCAACGCAAGATAACAACTCCAATATTGATTGAAACGGTCCAATATTGAATTCTAATTCATGCTTTTAATTTCGAATATTATGTGAAAATATTGAATTACAGGTTTGGCTCCGTAAAAGATCCCTTGGCAGATGGAATTCGATATAAGAGTAGGCCATAGTGCCGCTGTCCGGGCAAAATTTCCCTCATAGCACACTGTATGGCGTATGCCCGTCATCATTAGCCCAGTCGGAGTAGGACGTTTAACCCCATTTCGTTTCATTCCATTTCAATTATCTGATTTCGATGAGATGGTAAATACCTCCATTTGGGCACAGTCAACTGATACAACTTCTCGGGTTCTTTTTTTTATTTTTGGGCAGTGTCGTCAAGAACAGAATAAATAACTCGTCATGTACAAAACGAGATAGGTAATCGAAACCTATTTGTTTTCTCATAAAAACGCCTAATACCTCTACAGTAAAAACCAATGCAGTTACTTACCATGAGGATACACAATTGACTCATCCTGCTGATCTACAATACAAAAAGTGTAATTTTTGTTTTAAAACTTTATTTATCTTAACTCAATATGTGGCATTGCGTAGAAACACTCTAGGGGTTTTAATGGACGAAATGTTTGATCTATAAATACGGGAAGTTGAGTCTCGGACAGTATTGAGAAGTAAGTACCGGGCATAGGATACATCATTAAATACAAAAGCTATAGCCTATTACAAATTGTGGATCGAATTCAGAATCTCTTCACCAGATTTGTTTAATGGCTATGGCTTACTGTTCGCGTGACCTGCAATACAGGCAACGCAATGGATGCATTCTGGTATCTAGGTTTTGATTCGAGCAGGAGCAAGCCCAACGCCCATCATTACGGCGCTCAAAGTTACATATTGGAGCTAACCGGCGCGATATTTTGGCTTGAACTGCAGACGCCAATATTTGTCCAGAACCGACAGGGGATTTACTTACCAAAGGCACATTGTATGGTTGGTGGCGACCATTGATGATTTGCCCAGCAATTGGAGTTACCGCTATGGCCTGACCCTGTGTTTACAAACCTAAATTCACTCAAACAATAATAAAGAGATGTAGCTGTACGAGTTGTGTTGCTGAAATTAGCATTAGCTCCATATACAAAGGTAGGGAAACCACAATCAGCTGAAACAAACAAACAGGACATACTCAAGGAACATCAAATGTTTTACGTGTTTTGATTTCTTTCGTTATATATTCCGTATTTAATATGTTTTGTCAATGTTTCGTATTTTTACTATTGTGTTGTTAGCAGCAAACGAAACCACAGCTGTTCCGATCACGCAAAGACTAATTTATTTATAAACCTACTGCGATCTACAAAACACAGCCGACAACAGTCGGAAACGCTATGCTTTGATCACATGGCCGTTCAAAATGGCTACGCCGCCATTCCGTCGTACCGTAGCCATAGTCTCTACCATCCAGAAATATAATAACGAATGTTAGTTTGGATGCGTTGTCAAGATTTGAGAATAATAGATTATTGGCTAGATTATCCGGTCTTTTACATTGCCATAAACAAAGTCTAAGGGAGGTAACTCGTCCTGAAACAAGATGTTGACGCCCATGAAATTAATTTAAGAATGCCATTTCAGAAAATCCATTTGATTGCATTGTTAATTCAATATCAACACTCTTATTTTTTTCTCTTTTTATATGGGACATATCTATGGGGTTTTTTTATGTTTGCTTACATTAATGCAAGAATTATGGGATTTATTGCGCGGCGGGGGGGGGGGGCGCAACTCTTACTTGACTTGGCCAAAGATACTGGATAATCAACCACATAAAAAAACAAACTCCTGGTTACTCATGAGCAATGGAACTTTTCGTCAAATATTGACAACGGTCCCAGACCCTCAGTGCGTTGAAGACTGGGATGTTCTGGGTGATCGAGACTAGTGTAGCCACGGTTATCAAATGTAAACCAAAAGAGGTCCAAATGACTATTTTCATTGACCTTTTATAGTGAGTGATCCAAATCCGATCACAATGCTTTCAACTTAAAGGAGCTAAATCACTAATATTTGGGACCTAGAAATTAACACAAATGGGTCGCAACGCATATAATAATGCAATATGAATGTATATAAACCGATTTACATTCAATCGTTTCTGTTTTATTTCAAATCAGTTATATTCGGCGAAACACGCCAGTTTCCTCACTTGAATGACACTCTTTAGCGTCTGGTTATTCCAGTCTACACCGATGGTATTTATTGTGCATGCTCTCCAGATAAGAATAATACGTCACCATTTGATATGACTTGTGGAATATGTCTAGCCTCGTTCTTTGGGGCCCTTGTTCCAAATGGCACTAAAACGCATTATGGTACACGATTCGTGTACCAATGGTAAAATGTTTATTTTGTCTTGAATATTGGATATCAGAAGCCCATCTTTTCCCTGTAAGATCCCAAGACTAATGTTGATTTGAATTGACAAATAATTCGTGTTTTCAATGTCGAAGATTTTTGATGATATTGAGTTAGAGACTTAGCTACTTTAATGTCTCTTGGGGAAACTTTCGTGGGGCTCAGAAATCTTGACATATTCAATTGGCATACATAATGCGACTTTTTGGCTATCATCAAGAAGACCCGTCTGTAGTATCTGCTTACGATTGGTTTGCATTTATAACTCACTGTTTCTAGTTTTGCCGAAGACCTCAACTTCACAGATGGTCAAACGGCCTGTTGTCCCAGGAATAAAAGTGGCTGACACATTAATACCAATCCCATGAGCACCGGGTGGACATATAAAATAAACGGTCTCTCCTACAGGAAATGGTGCATTGACTTTGTTACAAACATTGGTTTTATCTTCCCAGACAGTAACGGGTTTGACGGTGATGCTGTCAATATCCTCTACGATATAGAAAAAAGAGAAACACTTTGATATACACCAGAATAATAACTGAAAACTAAAGGAACCCAAGGCTTTAAAACATGTTTCATCGGCTTTGAATTTATATGGGACCAGAGGCGTTTGAGCCTTTGGAGACAACGTCAAGTTTGGTGTGAAGTCTGGGAGATTAGCCGAGAATTTTAAAAAAAAATCTACCCTGAGATAATATTTCTGCCCATTTCGATGCACAGACCAAGTAACAAATTGGCACAGAACAGGTAACAGGTAACTATCACAGTTTGCCATTTGAACTGGAAGAATAAAACGAGATGTTATAGTATAATAAGATGACCATGTAATATCCCAGCTAACCTTTTATTTTTATATTCTTAGGTATCATATAAACTAATTTCTGTATTATATTTTAATGAGTTACCTATTTTGGTTTGTAATGTTAACCTCACTTCATGTATATCTAGTATCACGTTATCGATATCATCCACCAATATGACCTCAAAACTCGGACTTAATGAGTCACCAGTTTCAGAACACTTGTCATCGGCCTTTTCACCGTCCACAGCTAATTCTGCTCCTTTCCCATTAACGCCATTATCTGCAGGTCTATTTAGTGCCAAATTATTATAGCCTTAAAACATGGGATATATATTATTAGCACCAGTCTTTAGTTAGAATTCTGGGGCCTGTTTCACGAAATCTTAACTAAAGATAAAATCTAATTTTAGCAGATACTTCAATTTTGATTGGCTACGCACTAAAATCAAATATAATATTATCCAATCAAATTACTAAAATTTGGATTTTATCTTAGTTAAAATTTTGTAAAACAGGCCCCTGATAGATATAGCATAACCAACTTTCGTTCAGTCGATTACAGCGCTGATGCGGATATAGGTATTTCTAACAATCTCCTTATTCATCAGTAAGAGACCGGTCGTATCCGGAAATGCGGAATGTGAAGGGTTTACCCACCGCCATGGGTCCGATGTTCGTATTGATATAGGGCCCTGGGACATTACTTGTACAAAAGTGAAAGTAATTTACTTAAAGGGCCAATCCCGATAATTTTTTTGGAGAATAAAACTGCTTAATTTTGTGTTAAAATCCCTTAAAATCGTCTACCTAAGGGCCGAGCAACTAACTCAATATTCGTGATACTTTTCAAACAACTTAAACCCGTCAGTCTTCATCTTGAAATGGGGACTGGTATCTCAAGATGTGTTATGCGGTATCTGGATAAAATAAGAATTTTTTTTTATAAAAATAATGTGTTCGTGAAATTTACCTTTCGTTATCAAGTACAGCACGTGGGCCGACCACTGAATAGACCTCTCAAGGACCGGGAATCGATCATCAAGTCACCCAACGAAATAATTGACCCGAAATCTTAAAAGGGTTACGTGCTCGGATAAGCAGTTTTAACGTTCACGTCCAAACAACTCAGTCTTTTGAGCTGAAATTTTGAGACACGGTAAATACACCATTCCTCTATATTTTGGCTCTTAAATTTCATACGTACTCGGACATTTATTTTTGAGTCTCTGTTCAAATCGGGATAGTCGCTTTAAATTTACCGTACGCCGCGATTTTTAAATTTTTGGAGGATTTTATTACAGTCGTGGTGATATTTGTTTGTTTCTTAAATGTTTTTGTTTGGTAGTATGGGGTTTATATTTTAATTTGGGGGTAGTACACAATATACAAGAAACGTTAGCTACGTAAACCTGTTTCTGTTTATTGTTTATTCGATTCAATGTGCGCCAAATCTTGCAATAGAGTCTGTGTTTATTTATCTATAGAATTAAAAATACAAATTCTTTGATTTATCAAACTAATCATTGCGAAGACTAGAGTTTCCATTTATCAAACCCACAAAATAAGATAGATAATACTTTACCGGAACACATAAAGTAAGCCGGATCCCATCGTCCAATCATTTCATTACAAGTCGTTCGCAAAGATAATGATTGGTTAGCAATGCAATGGTACTCGAATGTATCCCCAGCTAAATATTGACCAGATATAGATTTGTTGTATTTTGTACCTTCGATAATTCTGGGTTTACCACAAGATACTGAAATGGAACATATTTAATAAGATTAAAGCCTGATCCCACGCCACAATGACTGTCAGCAAACTGGTTATAACACTGAACGCAGCGGTAGAACACCGATCGTATTGCCCATATAGGTTGTTCGCCCATTGTTATCTGCCAAAAAGCAGTTTTATTCAAGTTCACATAATGTTCTTGTCATATTATAATGATTGCTATTGATTTTGTTAATATTTTGTTTTGTGAACCTTAGGGGCAGTGACTGTAAGACGGTGCAGCCCAAAGAGGTGACGTCGGGGTGGGGTGGGGCTCATTATCCTCATATTTGAGGGTATTGCTGAGAGCAAATTCTTGTGAACGAGAGGATCAAAAATGGGAGTTAGTTGAACAGAACCTCGAGATCTTCCTCTTCCTGTCATTCCCGCCTGTTTTGTATAAGGCCCCAGAGGTGTGGAAGAATGATGTCATAATGGAATCAAGCGCCACGGCGCGAAAAACTTTCAGATAGCAACTTATGTAACTGCTCTTTTTTTTGGAACTGGACCTGACAATTTTAGTCAATTTCCTGGCATTGGAGTTCATTGATGGTAGCAAATTCTTGTGAACGAGAGAATAATAAATGGGACAGAAACAAGAGGCCCGTCTGTCAACTCCACCTGTTTTGTGAGAGTTGACAGACCATTTCTACAGTCTATCACCCACTCACTAGTGGTACTACTAATTGGGCGATTCACTACAACCGCGAATATGATAGTGATGAAATAGTATAAGATCACAGAGGAATAGAAGAATTTCAGATAGCGACGTATTATATGTAACTTGGCCTGAAGAAACTTAATCTCACGGAGGTGCCTGTATGCCTTGCGTTGTTTACAATCTGACGTGCCGCACACTTACGTTTACATTCAAGTGCTGCAGGCTGAAATGTTCCATCAGATTGACAAATAATTTGTTCGTGACCTCCAATCTTTATATGATTCATATAACAGGAATAGTTAACAGCACCGTTGGTCAGATACGAATTACTGTCGGTAAATCTATAGGCGCTGGGAACTGGTGGCGGTTCCATGCAATCTCCTGAAAGCATATTAGTTTATATATTCATATCGTATCCTTGTTAAGAAAATCATAAATTTAAATTATGTTAAACAATAACCCTTTACAGGTGGCATTGCAATGTTAATTTCACCTCGAGTTAACAAAATTACATACGACACTAACAGGCCGTGGTCTGTAAAGGTATATTTTGCCAACCCACATTTTTCGAGCTATATTTTTTTATCTTTTAGGCGTATCTCATTCATCACTGGTCGCTTAACACTTTTAGATTCACCGTCTGATAATTGAAAGTTTGCAAACGGCGGTATTTATAGGTATATTCCCTAGGATACGGCAACTTCCAAAAATGTCCTAAAGACCCCTGCCTCGTTCCCTACAAGTCTGTCAACCCCTCAAAATATAATTCCCACGTCACTGATGACGGCATGACCGAAGCAACATTACCATATTATTATGATATCGTAAAATTCCCAAAACTTTTTCTGTATTTTAAAAGAATTCTTTCCTGTAGATAGTTATAAATAGGGTAGAAGCAGTATTTTTATATATAAAAACACACACATAGAATTTGCCATAGGGTTTAAACTTGCTAATATTATGGCCATCTACAAAGCTAGTGAATTTAAAAATTCACACATTTCTCTAATTCGATGTTTGAAAACTCTAATTCGTAAATTAAACATACATTATGCAAGAGCTCAATCTGCCTATTGCAGGCCTTTCTTTAGGCCTGAAATGTTATATATAAACTATTAATAAGACATTTATTAACAAAACAAGACCATAATCGACCCTCGATGGCATCGGACACTCGAGATTTTAACTAGATTAAAACGGTTCGCCATTTAAAAATTTAATTTAAAAATGGGAAAGCGAGGCTAAGTCACGATTATACCAGTGCCCTGGTTACCACTGTGCACACATCTTGTCAAAACTACAAACAAGGATAACTTGGCTGAGAATGAAGTAATTTGAATGAAATTTTCAATATTTTCTTTTTTTAATATCTATTTTTGAACTATTATAGCAAGCATGACCAACTCTTTATTAAACTCTTTAATTAACAACCAAAATAACTTTAGAATTTCTAAATTAATATGCATATTCATCAATTATAATAGTAAAAGGATGATTAATGAAAACAAATTATTCCGACTTGCTACTTTGATAAATCGAGTATAAAGCCTACGTATGTTTCGAGTCTTCTATCAAAGGAATATAAGAAAGAATCTTACCAGCAATAGTTGTGATTTGCAGAAATAAAATATTCAGAGTGATTCTAATCCATATTTTCCACTGCAACGACATCTTTAATGTTTGTATATTAAACACATCTGAATAATTTGAACGCGTGTAATATTTGTACAAGTAAATGATATCCTGCTTTTGCCTCTTTGTGTTTGATATTATACTAACTTTTGCCGTCGTGTAGTGTTTTTGTATCAGCTTGTTCTACACCAAATGAATGTTAAAACGAGTTGTTTATCTTTCTTCATGAAGTTGCGAATTGTTCAATGTTTTTCTTTTTTCTAAAACTCTTGTTAATCATTCTCCGGCCGAGGTGCCGTTTCTGTACTGATTTTCTCTTTCCACACGGAGTTATTTCAGTGCCCAGTCGCAATTCTACACTCAAAAGTGAATGTCTCTAGACTGTGTCAATGCTTCCGTGCTCTGAGTTACACTTTCTAGGTACACCAAACCAATGGACTTTGCTAAGTCAAAGTTTCTATACTGATTTATTCGTTCAACACCGAACCAAAGGTATCTTCGCTGCACTGGGCCGACTTTCCATCACTGATTTCTACAAAGAGTGAAGCTCACTGCACTGTCTATATCGAGTTGGTTGTTATTAACTAATGTGAATGTACCACCATCAGTTCTATCCAAACCGTATAACTGTACCCGATCAATGTTTCTATTTTGTGTAAATAGCCTTTAATAGGTATAGATAAGAAATTGTAAAGAATAAAGACGTTTTAGCAATTTCAGATTGATTACCGTTTCTACAATGTCTAATATAATCATATTGATTAGTTCCCTCAAATTGCCTTGATTATGCCTGCATCATTGTAAAAACACTAAAGAATAATTTCGTTTTTGAACAACGTTGATATTAAAGGAGAACTTCTGTTCTTGTCATTGTTTATATTAATTTGTGTATTTAACATTAAAGCAGCTTATCGCCTTTTGTGGATTTTGAATTCCTTGCTAACTATACAATGTTTTGAAAGTTGAATATCTAAAAGTCACAAATGATTGAACCCCGTTAAGCACTTAAACTAAATTGGCCGAGAAAGTTCATCCAGATTTTCCGGCGTGGTTCCCCCTTGTCAGTGATGCAGGACGGGGGGCCTGACAAGGACAGCTGTCTAGTCGTTCGGGTGGGACGAAACCCCGGGGTCCCGTGTACACATTAGCGTTCAGGTCAAAGATCCCTTGAGAGTTGGAATTCAATATAAGAGTAGGCCGTAGTGTTGCTGTCCGGGCAAAATTTCCCTCATAGCACACTGTATGGCGTATGCCCGTTCGGAGCCGAAACGTGGGACGTTAAACCCCATTTTATTTCATTTTTCCTTTATAGGTGAAAATGTTTATTTATTACGCAGATTTCATTATACTAGTTGGACAGGTGTTAGGGGGTATGGTTTTCTTGATAAACAGTGACTGACAGTTACCCCGATGGCGTCACAGTCGGCTTCTTAATTTGCTAATTAGAGCCGAATGTGCATTTTAAACTACTTCGGGTTATATGAATATAATCTTTAAACAAACGGAAACACCTGAAATTCTCTCTTAACTCTAGCCACGCAGAGTATAGTCATTGATGTTTTGACACTAGTTCAATATTTCACTAATGGCTGGGCGGACGATACAATAGAATAGATAGCATACTAAAAGGTAGAACAAAAGATATTCAATAGATGAATCTAAACCAATATGTATTTTGTTTTAAATTTATGTCACTCGGTTTCCCCCCTATTCACTACGTTGCTATAACTATAATATTAAGTGCAGCAGGACCCGCAGAACACGTAAAACAAAATCTACCAGATAAACCTGAGGACAATGTGGATTAATAATGATAATACAGAATAATCTATTTACATGATATGGGGCGGGGGGTGCAGATTTAGTGAACCGTCTATTTTTCGGGCAATATATTTTCGTTTTTCCGGCACAAACATCAGATGATGAGACCATGTGTCATAGAAATACAATTGTATAATTAGGAATACAATAATACTTAAAGTAGCTAAGTCTCTAACTCAATATCATTAAAAAATTTCGACATTGAAAACACGAATTATTTGTCAATTCAAATCAACATTGGTCTTGTGATCTTACGGGGAAAAAGTGGGCTTCTGATATCCAATATTCAAGACAAAATTAACATTTTACACGAATCGTGTACCATAATACGTTTCAGCGCCATTTGGAACAGGGGACTCACAGACCAGGGCTAGACATATTCCACAAGTCATGTCAAATGGTGACGCTATATTCTTATCTGGAGAGCATGCGCAATAAATACCATCGGTGTAGACTGGAAAAACCAGACGCTAAAGATTCCCATTCACATGAGACTTCTGGCCTATTTCACCGAACATAACTGATTAGAAATTACAGTAAAAACAGAAACGATTGAATGTAAATCAGTTTATATACATTCATATTACATTATTATATGCGTTGCGACCCATTTTTGTCAATTTCTAGGTCCCAAATATTAGCGATTTAGCTCCTTTAAGTGGAGCTTTGTGGGAATTTAGTTGATGATTGATTCATTGTGAACATTCGGATGAGAAAGAATATTTCCATAACAAGCAATTATAATTCTAATTTAAAGGGACAATAACACTCTTGCTGGCTTGAAAGCTCCAGAAAATAAATAATATCTCTATCTAAGTACTAGATGTTTAAGTGTCCTACCTGTTGTGTAAATTATCCATTACATCCTATTTTACTTGTCCAGAGGGTTCGAAAATATTTTTAAATCGAAGTTTCATTTGAAAAGGTTTACGTTAGACGTTTCAAACCATTATGTTGAATTTTTCAAATTTTTTAAATAAGGTGTGTTAAGATGAAATTGTATCATCAATTAATTGAAATATTCTAAAATAGTACAATTTGTTGACCAGAATAAAGATTGGGACATATTATTCAGTTACAACAAGAGTGGTATTGAGCCTTTAATTAAACCAAATACAAATATTATTCTTTACAAATAATTATATAGAATACGTAGAGTTAAAGTTTATTTTAACGAACTCTCATTTTTATCGTCTGAATTCATTAGAATTTTCATTTTTATCGACTGAATTCTATAACAAAGCCCTAAAGGCCCGGTCCCAGTGGTCGATGGACACACAACGTATGCAAAAAGGACACAGCGGACGAGCAAACTTTCGCGGGTGGCTCCATCCGTTTTCATCCGCGCCAGAAATGGACGAAAATTTGCGAAAACAGAACGGAAAAGAACGAACGTGGGAAGTATGTAGCGGGGATGTTAAATGGGTGTTCATCGGAAGCCTAGCGGATGAAAGCGGATGGAAGTGGATGACAGCTCCAGCAAACTCCAGACATCCTTCAATATACCAGATACATCCCAGATACAAACGCTTTGTCCGTTTTGAAAACTTTTTATACGAGATGCATACGCTTACATCCTTTCTATTTCCGTGCTACTAACGATCTATAGACGTTCCATGTACCTTATCTTTCCTCCCTCTTACCGTTTTCAGCTGGAGCGGATGTGAGTTGCGAGGATGCCCAGAGAATGTAGAGAGGATACAGTGGACGTTTAACGGATGATAACGGACATGGAACAATTGGTGCTCGTATATGTCGCGCATTTACATCGTACACGGCAGAAAGTTCATCCGTTATAAAAGTTTTGTGCAGCTCAAAACTTTTTGCGCGGATGAAATCAAAGTGAACGGATGCTCGATGGATAGAGCGTATGAAACACGTATGCAATGAGTACACAACGGATGCATGGCGTTTTCAAACGGAGGGCACGTTTTTTCCCCGTTTTACATCATCTTTGCATCCGTAAGTGCAGTGGGACCGGGCCTTAACGATGAGTTGCCGGGCTATTCATCAGTCCGGTATCTTGATTTTTCAGAGAATAACAGGTAAATATTACTAAATACAACGTAAGTATATTGACGGTCAAATTCTCGACAATGATGTTCAAAATGAGCTGTGTGTGTGCGGGGGGGGGGGGTCTCCTTTGGTACACCAGTGTAAATTTCTCTGACAGACATGCAATGCATGTATATTCTGTTCTATCAAGGTACATCCTCGGTTACCCAGTGTACTCATTCCATTCTACTCCATTATACCCTGGGTTAATCCATAGGGTTTCCACGATTTCAAATTATCTGCCCTGGCCTAGAATGTAGTTATAGTCTACGAACCAATCAGAAAACAGTTTACAAACCAATCGTTTCGCCTTCGTTTTTATAAGGGTAGATAGATAACCATATTCATGTCCATTTACTGAATGATTTTTGTAATGCCATTAACAACTTTTATTTTATTCATGAAATGACGAATGTTTTAGTATGCACATACTAAAATCTCAACAAACAGAATAAAACAATAAATGGTCTCTTTACTTAACTGTACCAAAACCATTACTGGTACTCTGGTCTCAGAAAGGCATTGATTAACAAATGTATATCCATCTATTCAAAACAGAACGTATATTAAATTTCTGTATTGACAAAACACTACAGAGCGGTATGAAATAATTTGCTAACAACGAATCCATCAATCAATATTATAAAATCTAATAGAAAATATGTTGAACGTTAATTGTTACGGTTCAAATTTAGCACAAAGTAAACAAATGGAAAGAAACCACATAGATAAACAAACATATCATTAATATACACTACCCAGTTTTTACTATGAAGGCAAATTGCTTATTAGAAAATTCTTTAGATATTACAATGGATTGGTCCATGTTTCAACATTGGTGTTTCTTTCCTGGCTGAAATATCTTACTATTTTGATTGTAGCCTAATTTGCGATCAATGTTACTATAACTCCCTTAAAAGAGAATAAGGGGTTAGACCGACCGGTAGATCTGTGTCTCTATGCTGGATCAATGATGCCAGCGGAGAGAGTAGATATTGATAGATAGTTTCCTGGTATTTTAACCCGAAACGTTATGAAGATCAATAAATCACCACCCATTTCTACCTGTGTCTATTGTTGGACTGTTGTTGAGTGGGGATTTTTAAATATCTATGTTTAGGCTACTTTACTTACCGTCTTGCTAAATTGCACCAACCCAATAACAATCAAAATTATGAAATATTAATCTAAATCGACAAGAATTGTCGTTATATATTTCTCTATTGCCAATGTACATGTAATTAAAGTTTGGTTGCTCTACAGCTAAGTTGAAAGATTGTTATCATGTCGTTACGCGACAACCCAACATCACGACATTTCAACCCGACACAACGACAACCCAACATCAATACATTTTCACTCGACAATACGATATTTTCACACGTAATGTCGCGTAAAAATGTCGTAATGTCGGGTAAAAATGTCTTGACGTCGTGATGTGATGCCTAAAGTCTATACGTCTATATTCACGTACGGTATAGGCGAGATATCAAAGTCAAGTTCAAATAATTCATCTGAAATTACTGCTGGGGTGCAGCAGGCGAGTGGTAAAAGATGCAGCCATTTGTTTTGCGGGTTTAGTTGGAAGTCTTACAAGATACACATAAGAGATATCTCAAAGATGCTTTATGTAAGATTTAGATAAAGAACTGACAGTTCTTGCGGGTTAAATTATTTTATTCTTAACCATGCTACGAATAATTAAAATGCTGATACGTAATAACCTGAATTTAGTCGATTGTCAAGTACCTTTGCCACGATAATAAACGATGTCTCGATTTTCAGTCCTTGAATCGTCAGTGTACGTGAGTGGCGTTCATATTAACGTTTGAAGAAGATATGGCAGACAATGTCTAATCCACGCAAATCCAGTGGTCTAGGGAATTGATTATGGACTTGTTAATGTGAATAAAATGTCAAAGTAATAATTTATATAACATTTGAAGCTAGAAAAAAATGGCCTGCAATAGGAAGATTTTACGGTGGCTGATAAGGGACATGAAAAATAATATAATTTGTTTTTTATAATTTTCACCCAAATCAATTTTAATTTTCACCCAAGTCAATTTTAATTTTCACCCAAGTCAATTTTAATATAATTTGTTTTTTGTAATTTTCACCCAAGTCAATTTTAATATAATTTGTTTTTTATAATTTTCACCCAAGTCAATTTTAATTCCCACCCAAGTCAATTTTAATATAATTTGTTTTTTATAATTTTCACCCAAGTCAATTTTAATATAATTTGTTTTTTTATAATTTTCATCCAAGTCAATTTTAATATAATTTGATTTTTATAATTTTCACCCAAGAATTTCCACCAAGCGCTTGACGTCATCTCAATTAGCCTCGTTTCCATTGTAATGTATTATGTTTTATCTTATATGGTTCTCATACTGTAATTAGCAGATTGCAATGTATTATGTTTTACCTTATATCAAATAGATATTTTTATACGCCCACATTTTCATATGGACGTATATTGTCGTCACCCCTGTCCGTCCGGACGTCCATCCATAATTTGTTTGTGGACACTATACAGGTCACAATTCTTATCCGATTTTGACGAGACTTGAAATATAGGTTTATCCCCAAAAGATCTAGGTTCCTTTCGATATTGGCATGTATCGGATTGAAACTTCATGAATTATGGCCCCTGATTGTACGAAAAGTCACTTTTTTTAGCGTGTGGACAATCTAGAGGTCACAATTATCATCTGGTTTCCTTCGATATTCGCGCTTATTGGATCTTAACTTTCTGAATTACGACCCTTAATTGTACGAAAAATCTCGTTTTTAGCTTGTGGTCCCTCTAGAGGTCACATTTTGTATCCGATTTAAAAAAAAACGTTTGAATATATCACCGTTAAGCCCTAATGATGATTGAGTTCGAATTTTCTGAAAATCTGATCGAAACTGCCGGACAAAATGGTCGCCCCTCGTACGCAAACTTTGAGAGAGAGAGAGAGAGAGAGAGAGAGAGAGAGAGACGTCCACTCGACACAAACTAGGTCATTAGTGTTTTGGAAACGAGGCTAATTGAGATGACGTCACGCGCTGGGTGGAAATTCTTGGGTGAAAATTATAAAAAACAAATTATATTAAAATTGACTTGGGTGAAAATTACAAAAAACAAATTATATTAAAATTGACTTGGGTGAAAATTAAAATTGACTTGGGTGAAAATTATAAAAAACAAATTATATTAAAATTGACTTGGGTGAATGTTAAAAAAAAACAAATTATATTATTTTTCGTGTCCCTTATCAGCCACCGTAAGATTTAGCTCTTACATGCATCTTTAACTGACATTAACAATAAAATAATCCGTGAACAAAGCATATAATTTAACAATTATTACCTGTGTTTATTTTATCAACATTGTAAAAACGCTCACCCTGTTCACTCACAGGTTGAGAAAGAAACGATAACAGGTCAACGGAAATTAAAAACTTTTATAGCATTTTTAGGGCTATCCACGTGTTTATGACTTAAAATGACGTGACACTCTAGAAAAGACTAAAATGGTTTACGACCGTAAAAATCAATTATTTCGCTCGACAAAACAGTCTTTAAGCCAAGACAAAGAAATAGTGTCACGAATGGCCAGCTATATATTTAGTCGTAAACATGCAATTTCCTAATGTTCTGCTTATATAGATCCCTCACATTTAATATCAAAATATTGTAATTATTTCCGGGCATAGTCTAGGCTTTACAATTTCATTTTAATAGCGCCATCAATAAATAATTTCCATCGTGAAAATAAAGACGATCAGTGCCATCATTAGCTGCTTTAAATCAAGTTTATTACATTATTGTACAGGGTAATATGAGTTCAAAATCGATTCTAGATTAAATATAGTTAACAGGATCAAACAACCGATTTTTTTGTGTTTTTTTCTTTAAACACATAAATGATTTCTGGCACCACCAGGAACATTAACTTAGCATTATATACAATCCACATTGGAATATGGCTTATTTTTGGAAAATTGTTTTCAATAGTGTATGCCTTATTGTTCGAGATTATAAATCGTTCATTCGTAAATGATTGATGTTTTCTTTAATATAAAATGAGGTAAAAGATGTCAATTTAAATTTCTTCACGTCCTAAACAAAATATTTTGAGCGTAAGTTGAGCAGAAAACGTAAGTTTGGTATTCTTTGACTGATCATGAATGCATAATAAGCCATCCAGGACGACGCTAAGCGATTACATTGTCAAACATACATACCAGGCTGATACAGGGATCCGACAAAAAAAGAACCATTTTCGAAAATCAGTTCCTGCTTTTCAAAAAGAATCTAAACTTGCCCATACAGATTCTAATGTAAATCTGGCAAATAGATTTAATAGCTTCTTCGTCGATGAGATAGAGAAGATTCGTTATGGGCTCAAATCATCCATTTGCAGATACGACATACTCCTTGCAGTGTTTCGTTTGATTATACCTAATCCCGCTCAAGCACTGCTATACTGGGCACAAATTTCTGTCCCAAATTATGACTGGTCAGTAGTCCGATTAACAACCAATACCTAACTGCGTAACAATATCATTCGGGTTTAAACAGAGCTACAAATTTTGTTACATGACGTTACGTCATGACTCACGACGTACGAGTACGACAATGCCACTCACATACTTGTCCAATCATTAGTGTTTTCAAGATTGGATTACTGTAATATCCTTATCGGTCAAAACCAAAATCCAATCTCTAATCTTCAAGTTATCCAAACAATGCTGCCAGGATAGTTACTCAATCATCACGACGCTCTCGCATTAAAGGAGCTAAGTCTCTAACTCAGTATTTTCCATTCGAAATTAAAAACACCAATTAGAATTCAACATTGATTAATGTCAATCAATATTGATGTTGTTATTTTGCCGTGAAACTATAGGATCCTAATATCCAATATTTAAGACACAATTATTTTATTATCAGTACACGAGTCGTGTGCCCTATGGTTTCGAATACCATTTTGTACTGAACAGATAAAAACATTATCCTACAACACAGTGTGGAAGTAATTAGTAAAGGCTGATTCACAAACAACAAAATAATAATTCAAAAAACGTGTAGAATACAGTTCAATATGAACTGTTCACATAATTGCTTAGAAATTACAATATTTTGTTCAAAAATTGAATATAAATCACTTTACATACATTCATATTACATTAATATGTGCTTTTATAACCATTTTTTTCCATTTCAATGTTCCAAAAAA
Source organism: Patella vulgata (assembly GCF_932274485.2). Taxonomy (NCBI): domain Eukaryota; kingdom Metazoa; phylum Mollusca; class Gastropoda; family Patellidae; genus Patella; species Patella vulgata. The sequence continues at coordinate 70,217,475 of NC_065879.2, read as the reverse complement.
TAGAGCCCTTTAAAGAAGGAACTACACATTGGTTGCAAGTTTGTTCCAGAATTGACTATAATCAGCTCCATCACTTGAATCTTTAAAACAAACCTAAAACTCGTCTATTTACAAGTGCATTTTAGCTAGAGTGAATCGAGATATGTGTGTAAATATAGTGACCATAGAGTACATGTACGCGCAGCTAGAGCATGCATTTGTGAATGGAGAAAACGAGAGAGAGAAATGGGTTTAACGTCCACTCGAGACAAACTAGGTCATTTCGGTTCAATTTTATTTAAACAATTCGCTTGCGAGTAGGGTTATTTAGCAGTGGGAGAAAACCGGAGGACCCGGAAAAATACCCACGAGGTTGGACAGGCGACCCTACTCCTTGTCACGTACCAGCATCCAGAACCAGCATCCCCACTTGAGGAAAAAGGGAAATGAAATGAAATGAAATGGGGTTTAACGTCCTACTGTTCTGCTCCGAATTCAATTGGGCTACTGAAGACAGGCATACGTCTCATACAGTGTGCTATATGAGGGAAATTTTGCCCGGACAGCGGCACTGCGACCTACTCTTATATCGAATTCCAACTGTCAAGGGATCTTTTACATGCACGCCAATGTGTACACGGGACCTCGATTTTTCGTCCCATCCGAACGACTAGACAGGCCCTCCGACCTGCATCACTCCGTTCTGCATGAACTTTCTCGGCCAATGCAGGGATCGAACACCCGACCTCCAGGCTAGCGAGCCAGCGTCTTACCCACTTAGCCATCGTGACTCCCGTTGACTCAGTGACAGACCTTATGATACAGCGCGCACGTGCTAACCATTCGCCCCCCCCCCCACATTCCTGAATGAATTGGCACTTTACAAATAATATGCATTATAATTATTAGTATTACTAACTTTCAAAAAAACTTAATTGTCTTTATATATTAGGTTTTTGATCGACATGTTTCCAAATTTCGCAATATTAAACTGGATTGTAACTATAAACCCAGATTGTGCTATCAGCATATTATTCTTATATAAAACTTTAAAAAAAGGTCTAAATTCGAATAGCTTGAATACATTTATTTTTGTCGGTCCTTTTAAATCTTTCTAATTGTAACTATTACTCTCATCTACTTTATTGGGCTGTATTTGAAAAGGGGGTGGTGTGACAACGGGAGAATTATATTTAAAATGGGTTAAAATATATCTTGCATCGCTATAGATATATAGGCTACGCTCGGAAATAACCTGGTGTCCCCCCCCCCCCCCCAGTCGCTTATATTCCAAAAAGCCTGTTTTTTTCTTCACTTATATTTTACAATAGATTTACTGCTGTCATTGGACATAACATTTGCTAATCAAAGGGTTTTTCCATATTTAACCTAAATGTTCCATTTTAGAAACCTTTCTCAAATTTTGAAAGCATTTATTTTCGTTTCGTTTATATTAAACGGATATATTTTTGAACGAAGTCGAAACAGGATGCTAAAATCGTAAACGTTAGACGTGTCCTATGAGTCTTTTTATGTGTATTGTAATCGTACAACATGTCCTGTTGATAAAGACTAAAAACGCGGGAGTTTACTTCACTTATCCTTTCACCTAGTTGTAATTTTCAGAAATTGGTTAAAATTATTTGGCAAATCAACAATGTCAGCAAAGAAGGCACAACCAAACACTTTATTTTCTTACTTTAGTAAAACGCCTCCGGCGAAAAACAACGCCAATCATGTCTTGTCACCGAAAAAATCGCCGAATTCTGACACGAAAAATTCTGCAGTACAACTTCAAAATAATTTTGTCAAACCCAAAAATGGTGATGCTTTGCCTGCAGGTACACCAAGACCGTCAGTGATTAAGACTAAGAATTCAAAGACAGCAACACCAAAAAATAAAGTAAAAGACGAGCCTGTAAATGGAGGTATAAATTAAATAAGTTCAGGCTACAAAATTTATATATATTCACACATGATAAGACAGCCTATCAAAAATGCTAATTGTGCAAGAAAGCATGGGTCAGAGCCTAAGAGGACAATGTATTAAAGTAGCTAAGTCTCTAACTCAATATCATCCAAAATCTTCGACATTGAAAACACAAATTATTTGACAAATTATATCAACATTGATTGATGTTGTGATCTTACCAGGAAAAGATGGGCTTCTGATATCCAATATTTAAGACAAAATAAACATTTTACAGTTGGTACACGAATCGTGTCCCACAATACGTTGCAGTGCCATTTGAATTAGGGACTCAAAAAACGAGGCTGGCATATTCCACAGGTCATGTTAAACGGTGACCCCATGTTCTTATGGTAGCACGTCATTTCGGTCCGCGTCATTTCGGACTCAACACAGACGACCTTTCGGACTCAGTTTGACGACGGTTCAGACTCTACTTGATGACTTTTCGGACTCTGTCTGGCGACATTTCAGACTTGGATGAATAATTATAAGACTGTTGAACATTTGTATGATATATTTGTAAGATCTGGGGTTTTTTTTTCGTTTTATGTGAGTCTGATAGTTGTTTTGTTTTATTTAATTGATCGGCCATTCTTGCGACCACTAATAAAAAGACAACACTGATTTTACACTGCTTGTTCTATTTTGTTTTGTTTCATCGGCGAGTATTGAACTTGACAATACAATATTGTTGAAAATTTGTGTATATTTAGTAATAATACTGCTAATGTTTTTATAATTGTGAAAGCCTAAATGCCTTTTAAGGGAGTTGGAATAATCGAATCAACACACGGCCGTCATTATCGCTGATTGACAACTCTTGTTTTTCCTTGTCCACTAAAGAACTGTAAGGTTTCTTTGCGCATACTACAATAACATAGGGATTATCGGTTAATCAGCTTTAATTACCCATATTGATCGTTGCCATTTCTAATATTTTCCAAAAAGAGTTTTCTTTGTATGCACTAATTTATCGATTGGTACTGCTATCTATGGCAAGCTTGTCGAGGAATGCGTGTCAACGTGTAGCTTCCGGATTATCATTAAAACATTCTAGGGGCTTGTAAAAGCAGTGCATGTCGAGTAAATATTTACTTTTGTTTTTTGTGTAGGTCATTTTGAAATAAATTCTACAGCATATTATTCTTTTTTTTTAAAAAAAATAAATTACTTTTACGGGAAACGATGACAGTTGTGTTCAGCCTTTCCTTCCAACTTATTCCCAAGTCCGAAATGTCACCTCTCCTTTCAACTTATTCCCCGAGTCCGAAACGTCATCTGTCCGAGTCCGAAATGTCTCCTGCCCAAGTCCGAAACGTCAAGGCCATATTTTTTTGAGTCTGAAATGTCGTAAGTCCGAAATGATGTGGGACCGAAATGACATGTAACGTTTTTATCTGGAGAGCATGCGCAATAAATACTAACAGGTTTAGACTGGAATAACCAGACGATAGAGATTGGCATTCGATTGAGACTTCTGGCATATTTCGCCGAACATAACTGATTAGAAATTACAGTAAAAACAGAAACGATTGAATGTAAATCAGTTTATATACATTCATGTTACAGCGTTGCGACCCATTTGTATCTATTTTCTAGGTCCCGGATATTAGCGATTTAGCCCCATTAAAATGGGTTTCTCCTTTTAAAAATTTTAGGCACAATAACTGTGTGTCTGTCTAACTCGGCTAGAATGTTCAGAGTTTTATGTGTATAAATTGTTCATTACATATATAGGTACTGATATATACAAGTAGCTTAAGAACGAGTTTGATCAGAATTTTGTGCTTGGGCTAAGCACTGAAGCAGAGATAAACTATTTTTTTGGTCCAGACTTGGGGACACAATAACTCTAATAAGTCTAGAGGAAGGGGGAGAGGGGATGATGAAACTTGTTTCATTACAATTACATTAATACAGGCCACATCAATACCATGACTAATAATGAGTATTGTTTTCTGCAGTTAAGCAGAGTGATAACAGTCTATGTCACTGGGTAGGCCTACATGTAGGGCCTACTTGTTAAAGCTATGCATTGTGGAACAGTAAATATATTTATTGTTCAGTTATCATCAAATTAATTTTGTATATTTAGGTTTTGAACTCTATGATGTAGTATGGGCTAAATTGGAAGGCTATCCATGGTGGCCTAGTTTAGTATGTAATCATCCAACAGCCAATAAATTTTATAAAGGTGGTAAAGTACCGGAAATTCATGTTCAATTTTTTGATAATCCTACCAGCAGAGCATGGGTTAGATTAAGGTAAGGACATACATGTACTGTACTGAATCAAAATTTCAAAATGCAAACTTGTGTAAATAATGCTTATTCAATGCTCTGATCGTTTTCAATGAACATTTAGTTTTAGTTATATACATACATTGTACACTGCCCTACCATTAATATTTTTAGGCTGTCTGCATGTGCAAAGCCCACTTGCAACTAGCCATTATTGTCATGAATTGCAGTGATCAAGTTACACAGAGGATAAGCTTGCGTAGAAATTCACGTAGATTGTTGTAAGGCTGTTCGTAAATGCATCAAAAAAAGTCCAAAATCAAATATTCAAATGCCAGTAATATATGGATAATAAAATCAGTATTGAATGTTATCATTGCTCCTCTATAATTTAAAATTATATTATCATGTGCAATTTGGAATTTTAGCATGTGTAATTTGGTATATTATATGTACAATTATTCATATTTCAGGAATATAAAGCCATATAAGGGGTCAAAGGACCCAGAATGTCAGAAAGGTGGCACTTTTTATATGGTTAATACCTCTATATTTGGACCAGGTTTGTAAATTAATCCCTTATAGGCCTAATTATTGCTTTCATGTTGTGGCCTATTGACGTCTTTGAGGAGATGACCATAAATCAAGACTTAATGCATATTTAGGATTACTTCTTTTTTGTACACACTGCACATTTTTTTTATTGAAAGCATCAATTCCTACAATTACGGCCACACAAAATAAAATACTCTGGTTCTCGGATACTGCTGCATCATCAAAAATGGCAATTAAATAGATTTATATTATTTTCTTCACATGGACCACAATTATCATGAAATCTTATCTTGATTTTGTGAAGTGTCGTATTTGATTTAAGGTTTAGAACAAGGAGATAAAGCCCTGGCTATGAAAAGACCTGATAGATCAGAGCTATTAGTTGAGTTACAGCCGTCCACTGATGAAGATGGAGAAGAAGAGGATATGGAATTAGATCGTAAGAAAGTTAAATTTTTGTAACAATGATTGGAATGTTATAGTTTTTTAGTGCTTCCATCTCCAATTATTATGACATTTCAGAGTGTAGCTTGCATTGTCACAGGGTTTCATTGTGATATATAATCTAATTTGATGATATATTTTAATATTTTATATATTACAGCCGAGATATATGATAATATGATATTGTCATGTGTTGTATATTACAGATGGGGATCATGGTGGCTAAGTGGGTAAGACGCTGGCTCGCTAACCTGGAGGTCGGGTGTTCGATCCCTGCATTGGCCGAGAAAGTTCATCCCGATTTTCCGGCGTGGTTCCCCTTGTTCGGATGGGACGAAAAACCGAGGTCCCGTGTACACATTGGCGTGTACGTAAAAGATCCCTTGACAGTTGGAATTCGATATAAGAGTAGGCCATAGTGCCGCTGTCCTGGCAAAATTTCCCTCATAGCACACTGTATGGCGTATGCCCGTCTTCATTAGCCCAGTTCGGAGCAGAACAGTAGGGCATTAAACCCCATTTCATTTCATTTGTATATTACAGCTGACATATTTGATGATGAGATGTCAGATGAAGGGAATAATAGTAAAGAAAATCATCAAGATGCTGAAACTAAGGTGTGTGTCATTCTATAACCCTTCAGTACTTAGACCACACAAAAAGCAGTGAATTGTTTAAGAATCATAATGTTAAATGTGCCACTTATTTTTAATATTATCAGGGAAGTCGAATATTTACAAGTGCTGGAGGATTAATAGTAACATTTGCACCGAACACCAAATAAAAACCTCCTATAACTTGTTTAGCATATCACATTTGTGGGATTTCTTTGTGAGGTAGGCTGTCAGCGTATTTGCCCCTTGTCTAACCATCTGCTTATATGGCCATGGTTGGATACGTTTGTTTAGAGAGTATACGGTAAATGATTTATATCCAGCAGGTGTATTTTCTGGGTTTCGATATTTGATTGTTAGTATATTTGAAATAGAAATGTTACAATGAAGAGAATTATTACCAATGCGTACTATTTTAAACTCCAGGCTGCAAAAATATTGCAATATTCAGAAATATATTTTTTCCCTTTCTTCAGACACCAAAAAAGACTCCAGTGAAAAGAAGTGGTAGACCAGAACGTTCAGTGAAATCACAGAAAAAAAGGCGTAAAATAATGCCATCTGCTGATAGTGATGAAGAATCAGGTAAGAGGAATGTCTTAAAAGGTTTTCATAACACAAAGGGTTTTGCGCATTCTTAATGTATTTTTGATTAGATATAAATTCAGATGATTTTGATTTTAGGTCTTGTAAAGTATATTTTTCATATCAAGTCATAGTTGACTAGTCACCTTTTTCCTCAGGGGATCACGTGGGTAAGACGCTGGCTCGCTAGCCTGGAGGTCAGGTGTTCGATCCCTGCATTGGCCGAGAAAGTTCATCCAGATTTTCCGGCTTTGTTTCCCCTTGTCAGTGATGCAGGACGAACGACCTGACAAGGACAGCTGTCTAGTCGTTCGGATGGTACGAAAAACCGAGGTCCTGTGTACACATTGGCATGCACGTAAAAGATCCCTTGGCAGTTGGAATTCGATATAAGACTAGGCCGTAGCACTGCTGCCCGGGCAAAATTTGCCTCATAGTGCACTGTATGGTGTATGCCTGTCTTCATTAGCCCAGATTAGGAGCAGAACAGTAGGACGTTAAACCCCATTTCATTTTATTTCTTTTTTCCTCAAGTAGGGATGCTGGTTCTGGATTTTATATATAAAAAAAAGATTTTGCATTGTAGGTGATGAATTTAAACCTGTATCAGATGATAGTGATGATGAATCGGGTAGTAGCGGTGTAGATGAAGATGATATATCAGATTTAGATGAACATTCCGAACCAGAATCACCAATCAAGGTAGTTCCATCCAAATAAAACAATGACTAGGTTATCTGGGAAATTTAGAATGTAGTGAAGTTATATCTTTTTTTAGTCTTCCGGTTTGTGGCCTAAGTCTGTATGACCCTTGCCTGTTAGTGCTGGCATGATCTATCATTGAATAGATATATTATGATTCACCATCTCACGATGTGCGTATTGATTCGTAAGACACTGAATTGATGTATTGCGATAGTTTTTTTTGTTGCTCCAGTAAGTAACATGTCACTATTAATTATCCACATCACCCATTATCCATAGGTACACACACACATTTAAATTGTTTTGGTCCTTATTCTGATCCACATCAATATCATGATATAAAACAGTTTTATTTCTTCAATATCGGCAGGGCTAAATATATCAATTATTCATTTATCCTGTTGTTTTTCTGGTAAATATTAACCTGGTTATGAATAGTGATACGAATCGTATTGTAGCACCTGAATCGCAATACGTATCGTATGGTGACTGCAGTGGCAATACCCAGAACTAATGTCTATATGTTATTTATAAAGCCACTGTTTGTTATTTGAGGGAATCTGAATCCCTTGTAAAGATATTATAAATTATACATCCTCTGCAGACAATATAGAAAATCCACCATTGTGCCTCTTTTTAATCCTATTGAATCCAAGCCATGAGATTGTTTTATGTTATATAATCAATCTCAGTAGGTTTTATCGTGGATTAACCAGGCAAGAATAAGATATTGTTTGAAAAATGCACAATCTCGGTCAGCGATTTTAACAATTAATCTTTTTTATGTAGCAAATTAAGAAAAGGAAGCGTGAATCGAAACCATCCAGAAATAAGAAAGTAAAAGCAGAGAATACCGATACTCCAAGCAATAAATCAAGTTTTCAACCTAATGTATCAATCAACACCAAATCAAAACTATCGCTCTTCTCAGCACCTGATTCAGTAAGTAGCTGTTTTGTAGTTAATCAATGGTGCCAGCTAATTATATCTAGCTTAGAAATCTGACTCATCAAAGTCAGGGAATTCGCTTTCAACACAAAGAAATGTAACATATCAAAGATAACCCCAGACTTGCCTAAATATTGCAAAGCCAAGTACTGACCTACTTGGGGCAATTCATTTGCATGGTTATCCACTGAATCCCTTAAAACCGCTAACAGACTAGTACAGATCTTCAAAGCATCAATAGTGGGGTTGGATGGTCGAATGTTTAGCACGTGCGCGCTGTATCATAAGGCCCGTCATTGAGTCAACTGGCGTGATTTCGATTTCCGGGTTGTACGTGACAAGTAGTAGGGTCGTCTGTCCAACCTCATGGGTTTTCTCCGGGTCCTCTGGTTTCCTCCCACTGCTAAAGACCCCTACGCCCAAGCAAATTATTGAAATAAAATTTAACCATGTTAGTCCCAAAATGACCTAGTTTGTGTCGAGTGGACGTTAAACCCCATTTCTCTCTCTCTCTCAAAGCATTAATTAATGGCTGTCTGTCTTAGATTAACCCTTTCTGTAACTGAGGTAGCATGTTCAAACATGATGTTGAAGTTCATTAACCAAGATCGAAACTGTGCCACCATGGCTCTGGGTTTTTTTTAAGAGTTATGCTACATCATTAAAAGAGTATAATATTTGATCCAGTTAAATGTTTTTCTGTTTTGATTGTAGACAAGTGAACCAGGTGTAGATAGTTCCAGTTTCCCACATTTAAAACATGATTTTCTACAACCAGAAAATATCAGGTAATTATGTTAATACAAGATTATAACTAAACTAATCAATCGCTGGAGTGTAATAATGAAAAGGCTAATCAGAGATGTCTTTATAAAACATTCATACATCTAGAAATGAGCATGAAAATTTCCAGTCTTGATAATTTGATAGTGTACCAACCGTGGTGGTAGTTTGCCTTTTAGTCTTTTTAACAATTGTTATTATTGGACATTGTTAAGTCATTATGAAAGTGATCTTTCTGTAGAGATAAGTTTAACTCTTAAATGACCCAGAGATTTGATGTCATAACGTCATAAAAACCCACATCATAATGGTCAATAGTATTAAAATATATATATTATTATGCATTTTAAAGTTATATCATTAAAAAACTACTGTAGATATACCCAGCATGTAAATGGATGAAATAATATAAATTTAAAGTGCACATAAGATGGGTTTGGGAACTTTTGGATATCAACTTTACGGCAAGTTCACACCAATCTGATTGAAATTAATTCAGTTATCTTCACTTAAAGTCGTAAAAATGGACCTCCCGTGAAAACGACTTTGCCAATTATTGGAAACCCTCTTAATCCCCTCAGACGCCAGTGACGTCACAGTGACCGAATGCATATTCGGAATGCTTATTCCTTAATTAGGCTGACCTTAAAAATATCTTTGTTTCACCAAACCCGACCCACAATCGAGGAGAAGGGTCGGTAGGTCGGGTTTTTTTCAGATTTTTTTTTTAAGAGCTAATTTGACAGCTTGATAATTTTCCGGGTGCAAACATTCGTCTTCTTTTATTGGCAAACAAATCAATGACATCGGCATCGGGATTTTTCTTGATGCACGACTCGCACACAAATTGCGACAAACTCACGTTTGAAACTCCCTCAACACGTTTTTAACGATCGTGCGGGTTGTGCCTTTATTTTTCTCGAAAACGGATATTGAAAATATCGTCGTCATGTTTAAAACGACGCCCCACAGACATAGAGGCAGAATCATTTCGTGGGAATGGACGTGCTTTCGTCTGCAACCATTTTGTTGAGAAGCGACACCTATGACGCTTTCGTCTTGATCAACCAGTTTCAATAATGAATCAAACCATAGCCATAATAAAGGGAAATAACTCTCGTGATATATTTCAGGTTGACACACAAAATAAAATAAAAAGATCGCGGAAAAGTGCAATAAAATAATTTAAGTCGGGGGTGGTTTTAGTTAGTCGGTCGCGTTAGGCGAAACAAAGATATTTTTAAGGTCAGCCTTACCTATATACAGCCGGCGTGTGTACTCATTAACGCCTGACTGATTCCTTAATCTCCCTTAGTTCTTAATTAAATAAAACAATTGACTACGGAATAATTCGTTTTGTAATTCATTTTAATTTAAGATCCAATTTAGATTGCCTACAACTTTTAAACTTTGAAGTCTTGAACTCTTAATTAATTTTTTACAATATGGAACTTATTGGACAAACACTTTTAATATGTAAATAATATACCGGTCCAGCTATGTGTTTTTTACTGCGAGCACTTCGCTTTTCCACATAAAGTGTAGTGTCGTTAATATTTGTCATTAATTAATCAATCCGACTATAAAAGTTATACAGGCATGGGTTATAAATTAATTTACACGTCGGTGTTAGCAGTGAGTGTTAGTTGGATTAAGAATGTTGATTAGGTAATTATCTTTTTTTACGCCGGCCAGATCAAAGACATCATTCTAAGTGGAACGTGTGCATAATACCTCATGAACGAACTAATGGTAGAATCGTACACCCACACATTAATTGTATAAAACCATTAAGTTTTACTCATCAGTTGTTTATAATTATTATTTACCCAATAATTATTGCTCACCAGTGTTTTTGTAATAAGTAGCCTCGTATTATTTGTTGATTGGCGTTTAAACAACAATCGTTTATCTTTTTTTTAATAAAAGTATTTTACAATTGCATTGACAGTTTAATCACTCACCAAACGGCACCAGGAACTCCACGTATGATCCCGTGCAATTTTCGTGCCGAAGTTTAACCTCATTTACTACACCCGTAGTACATGTAACCGTAAATGGTAATAAGATTCCCAGCGTTGATTGGCTGAGAAATGAGGGCGATCTATTGTACATGTTATGCATAGTCATCGGAAAATTCCATATTCACTGTAAATTTCAAATTGAGTTACGATAAAAGTTTTTCTTTATGTATAGAAATGGTTATTATTATTATATATAGCTAATAATGAATATATCGACAAATGACTGGCGCCATTTGTATTTCTGTACGTTTGGTATATCAAGTACTACGGGGTTATCTAAATTACCGGTAAATGTGCTAATTTCTTGAGTCATCTTCATTTGACACGTGGCCTATTTAAACAAAGGCAGCTTAAATGGATCTACGGCATGATACGGCATTTGAAATTCACACTAAAATATTCCAATCACAAATGAAAGACGATAATTCGGTGATTATGATTAGGCCAGTCACGTGGTAATTGGACCGTCAACAGACGCTTGTCAACTTGCCGTGTGTATTGATAGTGCTATATTGTACAGACGGTGAGATATTGTATAGATAATGTATATCCTATGTGTAGTGCCTGTGACGTCGCCAGCCAATCAACCGGATTAAGGTCGTAATTGAAAAATTGAAAAGCGTTTTGGTGTGTCGGACACTTAAACGTTAACAGCCGACTTAATTTTAATCAGATTGGTGTAAACTTGCCGTAAAGTTGATATAGTAACCATGGGCTATACATACATGTAATTTAGATTTTTGATCTTACGTGGTCTTTAATGTCATTTTCATAAATATGAATTTTATACAAAAAATTAATTTAGACATGTCATGAAAAATTCATGTTTATGATGGTTATTTCTGTTTTTTTGTAGGCTGTTGTTAACTAAACATCATTCATCATGACTCACTTTTAATTTAAGCTTATTTAAGTAATTAAAATTTGTTGATTTAGCCTACTTCTATCACGTTCTAATGCAAAATGATAAATATCTACACCACCAATAAAATCTGAATCACTGTTGTTCAATAAGGATGGTAATCCGTCATTAGGAGAATGTTGTCGTATAGGCCTAGACATAACAGTAACGTTATAGGTGTCGACAAAAGTCGCTGTGGATTAGTTAATAGTTAAAAGAATTTTTATTGTTGGCTGTATTTACTACCAGGTTAATCTGGTTGATATAGGCATTTAAATGACTAATTTGCAAACAGATAATAAGTTTGATATTTAATTTTAGAGACATAAAAGGTCGAAAGAAGTCTGACCCTGAATATGACCCGCGCACCTTGGAAGTTCCTGAGGATTTCCTGAAGAAACAGACACCTGTAAGTTTCTTAACTAAATTCATCTTTTCATGATTTTTGAATACAAATATTGATTGTTAATCTTTATCTTTTAGTACAGTAATGGTGGTCATCGGTATGTTATTTAAAACATTACTTCACTGTCAGTAAACTAAATACTGTGATAGCCAGATGAACTGTGAATGACCACCATTTTGAATCAGAATAAAATACGCCACCAGCTTGAATCAAAGATACATGAGTCTGTATCCATATTTTAGTTTTTTTTTTAGAAACAGGGAATGTGGAAACTAGAAACAATCTTGACAGAAAAATTTACCAGTCTTGGGGTTTTATGTTGACAGTTTTTCTAGATGTAGCTTAATTATTAATCTAAAGATTGTTTATAACTGCTGCTTAATAATAAGATAAGAAAGAGTCTTCATTAGATTGGGATGAAGTTTGGCGTAAATTTAACTACTTAACTACACTCCAGAAACAGCATTGACAACTTATGAATAGGTTTGACATCAATGAAATAGAAGCCCTACCATGACTGTTTCACCAGAGACTTTGAAACTATAAAATGACCAGTTACTACCATAAGATTTAATACTTGAAAAATCTTAAGAATTTTATTGTATTTTTATAGGCGATGAAGCAGTGGTGGGAATTAAAAGCCCATTATTTTGATACTGTTTTGTTTTTTAAGGTAAAAACAATTTTCACAAATATTTTTCTTCTTGCCTGGCAACTTTTTCTTTTAACCTGGATTTTAACTATACTATATTTCTTTTGTCATAAGTTATCAACTGAGACCAAATGATTCAGATTTGAGTTGGAACGTAATTATGAAATGTTAGCAGACAACACATCTTTATATAGATTGTTTGATAGAATACACATTTATGTTAACATATTTATTATCATGATTGCTGAATAAGTATGTTTTGGATTTTTTTCAGATGGGAAAATTCTATGAATTATTTCACATGGACTCTGTTATAGTTGTTAATGAGTTAGGATTAATCTACATGAAGGTAAGAAAGCAGGGACAGTCTATGAAGCTGTTTTATTTATTTTCAATAACTGACAGTTACCTACATTGGGTTACAGCCAATGTGATTGTTAATTAACAGCAAAAGCAAAATTATGTGTACATCTGGTTGTGCACTATTGAAACAATTTTAAAACCAGATAAATAAAATATAAAACATCTCTGATCTAATCCTAACCATGCTTTTATAGAATATAGATTATTGACCTTTTTTTTCTTTAGGGAGAGCATGCCCATTCAGGATTCCCTGAGATAGCATACAGTAGGTATGCTGATGCACTAATTGCTAAAGGTTATAAGGTCGGGAGATGTGAACAGACGGAAACACCAGACATGATGGCAGAAAGATGTAAACAAAGTAAGTTACAGCTTAAACATCTTTACATAATGTTTGATCAGTTTTTTCATTTAGTTGATTTCATTCCACAATCTTTAATAATTTAAAATACATCAGATTTATAAAAACATCAATATCTATTTACTGTCTCAGTAATTCTTTTAAAGATGGGCTTCTGATATCCAATATTTAAGACAAAATGAAAATTTTCAAATTGACACACAAAACGCATGCCAGAATGCTTTCAAGCACCATTTGTAATGAAGCGACTCAATGAACGAGGCTAAACATACTCCACAGGAGAATACTACAGGTGTAGACTGGAATAACTAGACGTCAAAGACTGACATTCAATTTGGACTCTTCACGTATTTCACCGAACATAACTGATTAGAAATTACATGAAAAAAACAGAAACGATTGAATGTAAATCAGTTTATATACATTCATATTACATTGTTATATGCCTTGGTGACCCATTTGTGTCTATTTCTGGGTGCCAAAGAATATTGATTTAGCTCCTTTAAGTCATTGTATGTCTAAAATTTAAATAATGAGCATTTTTATTGGTCTTCTGTTTCCACATTAATTGAGTTATAATTATTACAGTGACATCAAGTGTAACAAAGTTTGATAAAGTTGTACGTAGAGAATTGTGTCAGATATCATCACAAGGTACTAAAACATATCAACATTTAGATGGGGATTGTACCAGTTCTAATAATAACTATCTTCTAGCTGTTGCTGAAAAGGTCAGTTTAGATTAAATTAGGAGCTAAGATTGTGCAAATTGTAGTGTGTGCTTACTCGTTCTAGAATATCTAATACCACTTTCACCAATCTCATCTGTTGGAGAGACATGCTACAGTTTATTTTTGTTATTTCAATTTACAACAAACAGTGTTGGCAGTTATATATAGACATAGCCTACTTGATCGCATATTTTCAATAAAGATTAAACATATTTTACTACAAATACTACCGATATTATGTTCAGTTGTGGTTAAAATGAGAGTTGGGATGTTGGTATTATACGCTCTTTTGTCACTTGCGTTTACAGAAAAATTGATAAACATATAGCTAACATCACCCCAGTTGAATTGCAGCCCCATTGGATCACTGTAGTGTTTCCTATTCAGTATTGTCTGCTTCGGGAGTCACGTAGTCACGTTACAGTACAAGAGTACACGCAGGCTAACAAAAAGTCGGCTATAATTATGCCTCATTGATTTGGTCCATTCCTTTCAAACTTTCACTTCTTATCTATATAATAAAAGTCTTATGTAGTAAAAATAAATGTGATACGAATTGAACTGCAACCCCGTCTCAAGCCATTGAAAACATTACTTGATAATCAAGATTATGTAGGTGGAGTTAATGCCTGTCAATCAAACGATCGACCAAGGTGAAGATATATTTGACTACCATTTCTAGTCAAATATTACAACGATGATAAATTTGTTCAGAATAAAGTAATTTGACTGAAATTTTCAATATATTCTTCTTTCATCGTCTACTTTTGAACTGTTATAGCAAGAATGGCCAACTCTCTAAAAAAATCTCCCATAATGTATCTTTAAGTAATAGATTATTATTATTCTATACTTTATACAGTGAATTCCAGTAGCTCAAGAAAACACAGAACAAACAGTTCACTAATGTAATGAAAACATCATAGGAATTAAATAGTTATGAATGTTTTTTGTTTTATTTTTTAGAGTAATAATACAGATGAATGTAGTATTTATGGTGTTTGTTTTGTGGATACATCCATTGGAACATTTCATGTAAGTTATAAGCTTACATATTGTAATTTTACAAAATATTAGATTTCAAATGAAATAATATGTATGAGATTGAAATTGATAATTTGTATGAGACTGAATTTGTTAATTTAATGTATGAGTTGATCTTATATTTACTATCATTTTTTTGGGTTTATTTTCTTTAGGTTGGTCAGTTTACAGATGATAGACATTGTTCTAGGTTGCGAACATTAATAGCTCATCATACTCCTTCACAGGTAATTAATATATCTCAGTTTGTCAGCCATAGAAATATCACCCAGAATCTTAATTCTAAAGATCTTCACTGAAGTGAAATCATCTCTTCCTATCCCTGAAGATCCTTACAGAATTCAAATCTCCGGATCACTGAAAAGCTCACTGAATTCCAACTCTCCACTTCCTGAAGAATTTGACTTTCCTGACCCCCGAAGATCCTTACAGAATTCTGCTTTCCTAACTCCTGAAGATTCTCAGATTCTCACAGACCTAAAAGTGATATTAGATCTTCCAGCATACCCTGCATCGGGCACTTCACCACTCACTATAAATATCCAAAACATGCTCTTGACATTAAAAGAAATTTTTCTTATTTTATTTGAGAGCTTGATAATCACTTTCAGTTTTTGCTTGTATTTTTCTAGGTCATATCATACTTCTAGTTTAAAATAAGTCTTTAGGTCACACTGGATGACCTAATTAACCTTGCAGGGAACATGTCATTAAAAATCACTTTGCAACACACTTCCTAAAATATAATAATTTCCAGATATTTGGGGGTTTATTGATCAATAAGAATGTTTTATGAGCATGGGCACAGTTTTCTCCAAATGTCCTTTAAGACTACAAGAAAAATCAGTAAATGACAACTTTTTCCACATTTGGTTTCTGGAGTCAACCACTGCAGAAGACATTATTTATTCAAATATTTGTACCGCGGTTAATCTCAATTTCAGGTATTATACGAGCGAGGAAAGTTATCCCAACATTCCATGACACTTATAAACACCAATTTAACCTCCGTTATCAAGGAATCTTTATCGTCAGGATCAGAGTTCTGGGATAGCAATAAAACACTAAAGGTTTTAGCAGAAGCAGACTATTTTAAAGAAACAGAAGAATTTGAATGGCCAGAAACACTAAAGGCTATGTTAGCGGAAGGTTTGTTTTGATTTGAACTGGTGTTTCAATATTTATAGATTTGCATTAATTTTCGGCGCTTTATTAAAGGTTCATGATCACAAATATTAATTATGATTGATACTAGAGGAAAGGGCTCAAATTATTCCTTTCTCAAAACATTTGTCGTTCTTATAATAGTAAGTGTAGAAGGGTTGCACCACACACAAATAAAATCTATAAGACAAACCTGCGGACATGACACACAAACTGCACAGACATTATTAGTAATAAACAATAACCACTGTACAGTCCCGGGTCTGTAATGATACAAGCTTTACTTAAAATGAAAACTAACTCAGTATTTGATAAAACAAAGAAAAATTTAACAAATAATACAAGAAAAAACACAATAGAAAGGATGCCATGGGTCATGACAGTGGTTTTCGCTGTATAACGATGGTCTGTCATAATTGACATTACTGTTCAGGCTATAAGTATGACCAGCGTATGTACGAAAACAGTGGAAATGTCATTAAAAAACCCCCACAACACTCCAATGAGCTCTCGAGCAGCAGCTGTAATAAACTCAAGGACATAACAATTATGTTTGTTTTGGGTAACAATATAAAATGATATATGATTGGATTTACAGGAGATAGTATGGGTATGACATCAGCAGATGATTATGAACTAGCAGTTAGTGCCCTTGGTGCCATGACATGGTATTTACAATACTGTCTATTAGATGAAGAATTGTTATCAATGAAGAAATTTGAAGAATATAAACCTTTAGACAGAAAGATCAAGGCTGTTGAATTTGATCAGAAACACATGGTAAGTTCATGGTTAATCCTTTTTTTTTAGGTTCTCTGTCTTTCGTGGTCCTCTTTCGCAATGTTGAATAAACTAGTTGATAATTTCTAAGACCACATGAAACTGAGACTCGGTTATTGGTCTCAATCTAACAATTTAAGCCTACCTTGTATAGTCTGGAAATTCTCTACAAAATTCCACACAGGGCAAAACTTCAGTGCTGCCCTGAATAATCTTTATTTTTTTGTCATCCATCAGAATGGTTTAGTTACAAGGAGTAGAAATAATTTGATAGGACTGTTCTCATTGATTGGCTGAAGACCATATAGTGTATATGTGCAATCTTATTGTAGAAACAGCGGTTAATTGTGACTATAGAAGGCACAAAAAGCATCCAAATTAAGAGCCAACTTTCAAAATGTAAAACATCCCAGATAATTAGATTAATTATTTAGCCTTTCTAATTATAAAAGTAATTGTATTATTCAATTTCTGATATTCCAGAAAAAAAAAGAAAAGGATTCTTAATTGAGAAACTTCTGAATATGTTGCAGGACATAAGTTTATGAAATTTTGATATTATTAATTTCAGGTAATAGATGGAATTACGTTAACTAATCTAGATGTCGCTGAAAATTCTGTTTCTGGAGATCAGCAAGGGACATTACTCCACAAATTAAACTTCTGCTCAACTCCATTTGGTAAGTTGCAGATTATGAATTTGTGCATTGTTTTTTATGTTCAGAATAAATTTGGTATCAAGAAATTGCTGGCCGACTAAGAGATTAGTTCTGTTACAGATCTAGATGAACCAGGATTTAACTATTTTAATTTTTTATTAGGAAAACGATTGTTCCGTAATTGGATGTGTGCACCATTATGTCGGCCGGCTGCCATTAACGACCGTCTGGATGCTGTAGATGATTTAATGGCATCGCAGGAACTAGTGGAAGACAT
This sequence comes from Patella vulgata, assembly GCF_932274485.2. Classification (NCBI taxonomy): domain Eukaryota; kingdom Metazoa; phylum Mollusca; class Gastropoda; family Patellidae; genus Patella; species Patella vulgata. The sequence goes on along the minus strand of NC_065879.2, from coordinate 70,199,288 downwards.
TGTAGAAGTATTGAAGAAAATACCAGATTTAGAAAGATTACTTAGCCGGTAACATAGATTTAAAATTCCTTAGATAGGGCATTGTAGTCAATAAGTGCTATGTAATGCAATCTCTTAATGTAATATAGAATTTTTAGGTATCGGTCACTTATAGATCTTGGTGTAAGGAGTTCTTGCTCTTGAAATCTAATTGAGTTTCATCTTGCAGATTGTTCATTTAGAAATGACTTTGTTTCAGAATACATGTTTTAGGATCAGCTAATCGTAGTAAACATCATCCAGACAGTAGAGCTATATTATATGAAGAAGTAACATATAGGTAAGAACGATTAACCAGGAAAAAATCTATTAAAATGTGGTTTTATGCTGTTGTCATCCCAGTCCTGAAGTTTTCATGCGATAAAAGAATTTATGTCCATGAAACGAAGAGGCCTATTGATTTACAACAGTTTCAAAAAAATGACTTTCGTTGTTATTGCCCTTGATCACATTGAAAAATCTTGTGAACCAAGCTAAGGTTTTCATTTGATCGATGGTCATCTGATTACAGTTACATATTTTTTGTTTTAGCTGTAACTAGAATCTTGTCAAATTTTATGTATTTCTGATAATTACTTCTGTGGTTATTGTCTATGATCAGTTATTAATGTCTTAATAGCATACCTAAATACAATATTGTAGCAATACAATAAAGGTAAAACTAGTGAATTTTTTAAAAAATATACTCATTTGACCTTATTTTTATATAAAAGTATTTTAAAACTGCTTGGTTACATGTTTTCCTTTCAGTAAAAGAAAAATCGAAGACTTTTTGTCCACATTAGGAGCATTTGAATCATCTTTAAAAATAATTAAAAAATGTCAAAAACAAAAAGATAAATTCAAGTAAGTGTTCACTGTTAATTAGACCTTTATATATTATGGACATTAAATTAAATGGAGCTTTACGTCATATTTATCTGAACCACCTTGGCTAATGAAGAAGGGCATAGGTCATGCAGTGTGCTATAAATTGAACATTTCTTTCTACTCTTTTTATCGAAAATCTAACTATTGAGGGTTCTTTTACTTGCACACCAATGTGTACTAGGGAACTTGTTTTCCTTTGCACTCGAATAACTGTTCTTCCTTGTCCAGGGGATACCAGACTCAAAAATCCCAAGGACTTGACTATATTGCTATTTGAAGCCTTATAACATCTGTCTAATAGTGAAACCCATCTTCTTATGAGCAACATCTAAGTGAGGTCCAGCAGTCTTAGCTGCATGGTTCTAATGAGAGTAGAGACAAATATTTTAGGTTGTGCCACACTTTATATTTTAGATCCAAACTGTTAAAAAAGAGTGTTACCATGGAAAAAGATGGTGGACATTTTCCTGATATTGCTGAAAGTCTGAAATTTTTTGAGGTTGGTAAGATAATACATGTAATTCACTATGTTTAAGAATTTTTGTAATATTTGTAAAAGACCTCCAGACACTTGGAACTGTACTGTTTTTGTACATTCATGACTGGTCAGAATAATTTCATTCTGAATAATTTCATTTTCTATAGGTGAGACAAAACAAGAGTCAACTTGTGGGACGTACATGTAAGTTGCATTGGCTTCTGAAATACAAATCAGAATATATCACCCCAGTAAGCCATATGTATGGACAGGTGTCATGCATGTGGCAGGGTATGAGAAGCTAATATACATTATGCCATGTATATGTGATAGAAATTAAGTTTAACTGTTAGTTTTGAAGACCTATTAGTAGAATTACCGCAAGTGCACTGTATGAGCGATATGGTTGTAAAATTGGAGACACAGGTGTATAGTTTCACTAAATACCACATAGTCTGTCATGGGTATAGTTTTAATGAATATTGTGCTTTTGTATCTTAATTGGTGTGGTTTTGATTCCAAGCTTGTACATGACAAGGAGTAGAGTCACCTGTCCCTCATTGTTGGTTTTCATTGGATCCTTTGGTTTCCTCCCACTGTTAAAGATTCCTATGCACAAGAAAATTATTGAAATAAAATTGAACTATATGTTAGTCCAGAAATGACCTAGTTTGTGTCAAGTGGACGTTAAACCCCATTTCTCTTTCTCTCTCTTTTGTATCTTGAGCAAATGAAGCGAATGAGTTGATTATATGACAATATTTCAGGCTGCGTTTGATCATGATAAAGCTAAGAAAGATGGTATTATAATACCTACTAAAGGTGTAGATGAAGAATATGATACAGCTGTTACAGATATATTATCTACAGAAGATGAATTAAATACTTATTTAGATTCACAACGTAAAGCTCTTAGTTGTAGGGTAAGTCTTCAGTGAAATCTCATATAAAAATCATCTGGCATTGAATATCTGCAGCTTCAAAATGTGGCCACTGATTGTACGAAAAATCGCTTTTTTTATAGCTTGTTCTCTATCCATCTCTTGCAAAAAGTGGGCGTATCTTGCCTGGCAACTGCTGGTTAATCAGCTTTATGCATTGAGATAAGAACATATCATTGCTTAAACATTGCAGATCTAGAAATTATAAGCTACCTTCTCATTGTCCCCCGCCTTTCGAAGAAAGCAGGGGACTATTAAAATGGGTTCGTCCGTCTGTCTGTCTGTCTGTCTGTCTGTCCGTCTGTCTGTCCTTCTGTCTGTCCGTCTGTCTGTCCGTCACACTTTTTGGGACACAATAACTCTCTTCCTAATTGAGCTAGAATGTTCAAACTTGGTGTATGTGTTTATTAGGTCAATGCCTTGATGGAGTTCGAAGATGAGCATTTTCCGCTTAGGGTAAGCAGAGATAAGCAATTTGATTGGTTGATGCTTTGGGACACGATAACTCTCTTCCTAATTGGGCTAGAATGTTCAAACTTGGTGTATGTGTTGATTAGGTCAATGCCTTGATGGAGTTCGAAGATGAGCATTTTCCGCTTAGGGTAAGCAGAGATAAGCAATTTGATTGGTTGATGCTTTGGGACACGATAACTTTAGTTCTAATTAAGTGAGATTGATGAAACTTGGTGTATAGTTTCATTACAGTAATACCTTGACTAAGTTTGATAATGAGCATTTTCTGCTCAGGGTAAGCAGAGCGATACGCAATTTGATTGGTCGAGACTTTGGAAAACAATAACTCTCCTACTTTGATTGTTAGACTATAAGTAAAGATATACTGTTTGATTGTTCAATACTTTGTAAAAGATAATTTGTGATAAATTTATATGTGTCCTCTAATTATTTTCCTATTTCGGCGGGGGACATCAGCCTCACTGTTGGCTTGTTTAAACCTTAATCATAATCTTTTTGAACGGATGTATCTTACAAACAGACAATTTTTATGAAATTTGGATGTCCCGTTAATGACTTGTTTTGTTGGTAGGCAATAGTATATTGGGGAACTGGTAAGAATCGTTATCAGATGGAGATACCAGAAGTTGCGGTGCCTAGAATACCAGATGATTATAATCTAATGTCTTCTAAGAAAGGCTGGAAACGATATCGTACAACAGAAATAGATGACATGTTGGTTACACTAACAGACGCGGAAGATAGAAAAGATGCAGCACTTAAAGATGTCATGAGACGATTGTTTCACAGTTTTGATGAAAGGTGAGTTCCTAGAAAGTTTTGTAGCTCAGTTTTGAAACTGCCCCAAACTACTGCTCCCTAAATTACATCAAAACAACTAGTATACAGTCCTTAAATAGTTCACAGGTATTCACAGTTATTTGAGGTGCCAAGAGGTTGCAGTAGTTTTGGGCAGACCAGAAGTTAAACGTTAAAAGATGGAAAATCAGGGTAATGTTGGCCAGTTTAGTGTCATGTCTGTTCTTATTTTTCACGTTGTTCATAGACCAGCATTGAAATAAAACACGTAGTTGATATGAAAAAACCAAAAAGCTTGTTAAGCAGTGCTGAATTTTGTTTTGTTTTTCCAGACACAAAGAATGGAGTGGTGTAGTAGAATGTATGTCAGTACTGGATGTTCTGATCTCCATGTCTAAATATAGCCGCTGTAGTGATGGTGTCATGTGTCGACCAGAGTTCATAATGCCTGATGAAAATACACAGGTACTAATTTTCGATTTTCGTAATTTTAAATCCTATTTGCAGTATTACCTGTCTGTTCACATTTTGACTTTTAAAGCTTGGGACACAGAGTTCAAAGTGTTCCTTTTCTTTTTCTAAAATTTGCACTTTATAGCTGGTATAACACGGATGAAATTGTCACTGGTGAGCTTACGTGGGAACCTGACAACCCTCTGTCAGTGTTTTTATTTTTTTAGTATTATTTGCTCATTCCATAAGATCTGACTTCTTTTTCATACCTGCTCCCATTCATAAGACCTCAAGGTCTGAGTAGGTTTTGGCTAACAAGGAATGACAAGTTATTTATTAGAATTTTTTCTGTCTTATATTTGTATAGCCATTTATAGAGATCCGTGAAGGTCGACATCCATGTATAACTAAAACATTTGGTGGAAGTGATTTTATACCTAATGATACTGTCATAGGAACTAAAGATGTAAGTAAAAGAAAAAAAACCTTTTAGTCTTCAAACAACATACTTAAAGGATATACTCGATTAAATGCTTAATAAAAAGTATCTCAAGTACCATGTATAGATATGTATTGCCATGTAAAAGATCCCATGGCAATTGGAATTTAAATAAGATTGATTGAATTTGTTGAATCTTACAAATAATAACAATCAAAATTATCTTGTTAACGTCCAGTGTAGAGGCAGTGAAGTGTTCAGAGACTTAGTGGTAAAAAAGATTTAGGTAATCGCCATAAATACTTGTTTTATCCTTTACATATAAATGTATACATTTTAGGATGTAGATGACGAAGAAGATGGTTGCTGTGGTAATAGTAAGGTTGTCTTGGTTACAGGACCTAATATGGGTGGTAAATCAACTTTAATGAGGCAAGTCGGACTGATAACAGTTATAGCTCAAATGGTAAATATTTTTCAACACTGGCTTTATCTGTGAAAGGGCAATTTTGAACGAAGACAGATTGTCATCTCACAAAAGGAATGCTCACTTTATTTTTATTGATTCTTAAATCAGTTATAGATTGTGAAAATTATATAATTCAGGGATGTTACGTACCAGCAGAAAAATGTTGTCTGACACCAATAGATAGAATATTTACACGTCTGGGTGCTAGTGACAGAATTATGTCTGGTGAAAGTACTTTCTACGTCGAGTTGAGTGAAACCTCAGCCATTTTACAACATGCTACAAAACATTCTTTAGTACTGGTAGATGAATTAGGTGAGTTTGAAATATACATGATTATAGGGGTCAATTCTTTTAGGTAATCAAGGCTCTCCAATATTGCTCTTGCTAATTCACAAACCTTTGCTGAAAGTAATGGTAGAAGATGGTCTGGCAAAGAAATGAGTCTAGTCATTTGAATATTTTAAAAAAAACTAAGGTCTTGTGTATACTATTGGAGATGTGACAGTTGGAGACTAAAATAAGAATATGCTATAGTGCACTGACAGATCTGTATTAGCCCATGTCAGCTGGTGCAAAAATGCAAGCTCAATTTCATGTTGATTTGTATGTTTTTAACTAAATGTTTTATAATGATCAGGTCGAGGAACAGCTACGTATGATGGAACAGCTATAGCTTGTTCAGTTGTAGAAGAATTATCACGCAGTATATCATGTCGTACTTTATTCTCTACACATTATCATTCATTGGTTGAACAATTCAGTCATGATCAAAACGTACGACTTGGTCACATGGTGAGTTTATTTTTCAATTCAGATAGCTCCAACTTTTCCTGCAGAAATTAGATACAATTGGTACAGTAGATGACAAACATAATATTAAGTCCCTTGATAATAGTATTCAATGTTGGATCTAGGAATTACCTAGAACATGCTGGGTCTTCTGAATGTTAGCAAGATGCTGTTGTTATATTAAAATATTGTTGGGAAAGTGAATATAACTCTTTGTATTTAATGTGATATACTTATTTCAGGCATGTATGGTAGAGAATGAGACAGAGGATCCATCTCAAGAGACAATCACATTCCTTTATAAATTTGTTAAAGGGGCTTGTCCCAAGAGTTATGGTTTTAATGCTGCAAGATTAGCAGATTTACCTGAAGAGGTGAGAGTTATTTCTGGACACATGTATTAAACTATGGGGGGTCAAAGTATATGGGAATATGTAACTGTCTGTTGAAATTTGTGACAGTCTGTTGAAAGATTAGGATAGTTTGTCTGTTGAAAGATTAGGACAGTTTGTCTGTTGAGATTTGTAAACAATTTATTGAAATTTTATATTGTGAAAGTAAAAAAGAAGTGCTGTATGTACTATGTTAGTCAGCTGAGCATTTATTGGGTGAGTTAACATATTTATTGTGGAATTTGGACAAATCAGTCATGCTAATTAATAACCTCATTCTTTTATATTTTCAGGTTATAAAATGTGCCATCAACAAAGCCAAAGAATTTGAAGAAACTGTTGAGAAGGGGAAATTACTCAGGTGAGACAGAAATTCAGTAGACTAGAATACTAAGATAACATGTCCTATTCAAAGACAAGGATATTTAACCCAATCTAAGTGAGGATGCACTATTCAACCATATCATAGACCTAGCTCATTCACCACTGCACTGTTTATCCTTATAAAGAAAAAGAATTCAAGATGGTTTCTCTGAATAAAAATTCAGTTTGTTTTGATACAAGTAATATTCTTATTTCAGGAAATTATGGAATGGTTGTTCTAAAGACACAGTTGAAAAGTTGATAAAACAGACATGAACTTTGCTGGGACAAATCTAAATGTTTTCACAAATGAGTTTTGATGTTTTACTTAAGACAAGATATAGAATGATAACCGTCAGAAACATGCAGCTGTCTTATTTTTGTAACAAGGCTATTATCATTTGGACCATATTAAATTAGGGTAGAAAATTGGCATATCTTAGTTCTAAATTTGTCTTTACTTTTGAAGTAATATGGCGTGTTAATGTTCAAAGGCTCAAAATAATTATGTCCAGCCACTCAGTCAGACATATACTATAGAAAATTAAATAATTCTTTTGTAGATATATCACTTTTTACATCTTTCATTGTATTTCTTTATTTCATGTTAAATCATTAATTGTAATTTATCCGTGATACACCAACATTTGTTTACTTTAAAAGTAATTCCATAATTATTGTTATATTTTTTTTTAAAACGAGGATAGAATCATTTATTATCGATATTAGGGCAACTGTATCCTTTCTCATTTGAGGGATTTTAAATTCCTTGCTAACTACAGTATTGTGTGATGTTGATTCTGTCAAAAACTCAATTGATGGACCTGATGCTAGGTTCTCACTCACAAATCGTGGTGATCCTATCAGGTCTCATCATATATTGAGGTCAGTCCTAGCCATCGTGTTGACCGTATCAAAACGTAGCAGATCGTGAACTCGATTAGGGACAATACTATCGTAACACATCGCACAACAGTCTGAGCCTAGGATTAGTGGCTTTGATAATATTAGGGCAAAATGTATATTTTTATGTGTAGTGAGAAATATTAGCTCCATATTTCAATATCAGTGGGTGTATATATGAAGAACAAAAAATATAATTTTTTATTTCAACTTATCAAATAGTTTATAATAGTGCTAGATAGATTATAAAAAATGTTATATGAAATTCTGTATGGATCTAATAAACTATCAGAAGCTATATTGTATTTTTTATCCCTGCACATTTAAATGTGGGAGTATAATGTTATCAACCCTGTCTGTCTTCCATAATGTCTTGTGGACACACTATCCAGTTCAAATTTATGCACATTGTTTATATTCTTGAGATGCCAATGTAATACTATAGGGTTTATTTTAGTTATAAGAAAGGTGTTCTGTTTAATATAGAAATTCGTTACTTACATGATGTGTGACGAAAACTAGGGTAATGAAGTAACTTGCATTATTCTACTACTATCTTAGATTAACTCGCCGACAGTTATGTCAGTATCCATTGCTGGAAGTAGGGTACTATAGTCCAGTTATCTGGTGCACAGATAAGTACAATTAACTAGAATAGTGTTGAAGTAAAACGGTGCCTATACGAAACACTTACCCAAAAATGGTAATTGTCCCGCCCTAATACATGACGCATTATACTATTCTATATAGGTAAGAGCGGGTTTGATTTACGCTCAGATATAATGATGAGACCGTAGGGAAGACAATAATATTCAGAGCTCAAGGGGAACATACCCATAGCCTCCCTGGCTTAGAGTCTGGGGTGAACACATCATCCTAGACTGAACCTTAAGGCCCGGTCCCAGTGGCCGATGGACACAAAACGTATGCAAAAAGGACACAGCGGACGAGCAAACTTTCGGGGGTGGCTCCATCCGTTTTCATCCGCTCCAGAAATGGACAAAATTGACGAAAACAGAACGGAAAAGAACTAACGTGGGAAGAATGTAGCGGGGATGTTAAATGGATGTTCATCGGAAGCCTAGCGGATGGAAGTGGATGACAGCTCCGAAGGGGTTAGGCAAACTCCAGACATCCTTCAATATACCAGATACATCCCAGATACAAACGCTTTGTCCGTTTTGAAAACTTTATATACGAGATGCATACGCTTACATCCTTTCTATTTTCGTGCTACTAACGATGTATAGACGTTCCATGTACCTTATCTTTCCTGGCTCCCTCTTTCCGTTTTCAACTGGAGCGGATGTGAGTTGCGAGGATGCAGAGAGGATACAGTGGACGTTTAATGGATGATAACGGACATGGAACGTTTGGTGCTCGTATATTATGTCGCGCATTTACATCGTACACGGCAGAAAGTTCATCCGTTATAAAAGTTTTGTGCAGCTCAAAACTTTTTGCGCGGGTGAAATCAAAGTGAACGGATGCTCGATGGATAGAGCGTATGAAACACGTATGCAATGAGTACACAGCGGATGCATGGCGTTTTCAAACGGAGGGCACGTTTTTTCCCCCGTTTTACATCCTCTTTGCATCCGTAAGTGCAGTGGGACCGGGCCTTTATGTAGAACTATCAAGAAGTATGTTGTAGTTTTTCAGTATTTAACCTTTGTAGTTTGCTGTATTTGTTATAAGCTTAGTAACAACATAAACGGTGTTCCAGAGACAGTTAATTGATGATTGAAATAATTGATCCCACAACGTGAAGTCGAAGAAGGTCCTAGACGATAATGTCACAGCTAATTCTTTTTTTAGTGCCGTGACGAAGGAAAGTCGCAACGTAACTCTACCCCGCAGTGTCACAGTTACGTTTATTTGGTGCCGTGACCAGGATGTCTACCCTGGAGGAAATCCTCGCAAGAAGAAGTTTCCAGTCGTTTTTAGGTAGGTACATATTTCCTAATAAACTGACCATGGAAAGCCAAAAAGACCAAGGGGTAGATTTAATGGCATTTTAGAGGTTAGGGATTTGTTAAAAGTTAAAAAGGACGATCACAAGGCTATTAAAATATGTAGCAGAGGAGAGAGTATGCGCACACGTTAGATGTGGGGTTTTTGTTAGCGTGGCTTTCCACATCTAACCAGCGACTCATAGAACTGCATAGTGCTACATAGTAGATACGATACAAGGTTTAGGTTTAAACATCGGTAACTTTCTATAAACGTAGGAAATAAATAATGAAAGTAATGAAACGAAAGATCCTAAAATTGAAACGGTAAAGCTATGTAAAAGAAAATAAATGATGTGTCCGGTTTAAGTGTAGGATAAAACAAGAGACTGAGGTTATGCTGGGGAAAGAAAGACTGAAGAAAATAACCCAGCATAAACGAAGTCGAGGTCTGAAAAGTTTGGAAAATGGGTTTGCGGTTGTCAATTTTCAGATTTTTTCGGGGGGGGGGGGGGACAACCCTAACAGACCTCCTCGGTCGCTCGTGCGCCTTCGGCGCTCTCGTGATGCGCATTCGGCGCGTACTTGTGTGGGCTTTGGTCAATGACCTGACAGGTGGGCCTTCGGCACACCAGTCCGGCACTGGGGTAAGGTTAAGGTATAAACCGGTGTAATTCGCGGTAAATGCGTTTCGGTTCAGGGCTGAACTGAATGACCCTGTTTAAATTAGCGAGATAGTGTGGGTGGCGGTATTAGGTTTTAAATAAATGTTTTAAACGGAAACACGGTACCTTGTAATATAGCGAGTAGCTTATGCATATGGTTTAAACTGTTTCTGGATTTTTCGTGTTGTGTTGTTAAAAACGTAAACAGGAGATAATAAGTTCAAAGTATGTGTTAAAAGCGGGAAAACATACCATGGTAAAATGGGTAATTTAACGTTGGATTCGAATGTGCGGTTAGCTGTCGGATAAATTTTGAATTCCCTGATATGTCATTCGTAGTGTATACGTAAAACCATACTAATGTTAACGGAAAAGTCAAGAACTTATTTTTTATGCGTGTGTCTGTGTCTGTGTGTCGCCTACAGACCGCAATTCTTAACTGATTGTCTTGAAATTTTACATACTTACTCCTTATACCCGAAGGATGTTCCCTATTGTTTTTGGTGCATGCCCGACGCCCAGGGGCAGAGCCACACCCTTTTTTGTATTTGTCTGTCGTCTACAGGTCACATTTCTTAACGGATCCACTTCAAACTTTGCATACTTATTCCTTATACCCTAAGGATAATCACTATTGTTTTTGATACATGCCCAGCCAGCTCCCAGGGGCAGAGCCACGCCCATTTTCTTTTTGGGTGTCTGTATGTTGCCTAAGGGCGCAATTTTTGACTTATCGTCTTGAAACTTTACATACTTATTCCTTATACCCTAAGGATGACCCCTATTGTTTTTGGTGCATGCCCTAACCCCAGGGACAGAGCCACATCCTTTTTTTGTATTTGTTTGTCGTTTACAGGTCGCATTTCTTAACGAATCCACTTCAAACTTTGCATACTGATTCCTTATACCCTAAGGATCATCACTATTGTTTTTGGTACATGCCCAACCCCCAGCGGCATAGCCACCCCCCTACAGGGCGCAAAGCTTGACTTATCGTCTGGAAACGTTACATACTTATTCCTTATACCTTAAGGATGATCCCTTTTGTTTTTGGTTTTGGTGCATGCTGGGGGGGGGGGGGGGGTGATAGCCGAATGGTTAGCACGTGCGCGCTGTATCATAAAGCCTGTCATTGAGTCAACTGGCGTGGTTTCGAATCCCCGGTTGTTCGTGACATTAGTAGGTTCGCCTGTCCAACCTCGTGGGTTTACTCCGGGTCCTCCGGTTTCCTCCCACTGCTAAAGACTCCTACGCGCAAGCGAATTATTGAAATAAAATTAAACCATATACCCTAAGGAAGACAACTATTGATGTTCCATATTCAACCCCCAGGGGCAGAGCCACACCTGATTTTTGTATTTATCATATACAGGCTGCAATTCTGAATTGATCATCTTGGAACTTTGCATATTTATTCCTTATACCGTAAAGACAGCAACTATTTATTTTTGTACATGCCCCGACCTCCTGTTGCAGTGTCATACCCACTTTTTTGTTAATATTTTGTCTGTAAATTTGGCAAAACAAACCCAACGCCTAACCTTCTTTGCCTCTTGTCATATTACAGCCATTTCATATTTCATTCTCTTCATTTTAAAAAGTACCATATCAATCAAAGCTGGAATGTGGACGTATATTGCAGCGTTAGCGATACTCTTGTTAATTGTTACTGCTAATGACCCCTACGCGGGTGCTAATGTCGAGTGGACGTTATACCCCATCTCTCTCTCTCTCTCTCTCTCTCTCTCTCTCTCTCTCTCTATTTGTTATATGTTAAACGTGAAGAATATAATAACTTTCGGCTTGTGGTTGAATTGTTATTACAACCAGGAGTAGAGTACAATCAGGTCTTGAAATAAATATTGATCACATTTGTTTCAAGATGCTGTTTTCTTCGAATTTACGGGACAAAAAAAAACATTTAAGATGATTATTGAGAGTAACTATATAGAAATTAGAAAAAGCGGCGTAACTGTCTAATTTGATTTATTAACCTTATGAGAAACTCTCGTGGGCCGTAGAGTATCTTATATATTGAAAGATACACCTTTCCATCCTATATACTCAATGTTAACGGTGGGTTTATAGCACAGGTGAAATGTCTTAAACAATAACCAGATACGGTTAGGGTAATTAATTGAAGATGATTTGTTAATGAGATGAAACTGTTCACTGTTAACAGGTAATACTATGAACGTTAGTATTGTAATGAGTTTTTAATTTATTAATTACCGTAGGTGGTGAGTACTAACTAACACTGCTAATTTTTATTAATGGGACAGGTTAAGTTGAATTAAGGATTAATACAGGAGAGTTCCTAATAAAGTAAATACAGTCTTAATTTTAAATAAACTTAAGTGTAAGAATATGATTAAAATAAATGTTATAAATTAAGGTTAAAGAAACTTAATTTATATTGGTCTGATTAAGGAAGTGCACGGATCAATTACGGGAAGTCATGTACCTTATCTTAAGGCACAGCAACAGACAGGGGAATTCCGGCATATAAGCAGATATGGTTCTAAAGAGGAAATGAAAGAAGTGTTAACGGATCACCAAAATTTACAGAGCAACAATTCTGAACACGATTTGAAATTATGTAGTGTTAGAAACAGTGAACTTATTGACATTGAAATTGTGATTTTAATGTGTTGGAACGTTTAACCGAGTATTTATATTGACAATGAGCGCCGACAAGGAATCACATTATTGTAGCATGTTTATAAGTATAATGATATCTTAGAATTAGGACTTAGAAATTTTAATGGACATATTCAGAACTTTTAATTATTGGTATTGTATTGTATTTATTGTATGTGACATAATAGGCGTTAATTAAGCAACCGTGCTTATTTAACGCATTGCAAAGGGGCGTGTTGTAATACTATAGGGTTTATTTTAGTTATACACATTGTTTATATTCTTGAGATGCGAATGTAATACTATAGGGTTTATTTTAGTTATAAGAAAGGTGTTCTGTTTAATATAGAAATTCGTTACCTACATGATGTGTGACGAAAACTAGGGTAATGAAGTAGCTTGCATTATTCTACTACTATCTTAGACTAACTCGCCGACAGTTATGTCAGTATCCATTGCTGGAAGAAGGGTACTATAGTCCAGTTATCTCGTGCACAGATTAGTACAATTAACTAGAATAGTGTTGACGTAAAACGGTGCCTATACGAAACACTTACCCCAAAATGGTAATTGCCCCGCATTATACTATTCTATATAGGTAAGAGCGGGTTTGATTTACGCTCAGATATCATGAGACCGTAGGGAAGACATTATTCGGAACTCAATGGGAACATATCCATAGCCTCCTCGGCTTAGAGGCTGGGGTGAACACATCATTCTAGCGCGAACCTTATGTAGAACTATCAAGATTTATGTAGGTCTTGCCACGTTAAGCCATTAGGTCTGAGTTGGAAAGGATAGTAAACTCAGGCCGTGGATATTTTAATAACTCCTAAAGTACCTCTAATAGATGTTGTAGTTTTTCAGTATTTAACCTTTGTAGTTTGCTGTATTTGTTATAAACTTAGCAACAACATAAACGGTGTTCCAGAGTCAGTTAATTGATGATTGAAATAATTGATCCCACAACGTGAAGTCGAAGAAGGTCCTAGACGATAATGTCACAGCTAATTCTTTTTTTAGTGCCGTGACGAGGGATAGTCGCAACGTAACTCTACCCTGTAGTGTCACACCAATTGATTATCAAAGTTATTGCCTGTGATCACTTTGGGATGCTTTAGAGAAAATGAAATGGGAGTTAACATCCTACTATTCTGCTCCAACTAATGAAGATGGGCATACGCCATACAGTGTGCTATGAGAGAAATTTTGCCCATGCACCAGCATTACGTTCTACAGTCTACTGGTCCTGTTTTCCAAAACAAAACAAATTTTAATAATTTCTGATAACCGCTTGGTTGTTACTCTTAATCAGATTCAGTGCCTTGTAAATTCTTTCATTAACAACAAAAAAATATGTGACAACCTTTGTGGACTGCCCAGACTACTTAACAGTTGTGGGACGTATGTTTTGTTGCCTGGCAAAACCTATCTTCACTTACTGATGTCATGTAAATATATGACATCATAATAATTACATCATCATTTTCTCTTTGAAAATATGCAAAGCAAATACTTGTGTGAATTTTGCAGGATTTTAAATACCATGGATTCAGTTATGCATATGGGTATGGATTTTATATATTTACAACTCAGTGATAGGATGATTGATGGGTGGCAAACTCTAAACACATAAATTTTTTAGCGTAACTTCTCCTAATGATGTATGTATGCCTCATGTGCAGCCAATCACTGACTGGTTGTGTGTAGCTAGTTGTAGGAGGAGACAGTTAGTCCAGATAAATTAGTTTAGGGGTATACCAATTTTGACTGTCGTATGACTTTCTTCCACTCACTGTAGTCTTAAACTTTTTTCATCATTGCTCAATGCTGTATCGCAGTGGGGGGAAACCGGAGGTCCCTGGGAAAACACGACGTTGTACAGGCGACCCTATTCCTTGTCACGTACAACCGGGGAATCGAAACCACGTCAGTTGACTCAATGACAGATCTTACGATACAACGCGCATGTGCTAACCATTCGACCACCCCCCTATTCATGAGAGTGGGGGATTTGAAGGGGGCTCATAAATGGAATAGCCCTGGGTATCTTATCATCTAAATCCAGCCCTGGAGACGGGTGATATCCTGGTCACAAATGATCACTAAGTTCAGCAGAAAGAAATTCTCAAAAGAAAAATTAACTTACTTCCAAGAATATATATTTTACACAAAATACACAAAAATAACTCAAGCTGATTTGTAATTCTTTTTATATAATTAAATATATTTCTGGTACATGCATTATACATATTATTTAATCTGACAATGTTATAAATATCACAATAGCTAGCTTATACTCAATTAGGTGTATTTATAGACTGAAGTATATGGCTACCTTACAACTCAATGACTACCATAACTTAAAACTATGAATGCTCTAATAACTGTATGAATCATTTATCTGAACTGTTCTCCTTTCTGCACTTGTTCCTGTAAAAAATATCCATTCTCATGTCAGATGAGCCAAGCTTATTTCAATTCAAAATTAGAAAATATAAAACATTCACAACACCATGTAAGCAGTAGTTAAGGAGTCAAGTTGTAAAGTTTGCATAAAGTATACAACACTAAAAAAAAATCAATAAAAAAATCAGTATTAGCTATATGTGGAAAGTTTTCATGCTGCTTTATGTTCACCTTGCACTATCCTTATTGACCTCATTACATATTCTTGTACACACACATATATAATTGTGTTGTCCACGATTCTGATCGGCTACCCAACTATAACATTAGTAGACTAGAATACAGTGGTATCAGAATTAATACCTTTGGTTACACGTTGATATTTTATTCTAACTTCTATTATTTTTTCTTCATCTTTCAGTAGTTGTATTAACAAACTAAAGGTCTTGTATTCGAACCGAGTCCAATCCAAAACAATCCGATTTCATAACTAACAAACTTCAAAGATTTCATTATTTCTTTTTTGGCAGACATTTCGGTTTTGGGTAAGAATTAAATGATTTTGGATCCAATTAGAACCTACCAAATTTATTTTAGATTTGATGCAAGCTTTGGATTTAACTGTTTCTAATTCAGAGCAAAGTGAATAAGTCGCTTTAATCAAGAATTGTTTAAGAAATTGTTCAAGAATATCAAAGCAATTCTGTACATTATCATGCATAAAAACATTGACAAATTTTGTATTTACATATA